>NW_028142909.1:1800000-2389720 GCF_977018435.1 Lepisma saccharinum
CATAGGATTGGGGATATCAAGATTTTGGTCAAATTTTTTAAGAATTTTCAAATTTTCAGTTAGGAGGTTCCATATAAGGTCAAAAACTACATACTCAGATCTTCACCAAACATTGCAGGGATACATTGGATGTCAAGAAACGTGGAAAAAACGTACAAAACAAGAGATTGGAGACATCAAGATTTTGGACGAATTTTTTAAGAATTTTCAAATTTTCAGATAGGAGGTTCCAGATAAGGTCAAAAACTACATACTCAGATCTTCACCAAACGTTGCAGGGATACTTTGCATGTCAAGACACGTGGAAAAAACGTACAAAACAAGAGATTGGAGACATCAAGATTTTCGACGAATTTTTTAACAATTTTCAAATTTTCAGATGGGAGGTTTCAGATAAGGTCAAAAACGACATACTCAGATCTTCACCAAACTTTGCAGGGATACATTGGATGTCAAGACACGTGGAAAAAACATACAAAACATAGGATTGGGGACATCAAGATTTTGGACGAATTTTTTAAGAATTTTCCAATTTTCAGAAAGGAGGTTCCATATAAGGTCAAAAACTACATACTCAGATCTTCACCAAACTTTGCAGGGATACATTGGATATCAAGACACGTGGAAAAAACGTACAAAACAAGAGATTGGTGTCATCAAGATTTTGGACGGATTTTTTAGGAATTTTCAAATTTTCAGATGAGAGGTTCCAGATAAGGTCAAAAACTGCATACTCAGATCTTCACCAAACTTTGCAGGGATACATTGGATGTGAAGACACGTGAAAAAAACGAACAAAACAATAGATTGGAGACATCAAGATTTTGGACGAATTTTTTAAGAATTTTCAAATTTTCAGAAAGGATGTTCCAGATGAGGTCAAAAACGACATACTCAGATCTTCACCAAACTTTGCAGGGATACATTGGATGTCAAGACACGTGGAAAGAACATACAAAACATAGGATTGGGGACATCAAGATTTTGGTCAAATTTTTTAAGAATTTTCAAATTTTCAGATAGGAGGTTCCATATAAGGTCAAAAACTACATACTCAGATCTTCAACAAACATTGCAGGGATACATTGGATGTCAAGAAACGTGGAAGAAACGTACAAAACAAGATATTGGAGACATCAAGATTTTGGACGTATTTTTAAGAATTTTCAAATTTTCAGATAGGAGGTTCCAGATAAGGTCAAAAACTATATACTCAGATCTTCACCAAACGTTGCAGGGATACTTTGCATGTCAAGACACGTGGAAAAAACGTACAAAACAAGAGATTGGAGACATCAAGATTTTCGACGAATTTTTTAAGAATTTTCAAATTTTAAGTTGGGAGGTTCCAGATAAGGTCAAAAACGACATACTCAGATCTTCACCAAACTTTGCAGGGATACATTGGATGTCAAGACACGTGGAAAAAACGTACAAAACAAGAGATTGGGGACATCAAGATTTTGGACGAATTTTTTAAGAATTTTCAAATTTTCAGAAAGGAGGTTCCATATAAGGTCAAAAACTACATACTCAGATCTTCACCAAACTTTGCAGGGATACATTGGATGTCAAGACACGTGGAAAAAACGTACAAAACAAGAGATTGGAGACATCAAGACTTTGGACGAATTTTTTAAGAATTTTTAAATTTTCAGATGGGAGGTTCCAGATAAGGTCAAAAACTACATACTCAGATCTTCACCAAACTTTGCATGGATACATTGGATGTCAAGACACGTGGAAAAAACATACAAAACATAGGATTGGGGACATCAAGATTTTAGACGAATTTTTTAAGAATTTTCAAATTTTCAGAAAGGAGGTTCCATATAAGGTCAAAAACTACATACTCAGATCTTCACCAAACTTTGCAGGGATACATTGGATGTCAAGAAACGTGGAAAAAACGTACAAAACAAGAGATTGGAGACATCAAGATTTTGGATGATTTTTTTAAGAATTTTCAAATTTTCAGAAAGGAGGCTCCATATAAGGTCAAAAACTACATACTCAGATCTTCACCAAACTTTGCAGGGATACATTGGATGTCAAGACACGTGGAAAAAACGTACAAAACAAGAGATTGGTGTCATCAAGATTTTGGACGGATTTTTTAGGAATTTTCAAATTTTCAGATGAGAGGTTCCAGATAAGGTCAAAAACTACATACTCAGATCTTCACCAAACTTTGCAGGGATACATTGGATGTGAAAACACGTGAAAAAAACGTACAAAACAAGAGATTGGAAACATCAAGATTTTGGACGAATTTTTTAACAATTTTCAAATTTTCAGAAAGGATGTTCCAGATAAGGTCAAAAACGACATACTCAGATCTTCACCAAACTTTGCAGGGATACATTGGATGTCAAGACACGTGGAAAGAACATACAAAACATAGGATTGGGGACATCAAGATTTTGGTCAAATTTTTTAAGAATTTTCAAATTTTCAGATAGGAGGTTCCATATAAGGTCAAAAACTACATACTCAGATCTTCAACAAACATTGCAGGGATACATTGGATGTCAAGACACGTGGAAAAACGTACAAAACAAGAGATTGGAGACATCAAGATTTTGGACGAATTTTTTAAGAATTTTCAAATTTTCAGATAGGAGGTTCCAGATAAGGTCAAAAACTACATACTCAGATCTTCACCAAACTTTGCAGGGATACATTGGATGTCAAGACACGTGGGAAAAACATACAAAACATAGGATTGGGGACATCAAGATTTTGGTCAAATTTTTTAAGAATTTTCAAATTTTCAGATAGGAGGTTCCATATAAGGTCAAAAACTACATACTCAGATCTTCACCAAAGATTGCAGGGATACATTGGATGTCAAGACACGTGGAAAAAACGTACAAAACAAGAGATTGGAGACATCAAGATTTTGGACGAATTTTTTAAGAATTTTCAAATTTTCAGATGGGAGGTTCCAGATATGGTCAAAAACTACATACTCAGATCTTCACCAAACTTTGCAGGGATACATTGGATGTCAAGACACGTGGAAAAAACGTACAAAACAAGAGATTGGAGACGTCAAGATTTTGGACGAATTTTTTAAGAATTTTCAAATTTTCAGAAAGGATGTTCCAGATAAGGTCAAAAACGACATACTCAGATCTTCACCAAACTTTGCAGGGATACATTGGATGTCAAGACACGTGGAAAAAACGTACACAACAAGAGATTGGAGACATCAAGATTTTGGACGAATTTTTTAAGAATTTTCAAATTTTCAGATAGGAGGTTCCAGATAAGGTCAAAAACTACATACTCAGATCTTCACCAAACTTTGCAGGGATACATTGGATATCAAGACACGTGGAAAAAACGTACAAAACAAGAGATTGGTGTCATCAAGATTTTGGACGGATTTTTTAGGAATTTTCAAATTTTCAGATGAGAGGTTCCAGATAAGGTCAAAAACTGCATACTCAGATCTTCACCAAACTTTGCAGGGATACATTGGATGTGAAGACACGTGAAAAAAACGAACAAAACAATAGATTGGAGACATCAAGATTTTGGACGAATTTTTTAAGAATTTTCAAATTTTCAGAAAGGATGTTCCAGATGAGGTCAAAAACGACATACTCAGATCTTCACCAAACTTTGCAGGGATACATTGGATGTCAAGACACGTGGAAAGAACATACAAAACATAGGATTGGGGACATCAAGATTTTGGTCAAATTTTTTAAGAATTTTCAAATTTTCAGATAGGAGGTTCCATATAAGGTCAAAAACTACATACTCAGATCTTCAACAAACATTGCAGGGATACATTGGATGTCAAGAAACGTGGAAGAAACGTACAAAACAAGATATTGGAGACATCAAGATTTTGGACGTATTTTTGAAGAATTTTCAAATTTTCAGATAGGAGGTTCCAGATAAGGTCAAAAACTACATACTCAGATCTTCACCAAACGTTGCAGGGATACTTTGCATGTCAAGACACGTGGAAAAAACGTACAAAACAAGAGATTGGAGACATCAAGATTTTCGACGAATTTTTTAAGAATTTTCAAATTTTAAGTTGGGAGGTTCCAGATAAGGTCAAAAACGACATACTCAGATCTTCACCAAACTTTGCAGGGATACATTGGATGTCAAGACACGTGGAAAAAACGTACAAAACAAGAGATTGGGGACATCAAGATTTTGGACGAATTTTTTAAGAATTTTCAAATTTTCAGAAAGGAGGTTCCATATAAGGTCAAAAACTACATACTCAGATCTTCACCAAACTTTGCAGGGATACATTGGATGTCAAGACACGTGGAAAAAACGTACAAAACAAGAGATTGGAGACATCAAGACTTTGGACGAATTTTTTAAGAATTTTCAAATTTTCAGATGGGAGGTTCCAGATAAGGTCAAAAACTACATACTCAGATCTTCACCAAACTTTGCATGGATACATTGGATGTCAAGACACGTGGAAAAAACATACAAAACATAGGATTGGGGACATCAAGATTTTAGACGAATTTTTTAAGAATTTTCAAATTTTCAGAAAGGAGGTTCCATATAAGGTCAAAAACTACATACTCAGATCTTCACCAAACTTTGCAGGGATACATTGGATGTCAAGAAACGTGGAAAAAACGTACAAAACAAGAGATTGGAGACATCAAGATTTTGGATGATTTTTTTAAGAATTTTCAAATTTTCAGAAAGGAGGCTCCATATAAGGTCAAAAACTACATACTCAGATCTTCACCAAACTTTGCAGGGATACATTGGATGTCAAGACACGTGGAAAAAACGTACAAAACAAGAGATTGGTGTCATCAAGATTTTGGACGGATTTTTTAGGAATTTTCAAATTTTCAGATGAGAGGTTCCAGAAAAGGTCAAAAACTACATACTCAGATCTTCACCAAACTTTGCAGGGATACATTGGATGTGAAAACACGTGAAAAAAACGTACAAAACAAGAGATTGGAGACATCAAGATTTTGGACGAATTTTTTAACAATTTTCAAATTTTCAGAAAGGATGTTCCAGATAAGGTCAAAAACGACATACTCAGATCTTCACCAAACTTTGCAGGGATACATTGGATGTCAAGACACGTGGAAAGAACATACAAAACATAGGATTGGGGACATCAAGATTTTGGTCAAATTTTTTAAGAATTTTCAAATTTTCAGATAGGAGGTTCCATATAAGGTCAAAAACTACATACTCAGATCTTCAACAAACATTGCAGGGATACATTGGATGTCAAGACACGTGGAAAAACGTACAAAACAAGAGATTGGAGACATCAAGATTTTGGACGAATTTTTTAAGAATTTTCAAATTTTCAGATAGGAGGTTCCAGATAAGGTCAAAAACTACATACTCAGATCTTCACCAAACTTTGCAGGGATACATTGGATGTCAAGACACGTGGGAAAAACATACAAAACATAGGATTGGGGACATCAAGATTTTGGTCAAATTTTTTAAGAATTTTCAAATTTTCAGATAGGAGGTTCCATATAAGGTCAAAAACTACATACTCAGATCTTCACCAAAGATTGCAGGGATACATTGGATGTCAAGACACGTGGAAAAAACGTACAAAACAAGAGATTGGAGACATCAAGATTTTGGACGAATTTTTTAAGAATTTTCAAATTTTCAGATGGGAGGTTCCAGATATGGTCAAAAACTACATACTCAGATCTTCACCAAACTTTGCAGGGATACATTGGATGTCAAGACACGTGGAAAAAACGTACAAAACAAGAGATTGGAGACGTCAAGATTTTGGACGAATTTTTTAAGAATTTTCAAATTTTCAGAAAGGATGTTCCAGATAAGGTCAAAAACGACATACTCAGATCTTCACCAAACTTTGCAGGGATACATTGGATGTCAAGACACGTGGAAAAAACGTACACAACAAGAGATTGGAGACATCAAGATTTTGGACGAATTTTTTAAGAATTTTCAAATTTTCAGATAGGAGGTTCCAGATAAGGTCAAAAACTACATACTCAGATCTTCACCAAAGATTGCAGGGATACATTGGATGTCAAGACACGTGGAAAAAACGTACAAAACAAGAGATTGGAGACATCAAGATTTACGACGATTTTTTTAAGAATTTTCAAATTTTCAGAAAGGAGGTACCATATAAGGTCAAAAACTACATACTCAGATCTTCACCAAACTTTGCAGGGATACATTGGATGTGAAGACACGTGGAAAAAACGTACAAAACAAGAGATTGGAGACATCAAGATTTTGGACGAATTTTTTAAGAATTTTCAAATTTTCAGAAAGGAGGTTCCATATAAGGTCAAAAACTACATACTCAGATCTTGACCAAACTTTGCAGGGATACATTGGATGTCAAGACACGTGGAAAAAACGTACAAAACAGAAGATTGGAGACATCAAGATTTTGGACGAATTTTTGAAGAATTTTCAAATTTTCAGATGGGAGGTTCCAGATAAGGTCAAAAACTACATACTCAGATCTTCACCAAACTTTGCAGGGATACATTGGACGTCAAGACACGTGGAAAAAACGTACAAAACAAGAGATTGGAGACATCAAGATTTTGGACGAATTTTTGAAGAATTTTCAAATTTTCAGAAAGGAGGTTCCAGATAAGGTCAAAAACTACATACTCAGATCTTCACCAAACGTTGCAGGGATACTTTGCATGTCAAGACACGTGGAAAAAACATACAAAACAAGAGATTGGAGACATCAAGATTTTCGACGAATTTTTTAAGAATTTTCAAATTTTCAGATGGGAGGTTCCAGATAAGGTCAAAAACGACATACTCAGATCTTCACCAAACTTTGCAGGGATACATAGGATGTCAAGACACGTGGAAAAAACGTACAAAACAAGAGATTGGGGACATCAAGATTTTGGACGAATTTTTTAAGAATTTTCAAATTTTCAGAAAGGAGGTTCCATATAAGGTCAAAAACTACATACTCAGATCTTCACCAAACTTTGCAGGGATACATTGGATGTCAAGACACGTGGAAAAAACGTACAAAACAAGAGATTGGAGACATCAAGATTTTCGACGAATTTTTTAAGAATTTTCAAATTTTCAGAAAGGATGTTCCAGATAAGGTCAAAAACGACATACTCAGATCTTCACCAAACTTTGCAGGGATACATTGGAGGTCAAGACACGTGGAAAAAACGTACAAAACAAGAGATTGAAGACATCAAGATTTTGGACGAATTTTTTAAAAATTTTCAAATTTTCAGATAGGAGGTTCCAGATAAGGTCAAAAACTACATACTCAGATCTTCACCACACTTTGCAGGAATACATTGGATGTCCAGACACGTGGAAAAAAACATACAAAACATAGGATTGGTGATATCAAGATTTTGGTCAATTTTTTTAAGAATTTTCAAATTTTCAGATAGGTGGTTCCATATAAGGTCAAAAACTACATACTCAGATCTTCACCAAACATTGCAGGGATACTTTGCATGTCAAGACACGTGGAAAAAACGTACAAAACAAGAGATTGGAGACATCAAGATTTTGGACGAATTTTTGAAGAATTTTCAAATTTTCAGATAGGAGGTTCCAGATAAGGTCAAAAACTACATACTCAGATCTTCACCAAACGTTGCAGGGATACTTTGCATGTCAAGACACGTGGAAAAAACGTACAAAACAAGAGATTGGAGACATCAAGATTTTCGACGAATTTTTTAAGAATTTTCAAATTTTAAGATGGGAGGTTCCAGATAAGGTCAAAAACGACATACTCAGATCTTCACCAAACTTTGCAGGGATACATTGGATGTCAAGATACGTGGAAAAAACGTACAAAACAAGAGATTGGGGACATCAAGATTTTGGACGAATTTTTTAAGAATTTTCAAATTTTCAAATGGGAGGTTCCAGATAAGGTCAAAAACGACATACTCAGATCTTCACCAAACTTTGCATGGATACATTGGATGTCAAGACACGTGGAAAAAACATACAAAACATAGGATTGGGGACATCAAGATTTTAGACGAATTTTTTAAGAATTTTCAAATTTTCAGAAAGGAGGTTCCATATAAGGTCAAAAACTACATACTCAGATCTTCTCCAAACTTTGCAGGGATACATTGGATGTCAAGAAACGTGGAAAAAACGTACAAAACAAGAGATTGGAGACATCAAGATTTTGGATGATTTTTTTAAGAATTTTCAAATTTTCAGAAAGGAGGCTCCATATAAGGTCAAAAACTACATACTCAGATCTTCACCAAACTTTGCAGGGATACATTGGATGTCAAGACACGTGGAAAAAACGTACAAAACAAGAGATTGGTGTCATCAAGATTTTGGACGGATTTTTTAGGAATTTTCAAATTTTCAGATGAGAGGTTCCAGATAAGGTCAAAAACTACATACTCAGATCTTCACCAAACTTTGCAGGGATACATTGGATGTGAAGACACGTGAAAAAACGTACAAAACAAGAGATTGGAGACATCAAGATTTTGGACGAATTTTTTAAGAATTTTCAAATTTTCAGAAAGGATGTTCCAGATAAGGTCAAAAACGACATACTCAGATCTTCACCAAACTTTGCAGGGATACATTGGATGTCAAGACACGTGGAAAGAACATACAAAACATAGGATTGGGGACATCAAGATTTTGGTCAAATTTTTTAAGAATTTTCAAATTTTCAGATAGGAGGTTCCATATAAGGTCAAAAACTACATACTCAGATCTTCAACAAACATTGCAGGGATACATTGGATGTCAAGACACGTGGAAAAACGTACAAAACAAGAGATTGGAGACATCAAGATTTTGGACGAATTTTTTAAGAATTTTCAAATTTTCAGATAGGAGGTTCCAGATAAGGTCAAAAACTACATACTCAGATCTTCACCAAACTTTGCAGGGATACATTGGATGTCAAGACACGTGGGAAAAACATACAAAACATAGGATTGGGGACATCAAGATTTTGGACGAATTTTTTAAGAATTTTCAAATTTTCAGAAAGGATGTTCCAGATAAGGTCAAAAACGACATACTCAGATCTTCACCAAACTTTGCAGGGATACATTGGATGTCAAGACACGTGGAAAAAACGTACACAACAAGAGATTGGAGACATCAAGATTTTGGACGAATTTTTTAAGAATTTTCAAATTTTCAGATAGGAGGTTCCAGATAAGGTCAAAAACGACATACTCAGATCTTCACCAAACATTGCAGGGATACATTGGATGTCAAGACACGTGGGAAAAACGTACAAAACAAGAGATTGGAGACATCAAGATTTTGGACGAATTTTTTAAGAATTTTCAAATTTTCAGATAGGAGGTTCCAGATAAGGTCAAAAACTACATACTCAGATCTTCACCAAACTTTGCAGGGATACATTGGATGTCAAAACACGTGGAAAAAACGTACAAAACAAGAGATTGGGGTCATCAAGATTTTCAACGGATTTTTTAGGAATTTTCAAATTTTCAGATGGGAGGTTCCAGATAAGGTCAAAAACTACATACTCAGATCTTCACCAAACTTTGCAGGGATACATTGGATATCAAGACACGTGGAAAAAACGTATAAAACAAGAGATTGGAGACGTCAAGATTTTGGACGAATTTTTTAAGAATTTTCAAATTTTCAGAAAGGATGTTCCAGATAAGGTCAAAAACGACATACTCAGATCTTCACCAAACTCTGCAGGGATACATTGGATGTCAAGACACGGGGAAAAAACATACAAAACATAGGATTGGGGACATCAAGATTTTGGTCAAATTTTTTAAGAATTTTCAAATTTTCAGATAGGGGGTTCCATATAAAGTCAAGAACTACATACTCAGATCTTCACCAAACTTTGCAGGGATACATTGGATCTCAAGACACGTGGAAAAAACGTACAAAACAAGAGATTGGAGACATCAAGATTTTGGACGATATTTTGAGGAATTTTCAAATTTTCAGAAATGAGGTTCCAGATAAGGTCAAAAACTACATACTTAGATCTTCACCAAACCTTGCAGGGATACATTGGATGTCAGGACACGTGGAAAAAACGTACAAAACAAGAGATTGGAGACATCAAGATTTTGGACGAATTTTTTAAGAATTTTCAAATTTTCAGATAGGAGGTTCCAGATAAGGTCAAAAACTACATACTCAGATCTTCACCAAACTTTGCAGGGATACTTTGCATGTCAAGACACGTGGAAAAAACGTACAAAACAAGAGATTGGAGACATCAAGATTTTCGACGAATTTTTTAAGAATTTTCAAATTTTCAGATGGGAGGTTCCAGATAAGGTCAAAAACGACATACTCAGATCTTCACCAAACTTTGCATGGATACATTGGATGTCAAGACACGTGGAAAAAACATACAAAACATAGGATTGGTGACATGAAGATTTTGGACGAATTTTTTAAGAATTTTCAAATTTTCAGAAAGGAGGTACCATATAAGGTCAAAAACTACATACTCAGATCTTCACCAAACTTTGCAGGGATACTTTGCATGTCAAGACACGTGGAAAAAACGTACAAAACAAGAGATTGGAGACATCAAGATTTTCGACGAATTTTTTAAGAATTTTCAAATTTTCAGATGGGAGGTTCCAGATAAGGTCAAAAACGACATACTCAGATCTTCACCAAACTTTGCAGGGATACATAGGATGTCAAGACACGTGGAAAAAACGTACAAAACAAGAGATTGGGGACATCAAGATTTTGGACGAATTTTTTAAGAATTTTCAAATTTTCAGAAAGGAGGTTCCATATAAGGTCAAAAACTACATACTCAGATCTTCACCAAACTTTGCAGGGATACATTGGATGTCAAGACACGTGGAAAAAACGTACAAAACAAGAGATTGGAGACATCAAGATTTTCGACGAATTTTTTAAGAATTTTCAAATTTTCAGAAAGGATGTTCCAGATAAGGTCAAAAACGACATACTCAGATCTTCACCAAACTTTGCAGGGATACATTGGAGGTCAAGACACGTGGAAAAAACGTACAAAACAAGAGATTGAAGACATCAAGATTTTGGACGAATTTTTTAAAAATTTTCAAATTTTCAGATAGGAGGTTCCAGATAAGGTCAAAAACTACATACTCAGATCTTCACCACACTTTGCAGGGATACATTGGATGTCCAGACACGTGGAAAAAACATACAAAACATAGGATTGGTGATATCAAGATTTTGGTCAATTTTTTTAAGAATTTTCAAATTTTCAGATAGGTGGTTCCATATAAGGTCAAAAACTACATACTCAGATCTTCACCAAACATTGCAGGGATACATTGGATGTCAAGAAACGTGGAAAAACATACAAAACATAGGATTGGAGACATCAAGATTTTGGACGAATTTTTGAAGAATTTTCAAATTTTCAGATAGGAGGTTCCAGATAAGGTCAAAAACTACATACTCAGATCTTCACCAAACGTTGCAGGGATACTTTGCATGTCAAGACACGTGGAAAAAACGTACAAAACAAGAGATTGGAGACATCAAGATTTTCGACGAATTTTTTAAGAATTTTCAAATTTTAAGATGGGAGGTTCCAGATAAGGTCAAAAACGACATACTCAGATCTTCACCAAACTTTGCAGGGATACATTGGATGTCAAGACACGTGGAAAAAACGTACAAAACAAGAGATTGGGGACATCAAGATTTTGGACGAATTTTTTAAGAATTTTCAAATTTTCAGAAAGGAGGTTCCATATAAGGTCAAAAACTACATACTCAGATCTTCACCAAACTTTGCAGAAATACATTGGATGTCAAGACACGTGGAAAAAACGTACAAAACAAGAGATTGGAGACATCAAGATTTTGGACGAATTTTTTAAGAATTTTCAAATTTTCAAATGGGAGGTTCCAGATAAGGTCAAAAACGACATACTCAGATCTTCACCAAACTTTGCATGGATACATTGGATGTCAAGACACGTGGAAAAAACATACAAAACATAGGATTGGGGACATCAAGATTTTAGACGAATTTTTTAAGAATTTTCAAATTTTCAGAAAGGAGGTTCCATATAAGGTCAAAAACTACATACTCAGATCTTCACCAAACTTTGCAGGGATACATTGGATGTCAAGAAACGTGGAAAAAACGTACAAAACAAGAGATTGGAGACATCAAGATTTTGGATGATTTTTTTAAGAATTTTCAAATTTTCAGAAAGGAGGCTCCATTTAAGGTCAAAAACTACATACTCAGATCTTCACCAAACTTTGCAGGGATACATTGGATGTCAAGACACGTGGAAAAAACGTACAAAACAAGAGATTGGTGTCATCAAGATTTTGGACGGACTTTTTAGGAATTTTCAAATTTTCAGATGAGAGGTTCCAGATAAGGTCAAAAACTACATACTCAGATCTTCACCAAACTTTGCAGGGATACATTGGATGTGAAAACACGTGAAAAAAACGTACAAAACAAGAGATTGGAGACATCAAGATTTTGGACGAATTTTTTAAGAATTTTCAAATTTTCAGAAAGGATGTTCCAGATAAGGTCAAAAACGACATACTCAGATCTTCACCAAACTTTGCAGGGATACATTGGATGTCAAGACACGTGGAAAGAACATACAAAACATAGGATTGGGGACATCAAGATTTTGGTCAAATTTTTTAAGAATTTTCAAATTTTCAGATAGGAGGTTCCATATAAGGTCAAAAACTACATACTCAGATCTTCAACAAACATTGCAGGGATACATTGGATGTCAAGACACGTGGAAAAACGTACAAAACAAGAGATTGGAGACATCAAGATTTTGGACGAATTTTTTAAGAATTTTCAAATTTTCAGATAGGAGGTTCCAGATAAGGTCAAAAACTACATACTCAGATCTTCACCAAACTTTGCAGGGATACATTGGATGTCAAGACACGTGGGAAAAACATACAAAACATAGGATTGGGGACATCAAGATTTTGGACGAATTTTTTAAGAATTTTCAAATTTTCAGAAAGGATGTTCCAGATAAGGTCAAAAACGACATACTCAGATCTTCACCAAACTTTGCAGGGATACATTGGATGTCAAGACACGTGGAAAAAACGTACACAACAAGAGATTGGAGACATCAAGATTTTGGACGAATTTTTTAAGAATTTTCAAATTTTCAGATAGGAGGTTCCAGATAAGGTCAAAAACTACATACTCAGATCTTCACCAAACATTGCAGGGATACATTGGATGTCAAGACACGTGGGAAAAACGTACAAAACAAGAGATTGGAGACATCAAGATTTTGGACGAATTTTTTAAGAATTTTCAAATTTTCAGATAGGAGGTTCCAGATAAGGTCAAAAACTACATACTCAGATCTTCACCAAACTTTGCAGGGATACATTGGATGTCAAAACACGTGGAAAAAACGTACAAAACAAGAGATTGGGGTCATCAAGATTTTCAACGGATTTTTTAGGAATTTTCAAATTTTCAGATAGGAGGTTCCAGATAAGGTCAAAAACTACATACTCAGATCTTCACCAAACTTTGCAGGGATACATTGGATATCAAGACACGTGGAAAAAACGTATAAAACAAGAGATTGGAGACGTCAAGATTTTGGACGAATTTTTTAAGAATTTTCAAATTTTCAGAAAGGATGTTCCAGATAAGGTCAAAAACGACATACTCAGATCTTCACCAAACTCTGCAGGGATACATTGGATGTCAAGACACGGGGAAAAAACATACAAAACATAGGATTGGGGACATCAAGATTTTGGTCAAATTTTTTAAGAATTTTCAAATTTTCAGATAGGGGGTTCCATATAAGGTCAAGAACTACATACTCAGATCTTCACCAAACTTTGCAGGGATACATTGGATCTCAAGACACGTGGAAAAACGTACAAAACAAGAGATTGGAGACATCAAGATTTTGGACGAAATTTTGAGGAATTTTCAAATTTTCAGAAATGAGGTTCCAGATAAGGTCACAAACTACATACTTAGATCTTCACCAAACCTTGCAGGGATACATTGGATGTCAGGACACGTGGAAAAAACGTACAAAACAAGAGATTGGAGACATCAAGATTTTGGACGAATTTTTTAAGAATTTTCAAATTTTCAGATAGGAGGTTCCAGATAAGGTCAAAAACTACATACTCAGATCTCCACCAAACTTTGCAGGGATACTTTGCATGTCAAGACACGTGGAAAAAACGTACAAAACAAGAGATTGGAGACATCAAGATTTTCGACGAATTTTTTAAGAATTTTCAAATTTTCAGATGGGAGGTTCCAGATAAGGTCAAAAACGACATACTCAGATCTTCACCAAACTTTGCATGGATACATTGGATGTCAAGACACGTGGAAAAAACATACAAAACATAGGATTGGTGACATGAAGATTTTGGACGAATTTTTTAAGAATTTTCAAATTTTCAGAAAGGAGGTACCATATAAGGTCAAAAACTACATACTCAGATCTTCACCAAACTTTGCAGGGATACATTGGATGTCAAGACACGTGGAAAAAACGTACAAAACAAGAGATTGGAGACATCAAGATTTTGGACGAATTTTTTAAGAATTTTCAAATTTTCAGAAAGGAGGTTCCAGATAAGGTCAAAAACTACATACTCAGATCTTCACCAAACTTTGCAGGGATACATTGGATGTCAAGACACGTGGAAAAAACGTACAAAACTAGAGATTCGAGACATCAAGATTTTGGACGAATTTTTGAAGAATTTTCAAATTTTCAGATAGGAGGTTCCAGACAAAGTCAAAAACTACATACTCAGATCTTCACCAAACGTTGCAGGGATACTTTGCATGTCAAGACACGTGGAAAAAACGTACAAAACAAGAGATTGGAGACATCAAGATTTTCGACGAATTTTTTAAGAATTTTCAAATTTTCAGATGGGAGGTTCCAGATAAGGTCAAAAACGACATACTCAGATCTTCACCAAACTTTGCAGGGATACATAGGATGTCAAGACACGTGGAAAAAACGTACAAAACAAGAGATTGGGGACATCAAGATTTTGGACGAATTTTTTAAGAATTTTCAAATTTTCAGAAAGGAGGTTCCATATAAGGTCAAAAACTACATACTCAGATCTTCACCAAACTTTGCAGGGATACATTGGATGTCAAGACACGTGGAAAAAACGTACAAAACAAGAGATTGGAGACATCAAGATTTTCGACGAATTTTTTAAGAATTTTCAAATTTTCAGAAAGGATGTTCCAGATAAAGTCAAAAACGACATACTCAGATTTTCACCAAACTTTGCAGGGATACATTGGAGGTCAAGACACGTGGAAAAAACGTACAAAACAAGAGATTGAAGACATCAAGATTTTGGAAGAATTTTTTAAAAATTTTCAAATTTTCAGATAGGAGGTTCCAGATAAGGTCAAAAACTACATACTCAGATCTTCACCAAACTTTGCAGGGATACATTGGATGTCAAGACACGTGGAAAAAACATACAAAACATAGGATTGGGGATATCAAGATTTTGGTCAAATTTTTTAAGAATTTTCAAATTTTCAGATAGGTGGTTCCATATAAGGTCAAAAACTACATACTCAGATCTTCACCAAACATTGCAGGGATACATTGGATGTCAAGAAACGTGGAAAAAACGTACAAAACAAGAGATTGGAGACATCAAGATTTTGGACGAATTTTTGAAGAATTTTCAAATTTTCAGATAGGACGTTCCAGATATGGTCAAAAACTACATACTCAGATATTCACCAAACGTTGCAGCGATACTTTGCATGTCAAGACACGTGGAAAAAACGTACAAAACAAGAGATTGGAGACATCAATATTTTCGACGAATTTTTTAAGAATTTTCAAATTTTCAGATGGGAGGTTCCAGATAAGGTCAAAAACGACATACTCAGATCTTCACCAAACTTTGCATGGATACATTGGATGTCAAGACACGTGGAAAAAACATACAAAACATAGGATTGGGGACATCAAGATTTTGGACGAATTTTTTAAGAATTTTCAAATTTTCAGAAAGGAGGTTCCATATAAGGTCAAAAACTACATACTCAGATCTTCACCAAACTTTGCAGGGATACATTGGAGGTCAAGACACGTGGAAAAAACGTACAAAACAAGAGATGGAAGACATCAAGATTTTGGACGATTTTTTTAAAAATTTTCAAATTTTCAGATAGGAGGTTCCAGATAAGGTCAAAAACTACATACTCAGATCTTCACCACACTTTGCAGGGATACATTGGATGTCAAGAAACGTGGAAAAACATACAAAACATAGGATTGGAGACATCAAGATTTTGGACGAATTTTTGAAGAATTTTCAAATTTTCAGATAGGAGGTTCCAGATAAGGTCAAAAACTACATACTCAGATCTTCACCAAACGTTGCAGGGATACTTTGCATGTCAAGACACGTGGAAAAAACGTACAAAACAAGAGATTGGAGACATCAAGATTTTCGACGAATTTTTTAAGAATTTTCAAATTTTAAGATGGGAGGTTCCAGATAAGGTCAAAAACGACATACTCAGATCTTCACCAAACTTTGCAGGGATACATTGGATGTCAAGACACGTGGAAAAAACGTACAAAACAAGATATTGGGGACATCAAGATTTTGGACGAATTTTTTAAGAATTTTCAAATTTTCAGAAAGGAGGTTCCATATAAGGTCAAAAACTACATACTCAGATCTTCACCAAACTTTGCAGGGATACATTGGATGTCAAGACACGTGGAAAAAACGTACAAAACAAGAGATTGGAGACATCAAGATTTTCGACGAATTTTTTAAGAATTTTCAAATTTTCAGAAAGGATGTTCCAGATAAGGTCAAAAACGACATACTCAGATCTTCACCAAACTTTGCAGGGATACATTGGAGGTCAAGACACGTGGAAAAAACGTACAAAACAAGAGATTGAAGACATCAAGATTTTGGACGAATTTTTTAAAAATTTTCAAATTTTCAGATAGGAGGTTCCAGATAAGGTCAAAAACTACATACTCAGATCTTCACCAAACTTTGCAGGGATACATTGGATGTCAAGACACGTGGAAAAAACATACAAAACATAGGATTGGGGATATCAAGATTTTGGTCAAATTTTTTAAGAATTTTCAAATTTTCAGATAGGTGGTTCCATATAAGGTCAAAAACTACATACTCAGATCTTCACCAAACATTGCAGGGATACATTGGATGTCAAGAAACGTGGAAAAAACGTACAAAACAAGAGATTGGAGACATCAAGATTTTGGACGAATTTTTTAAGAATTTTCAAATTTTCAGATAGGAGGTTCCAGATAAGGTCAAAAACTACATACTCAGATCTTCACCAAACTTTGCAGGGATACATTGGATGTCAAGACACGTGGGAAAAACATACAAAACATAGGATTGGGGACATCAAGATTTTGGACGAATTTTTTAAGAATTTTCAAATTTTCAGAAAGGATGTTCCAGATAAGGTCAAAAACGACATACTCAGATCTTCACCAAACTTTGCAGGGATACATTGGATGTCAAGACACGTGGAAAAAACGTACACAACAAAAGATTGGAGACATCAAGATTTTGGACGAATTTTTTAAGAATTTTCAAATTTTCAGATAGGAGGTTCCAGATAAGGTCAAAAACTACATACTCAGATCTTCACCAAACATTGCAGGGATACATTGGATGTCAAGACACGTGGGAAAAACGTACAAAACAAGAGATTGGAGACATCAAGATTTTGGACGAATTTTTTAAGAATTTTCAAATTTTCAGATAGGAGGTTCCAGATAAGGTCAAAAACTACATACTCAGATCTTCACCAAACATTGCAGGGATACATTGGATGTCAAGACACGTGGGAAAAACGTACAAAACAAGAGATTGGAGACATCAAGATTTTGGACGAATTTTTTAAGAATTTTCAAATTTTCAGAAAGGATGTTCCAGATAAGGTCAAAAACGACATACTCAGATCTTCACCAAACTCTGCAGGGATACATTGGATGTCAAGACACGGGGAAAAAACATAAAAAACATAGGATTGGGGACATCAAGATTTTGGTCAAATTTTTTAAGAATTTTCAAATTTTCAGATAGGGGGTTCCATATAAGGTCAAGAACTACATACTCAGATCTTCACCAAACTTTGCAGGGATACATTGGATCTCAAGACACGTGGAAAAAACGTAAAAAACAAGAGATTGGAGACATCAAGATTTTGGACGAATTTTTGAGGAATTTTCAAATTTTCAGAAATGAGGTTCCAGATAAGGTCAAAAACTACATACTTAGATCTTCACCAAACCTTGCAGGGATACATTGGATGTCAGGACACGTGGAAAAAACGTACAAAACAAGAGATTGGAGACATCAAGATTTTGGACGAATTTTTTAAGAATTTTCAAATTTTCAGATAGGAGGTTCCAGATAAGGTCAAAAACTACATACTCAGATCTTCACCAAACTTTGCAGGGATACTTTGCATGTCAAGACACGTGGAAAAAACGTACAAAACAAGAGATTGGAGACATCAAGATTTTCGACGAATTTTTTAAGAATTTTCAAATTTTCAGATGGGAGGTTCCAGATAAGGTCAAAAACGACATACTCAGATCTTCACCAAACTTTGCATGGATACATTGGATGTCAAGACACGTGGAAAAAACATACAAAACATAGGATTGGTGACATGAAGATTTTGGACGAATTTTTTAAGAATTTTCAAATTTTCAGAAAGGAGGTACCATATAAGGTCAAAAACTACATACTCAGATCTTCACCAAACTTTGCAGGGATACATTGGATGTCAAGACACGTGGAAAAAACGTACAAAACAAGAGATTGGAGACATCAAGATTTTGGACGAATTTTTTAAGAATTTTCAAATTTTCAGAAAGGAGGTTCCAGATAAGGTCAAAAACTACATACTCAGATCTTCACCAAACTTTGCAGGGATACATTGGATGTCAAGACACGTGGAAAAAACGTACAAAACAAGAGATTCGAGACATCAAGATTTTGGACGAATTTTTGAAGAATTTTCAAATTTTCAGATAGGAGGTTCCAGACAAAGTCAAAAACTACATACTCAGATCTTCACCAAACGTTGCAGGGATACTTTGCATGTCAAGACACGTGGAAAAAACGTACAAAACAAGAGATTGGAGACATCAAGATTTTCGACGAATTTTTTAAGAATTTTCAAATTTTCAGATGGGAGGTTCCAGATAAGGTCAAAAACGACATACTCAGATCTTCACCAAACTTTGCAGGGATACATAGGATGTCAAGACACGTGGAAAAAACGTACAAAACAAGAGATTGGGGACATCAAGATTTTGGACGAATTTTTTAAGAATTTTCAAATTTTCAGAAAGGAGGTTCCATATAAGGTCAAAAACTACATACTCAGATCTTCACCAAACTTTGCAGGGATACATTGGATGTCAAGACACGTGGAAAAAACGTACAAAACAAGAGATTGGAGACATCAAGATTTTCGACGAATTTTTTAAGAATTTTCAAATTTTCAGAAAGGATGTTCCAGATAAAGTCAAAAACGACATACTCAGATTTTCACCAAACTTTGCAGGGATACATTGGAGGTCAAGACACGTGGAAAAAACGTACAAAACAAGAGATTGAAGACATCAAGATTTTGGAAGAATTTTTTAAAAATTTTCAAATTTTCAGATAGGAGGTTCCAGATAAGGTCAAAAACTACATACTCAGATCTTCACCAAACTTTGCAGGGATACATTGGATGTCAAGACACGTGGAAAAAACATACAAAACATAGGATTGGGGATATCAAGATTTTGGTCAAATTTTTTAAGAATTTTCAAATTTTCAGATAGGTGGTTCCATATAAGGTCAAAAACTACATACTCAGATCTTCACCAAACATTGCAGGGATACATTGGATGTCAAGAAACGTGGAAAAAACGTACAAAACAAGAGATTGGAGACATCAAGATTTTGGACGAATTTTTGAAGAATTTTCAAATTTTCAGATAGGACGTTCCAGATATGGTCAAAAACTACATACTCAGATATTCACCAAACGTTGCAGCGATACTTTGCATGTCAAGACACGTGGAAAAAACGTACAAAACAAGAGATTGGAGACATCAATATTTTCGACGAATTTTTTAAGAATTTTCAAATTTTCAGATGGGAGGTTCCAGATAAGGTCAAAAACGACATACTCAGATCTTCACCAAACTTTGCATGGATACATTGGATGTCAAGACACGTGGAAAAAACATACAAAACATAGGATTGGGGACATCAAGATTTTGGACGAATTTTTTAAGAATTTTCAAATTTTCAGAAAGGAGGTTCCATATAAGGTCAAAAACTACATACTCAGATCTTCACCAAACTTTGCAGGGATACATTGGAGGTCAAGACACGTGGAAAAAACGTACAAAACAAGAGATGGAAGACATCAAGATTTTGGACGATTTTTTTAAAAATTTTCAAATTTTCAGATAGGAGGTTCCAGATAAGGTCAAAAACTACATACTCAGATCTTCACCACACTTTGCAGGGATACATTGGATGTCAAGAAACGTGGAAAAACATACAAAACATAGGATTGGAGACATCAAGATTTTGGACGAATTTTTGAAGAATTTTCAAATTTTCAGATAGGAGGTTCCAGATAAGGTCAAAAACTACATACTCAGATCTTCACCAAACGTTGCAGGGATACTTTGCATGTCAAGACACGTGGAAAAAACGTACAAAACAAGAGATTGGAGACATCAAGATTTTCGACGAATTTTTTAAGAATTTTCAAATTTTAAGATGGGAGGTTCCAGATAAGGTCAAAAACGACATACTCAGATCTTCACCAAACTTTGCAGGGATACATTGGATGTCAAGACACGTGGAAAAAACGTACAAAACAAGATATTGGGGACATCAAGATTTTGGACGAATTTTTTAAGAATTTTCAAATTTTCAGAAAGGAGGTTCCATATAAGGTCAAAAACTACATACTCAGATCTTCACCAAACTTTGCAGGGATACATTGGATGTCAAGACACGTGGAAAAAACGTACAAAACAAGAGATTGGAGACATCAAGATTTTCGACGAATTTTTTAAGAATTTTCAAATTTTCAGAAAGGATGTTCCAGATAAGGTCAAAAACGACATACTCAGATCTTCACCAAACTTTGCAGGGATACATTGGAGGTCAAGACACGTGGAAAAAACGTACAAAACAAGAGATTGAAGACATCAAGATTTTGGACGAATTTTTTAAAAATTTTCAAATTTTCAGATAGGAGGTTCCAGATAAGGTCAAAAACTACATACTCAGATCTTCACCAAACTTTGCAGGGATACATTGGATGTCAAGACACGTGGAAAAAACATACAAAACATAGGATTGGGGATATCAAGATTTTGGTCAAATTTTTTAAGAATTTTCAAATTTTAAGATAGGTGGTTCCATATAAGGTCAAAAACTACATACTCAGATCTTCACCAAACATTGCAGGGATACATTGGATGTCAAGAAACGTGGAAAAAACGTACAAAACAAGAGATTGGAGACATCAAGATTTTGGACGAATTTTTTAAGAATTTTCAAATTTTCAGATAGGAGGTTCCAGATAAGGTCAAAAACTACATACTCAGATCTTCACCAAACTTTGCAGGGATACATTGGATGTCAAGACACGTGGGAAAAACATACAAAACATAGGATTGGGGACATCAAGATTTTGGACGAATTTTTTAAGAATTTTCAAATTTTCAGAAAGGATGTTCCAGATAAGGTCAAAAACGACATACTCAGATCTTCACCAAACTTTGCAGGGATACATTGGATGTCAAGACACGTGGAAAAAACGTACACAACAAAAGATTGGAGACATCAAGATTTTGGACGAATTTTTTAAGAATTTTCAAATTTTCAGATAGGAGGTTCCAGATAAGGTCAAAAACTACATACTCAGATCTTCACCAAACATTGCAGGGATACATTGGATGTCAAGACACGTGGGAAAAACGTACAAAACAAGAGATTGGAGACATCAAGATTTTGGACGAATTTTTTAAGAATTTTCAAATTTTCAGATAGGAGGTTCCAGATAAGGTCAAAAACTACATACTCAGATCTTCACCAAACTTTGCAGGGATACATTGGATGTCAAAACACGTGGAAAAAACGTACAAAACAAGAGATTGGGGTCAAGATTTTGAACGGATTTTTTAGGAATTTTCAAATTTTCAGATGGGAGGTTCCATATAAGGTCAAAAACTACATACTCAGATCTTCACCAAACTTTGCAGGGATACATTGGATATCAAGACACGTGGAAAAAACGTATAAAACAAGAGATTGGAGACATCAAGATTTTGGACGAATTTTTTAAGAATTTTCAAATTTTCAGAAAGGATGTTCCAGATAAGGTCAAAAACGACATACTCAGATCTTCACCAAACTCTGCAGGGATACATTGGATGTCAAGACACGGGGAAAAAACATAAAAAACATAGGATTGGGGACATCAAGATTTTGGTCAAATTTTTTAAGAATTTTCAAATTTTCAGATAGGGGGTTCCATATAAGGTCAAGAACTACATACTCAGATCTTCACCAAACTTTGCAGGGATACATTGGATCTCAAGACACGTGGAAAAAACGTAAAAAACAAGAGATTGGAGACATCAAGATTTTGGACGAATTTTTGAGGAATTTTCAAATTTTCAGAAATGAGGTTCCAGATAAGGTCAAAAACTACATACTTAGATCTTCACCAAACCTTGCAGGGATACATTGGATGTCAGGACACGTGGAAAAAACGTACAAAACAAGAGATTGGAGACATCAAGATTTTGGACGAATTTTTTAAGAATTTTCAAATTTTCAGATAGGAGGTTCCAGATAAGGTCAAAAACTACATACTCAGATCTTCACCAAACTTTGCAGGGATACTTTGCATGTCAAGACACGTGGAAAAAACGTACAAAACAAGAGATTGGAGACATCAAGATTTTCGACGAATTTTTTAAGAATTTTCAAATTTTCAGATGGGAGGTTCCAGATAAGGTCAAAAACGACATACTCAGATCTTCACCAAACTTTGCATGGATACATTGGATGTCAAGACACGTGGAAAAAACATACAAAACATAGGATTGGTGACATGAAGATTTTGGACGAATTTTTTAAGAATTTTCAAATTTTCAGAAAGGAGGTACCATATAATTTCAAAAACTACATACTCAGATCTTCACCAAACTTTGCAGGGATACATTGGATGTGAAGACACGTGGAAAAAACGTACAAAACAAGAGATTGGAGACATCAAGATTTTGGACGAATTTTTTAAGAATTTTCAAATTTTCAGAAAGGAGGTTCCATATAAGGTCAAAAACTACATACTCAGATCTTCACCAAACTTTGCAGGGATACATTGGATGTCAAGACACGTGGAAAAAACGTACAAAACAGAAGATTGGAGACATCAAGATTTTGAACGAATTTTTTAAGAATTTTCAAATTTTCAGATGGGAGGTTCCAGATAAGGTCAAGAACTACATACTCAGATCTTCACCAAACTTTGCAGGGATACATTGGATGTCAAGACACGTGGAAAAAACGTACAAAACAAGAGATTGGAGACATCAAGATTTTGGACGAATTTTTGAAGAATTTTCAAATTTTCAGATAGGAGGTTCCAGACAAAGTCAAAAACTACATACTCAGATCTTCACCAAACGTTGCAGGGATACTTTGCATGTCAAGACACGTGGAAAAAACGTACAAAACAAGAGATTGGAGACATCAAGGTTTTCGACGAATTTTTTAAGAATTTTCAAATTTTCAGATGGGAGGTTCCAGATAAGGTCAAAAACGACATACTCAGATCTTCACCAAACTTTGCAGGGATACATAGGATGTCAAGACACGTGGAAAAAACGTACAAAACAAGAGATTGGGGACATCAAGATTTTGGACGAATTTTTTAAGAATTTTCAAATTTTCAGAAAGGAGGTTCCATATAAGGTCAAAAACTACATACTCAGATCTTCACCAAACTTTGCAGGGATACATTGGATGTCAAGACTCGTGGAAAAAACGTACAAAACAAGAGATTGGAGACATCAAGATTTTCGACGAATTTTTTAAGAATTTTCAAATTTTCAGAAAGGATGTTCCAGATAAGGTCAAAAACGACATACTCAGATCTTCACCAAACTTTGCAGGGATACATTGGAGGTTAAGACACGTGGAAAAAACGTACAAAACAAGAGATTGAAGACATCAAGATTTTGGACGAATTTTTTAAAAATTTTCAAATTTTCAGATAGGAGGTTCCAGATAAGGTCAAAAACTACATACTCAGATCTTCACCAAACTTTGCAGGGATACATTGGATGTCAAGACACGTGGAAAAAACATACAAAACATAGGATTGGGGATATCAAGATTTTGGTCAAATTTTTTAAGAATTTTCAAATTTTCAGATAGGTGGTTCCATATAAGGTCAAAAACTACATACTCAGATCTTCACCAAACATTGCAGGGATACATTGGATGTCAAGAAACGTGGAAAAAACGTACAAAACAAGAGATTGGAGACATCAAGATTTTGGACGAATTTTTGAAGAATTTTCAAATTTTCAGATAGGACGTTCCAGATAAGGTCAAAAACTACATACTCAGATATTCACCAAACGTTGCAGGGATACTTTGCATGTCAAGTTACGTGGAAAAAACGTACAAAACAAGAGATTGGAGACATCAAGATTTTCGACGAATTTTTTAAGAATTTTCAAATTTTCAGATGGGAGGTTCCAGATAAGGTCAAAAACGACATACTCAGATCTTCACCAAAGTTTGCATGGATACATTGGATGTCAAGACAAGTGGAAAAAACATACAAAACATAGGATTGGGGACATCAAGATTTTGGACGAATTTTTTAAGAATTTTCAAATTTTCAGAAAGGAGGTTCCATATAAGGTCAAAAACTACATACTCAGATCTTCACCAAACTTTGCAGGGATACATTGGATGTCAAGACACGTGGAAAAAACGTACAAAACAAGAGATTGGAGACATCAAGATTTTCGACGAATTTTTTAAGAATTTTCAAATTTTCAGAAAGGATGTTCCAGATAAGGTCAAAAACGACATACTCAGATCTTCACCAAACTTTGCAGGGATACATTGGAGGTCAAGACACGTGGAAAAAACGTACAAAACAAGAGATTGAAGACATCAAGATTTTGGACGAATTTTTTAAAAATTTTCAAATTTTCAGATAGGAGGTTCCAGATAAGGTCAAAAACTACATACTCAGATCTTCACCAAAATTTGCAGGGATACATTGGATGTCAAGACACGTGGAAAAAACATACAAAACATAGGATTGGGGATATCAAGATTTTGGTCAAATTTTTTAAGAATTTTCAAATTTTCAGATAGGTGGTTCCATATAAGGTCAAAAACTACATACTCAGATCTTCACCAAACATTGCAGGGATACATTGGATGTCAAGAAACGTGGAAAAAACGTACAAAACAAGAGATTGGAGACATCAAGATTTTGGACGAATTTTTGAAGAATTTTCAAATTTTCAGATAGGACGTTCCAGATAAGGTCAAAAACTACATACTCAGATATTCACCAAACGTTGCAGGGATACTTTGCATGTCAAGACACGTGGAAAAAACGTACAAAACAAGAGATTGGAGACATCAAGATTTTGGACGAATTTTTGAAGAATTTTCAAATTTTCAGATAGGAGGTTCCAGACAAAGTCAAAAACTACATACTCAGATCTTCACCAAACGTTGCAGGGATACTTTGCATGTCAAGACACGTGGAAAAAACGTACAAAACAAGAGATTGGAGACATCAAGATTTTCGACGAATTTTTTAAGAATTTTCAAATTTTCAGATGGGAGGTTCCAGATAAGGTCAAAAACGACATACTCAGATCTTCACCAAACTTTGCAGGGATACATAGGATGTCAAGACACGTGGAAAAAACGTACAAAACAAGAGATTGGGGACATCAAGATTTTGGACGAATTTTTTAAGAATTTTCAAATTTTCAGAAAGGAGGTTCCATATAATGTCAAAAACTACATACTCAGATCTTCACCAATCTTTGCAGGGATACATTGGATGTCAAGACACGTGGAAAAAACGTACAAAACAAGAGATTGGAGACATCAAGATTTTCGACGAATTTTTTAAGAATTTTCAAATTTTCAGAAAGGATGTTCCAGATAAGGTCAAAAACGACATACTCAGATCTTCACCAAACTTTGCAGGGATACATTGGAGGTCAAGACACGTGGAAAAAACGTACAAAACAAGAGATTGAAGACATCAAGATTTTGGACGAATTTTTTAAAAATTTTCAAATTTTCAGATAGGAGGTTCCAGATAAGGTCAAAAACTACATACTCAGATCTTCACCAAACTTTGCAGGGATACATTGGATGTCAAGACACGTGGAAAAAACATACAAAACATAGGATTGGGGATATCAAGATTTTGGTCAAATTTTTTAAGAATTTTCAAATTTTCAGATAGGTGGTTCCATATAAGGTCAAAAACTACATACTCAGATCTTCACCAAACATTGCAGGGATACATTGGATGTCAAGAAACGTGGAAAAAACGTACAAAACAAGAGTTTGGAGACATCAAGATTTTGGACGAATTTTTGAAGAATTTTCAAATTTTCAGATAGGACGTTCCAGATAAGGTCAAAAACTACATACTCAGATATTCACCAAACGTTGCAGGGATACTTTGCATGTCAAGACACGTGGAAAAAACGTACAAAACAAGAGATTGGAGACATCAAGATTTTCGACGAATTTTTTAAGAATTTTCAAATTTTCAGATGGGAGGTTCCAGATAAGGTCAAAAACGACATACTCAGATCTTCACCAAACTTTGCATGGATACATTGGATGTCAAGACACGTGGAAAAAACATACAAAACATAGGATTGGGGACATCAAGATTTTGGACGAATTTTTTAAGAATTTTCAAATTTTCAGAAAGGAGGTTCCATATAAGATCAAAAACTACATACTCAGATCTTCACCAAACTTTGCAGGGATACATTGGAGGTCAAGTCACGTGGAAAAAACGTACAAAACAAGAGATGGAAGACATCAAGATTTTAAACGAATTTTTTAAAAATTTTCAAATTTTCAGATAGGAGGTTCCAGATAAGGTCAAAAACTACATACTCAGATCTTCACCAAACATTGCAGGGATACATTGGATGTCAAGAAACGTGGAAAAACATACAAAACATAGGATTGGAGACATCAAGATTTTGGACGAATTTTTGAAGAATTTTCAAATTTTCAGATAGGAGGTTCCAGATAAGGTCAAAAACTACATACTCAGATCTTCACCAAACGTTGCAGGGATACTTTCCATGTCAAGACACGTGGAAAAAACGTACAAAACAAGAGATTGGAGACATCAAGATTTTTGACGAATTTTTTAAGAATTTTCAAATTTTAAGATGGGAGGTTCCAGATAAGGTCAAAAACGACATACTCAGATCTTCACCAAACTTTGCAGGGATACATTGGATGTCAAGACACGTGGAAAAAACGTACAAAACAAGATATTGGGGACATCAAGATTTTGGACGAATTTTTTAAGAATTTTCAAATTTTCAGAAAGGAGGTTCCATATAAGGTCAAAAACTACATACTCAGATCTTCACCAAACTTTGCAGGGATACATTGGATGTCAAGACACGTGGAAAAAACGTACAAAACAAGAGATTGGAGACATCAAGATTTTGGACGAATTTTTTAAGAATTTTCAAATTTTCAGATGGGAGGTTCCAGATAAGGTCAAAAACGACATACTCAGATCTTAACCAAACTTTGCATGGATACATTGGATGTCAAGACACGTGGAAAAAACATACAAAACATAGGATTGGGGACATCAAGATTTTAGACGAATTTTTTAAGAATTTTCAAATTTTCAGAAAGGAAGTTCCATATAAGGTCAAAAACTACATACTCAGATCTTCACCAAACTTTGCAGGGATACATTGGATGTCAAGAAACGTGGAAAAAACGTACAAAACAAGAGATTGGAGACATCAAGATTTTCGACGAATTTTTTAAGAATTTTCAAATTTTCAGAAAGGATGTTCCAGATAAGGTCAAAAACGACATACTCAGATCTTCACCAAACTTTGCAGGGATACATTGGAGGTCAAGACACGTGGAAAAAACGTACAAAACAAGAGATTGAAGACATCAAGATTTTGGACGAATTTTTTAAAAATTTTCAAATTTTCAGATAGGAGGTTCCAGATAAGGTCAAAAACTACATACTCAGATCTTCACCAAACTTTGCAGGGATACATTGGATGTCAAGACACGTGGAAAAAACATACAAAACATAGGATTGGGGATATCAAGATTTTGGTCAAATTTTTTAAGAATTTTCAAATTTTCAGATAGGTGGTTCCATATAAGGTCAAAAACTACATACTCAGATCTTCACCAAACATTGCAGGGATACATTGGATGTCAAGAAACGTGGAAAAAACGTACAAAACAAGAGATTGGAGACATCAAGATTTTGGACGAATTTTTGAAGAATTTTCAAATTTTCAGATAGGACGTTCCAGATAAGGTCAAAAACTACATACTCAGATATTCACCAAACGTTGCAGGGATACTTTGCATGTCAAGACACGTGGAAAAAACGTACAAAACAAGAGATTGGAGACATCAAGATTTTGGACGAATTTTTGAAGAATTTTCAAATTTTCAGATAGGAGGTTCCAGACAAAGTCAAAAACTACATACTCAGATCTTCACCAAACGTTGCAGGGATACTTTGCATGTCAAGACACGTGGAAAAAACGTACAAAACAAGAGATTGGAGACATCAAGATTTTCGACGAATTTTTTAAGAATTTTCAAATTTTCAGATGGGAGGTTCCAGATAAGGTCAAAAACGACATACTCAGATCTTCACCAAACTTTGCAGGGATACATAGGATGTCAAGACACGTGGAAAAAACGTACAAAACAAGAGATTGGAGACATCAAGATTTTGGACGAATTTTTTAAGAATTTTCAAATTTTCAGAAAGGAGGTTCCATATAAGGTCAAAAACTACATACTCAGATCTTCACCAATCTTTGCAGGGATACATTGGATGTCAAGACACGTGGAAAAAACGTACAAAACAAGAGATTGGAGACATCAAGATTTTCGACGATTTTTTTAAGAATTTTCAAATTTTCAGAAAGGATGTTCCAGATAAGGTCAAAAACGACATACTCAGATCTTCACCAAACTTTGCAGGGATACATTGGAGGTCAAGACACGTGGAAAAAACGTACAAAACAAGAGATTGAAGACATCAAGATTTTGGACGAATTTTTTAAAAATTTTCAAATTTTCAGATAGGAGGTTCCAGATAAGGTCAAAAACTACATACTCAGATCTTCACCAAACTTTGCAGGGATACATTGGATGTCAAGACACGTGGAAAAAACATACAAAACATAGGATTGGGGATATCAAGATTTTGGTCAAATTTTTTAAGAATTTTCAAATTTTCAGATAGGTGGTTCCATATAAGGTCAAAAACTACATACTCAGATCTTCACCAAACATTGCAGGGATACATTGGATGTCAAGAAACGTGGAAAAAACGTACAAAACAAGAGATTGGAGACATCAAGATTTTGGACGAATTTTTGAAGAATTTTCAAATTTTCAGATAGGACGTTCCAGATAAGGTCAAAAACTACATACTCAGATATTCACCAAACGTTGCAGGGATACTTTGCATGTCAAGACACGTGGAAAAAACGTACAAAACAAGAGATTGGAGACATCAAGATTTTCGACGAATTTTTTAAGAATTTTCAAATTTTCAGATGGGAGGTTCCAGATAAGGTCAAAAACGACATACTCAGATCTTCACCAAACTTTGCATGGATACATTGGATGTCAAGACACGTGGAAAAAACATACAAAACATAGGATTGGGGACATCAAGATTTTGGACGAATTTTTTAAGAATTTTCAAATTTTCAGAAAGGAGGTTCCATATAAGATCAAAAACTACATACTCAGATCTTCACCAAACTTTGCAGGGATACATTGGAGGTCAAGTCACGTGGAAAAAACGTACAAAACAAGAGATGGAAGACATCAAGATTTTGGACGAATTTTTTAAAAATTTTCAAATTTTCAGATAGGAGGTTCCAGATAAGGTCAAAAACTACATACTCAGATCTTCACCACATTTTGCAGGGATACATTGGATGTCAAGACACGTGGAAAAAACATACAAAACATAGGATTGGGGATATCAAGACTTTGGTCAATTTTTTTAAGAATTTTCAAATTTTCAGATAGGTGGTTCCGTATAAGGTCAAAAACTACATACTCAGATCTTCACCAAACATTGCAGGGATACATTGGATGTCAAGAAACGTGGAAAAACATACAAAACATAGGATTGGAGACATCAAGATTTTGGACGAATTTTTGAAGAATTTTCAAATTTTCAGATAGGAGGTTCCAGATAAGGTCAAAAACTACATACTCAGATCTTCACCAAACGTTGCAGGGATACTTTGCATGTCAAGACACGTGGAAAAAACGTACAAAACAAGAGATTGGAGACATCAAGATTTTTGACGAATTTTTTAAGAATTTTCAAATTTTAAGATGGGAGGTTCCAGATAAGGTCAAAAACGACATACTCAGATCTTCACCAAACTTTGCAGGGATACATTGGATGTCAAGACACGTGGAAAAAACGTACAAAACAAGATATTGGGGACATCAAGATTTTGGACGAATTTTTTAAGAATTTTCAAATTTTCAGAAAGGAGGTTCCATATAAGGTCAAAAACTACATACTCAGATCTTCACCAAACTTTGCAGGGATACATTGGATGTCAAGACACGTGGAAAAAACGTACAAAACAAGAGATTGGAGACATCAAGATTTTGGACGAATTTTTTAAGAATTTTCAAATTTTCAGATGGGAGGTTCCAGATAAGGTCAAAAACGACATACTCAGATCTTAACCAAACTTTGCATGGATACATTGGATGTCAAGACACGTGGAAAAAACATACAAAACATAGGATTGGGGACATCAAGATTTTAGACGAATTTTTTAAGAATTTTCAAATTTTCAGAAAGGAAGTTCCATATAAGGTCAAAAACTACATACTCAGATCTTCACCAAACTTTGCAGGGATACATTGGATGTCAAGAAACGTGGAAAAAACGTACAAAACAAGAGATTGGAGACATCAAGATTTTGGATGATTTTTTTAAGAATTTTCAAATTTTCAGAAAGGAGGCTCCATATAAGGTCAAAAACTACATACTCAGATCTTCACCAAACATTGCAGGGATACATTGGATGTCAAGACACGTGGAAAAAACGTACAAAACAAGAGATTGGTGTCATCAAGGTTTTGGACGGAATTTTTTAGGAATTTTCAAATTTTCAGATGAGAGGTTCCAGATAAGGTCAAAAACTACATACTCAGATCTTCACCAAACTTTGCAGGGATACATTGGATGTGAAGACACGTGAAAAAAACGTACAAAACAAGAGATTGGAGACATCAAGATTTTGGACGAATTTTTTAAGAATTTTCAAATTTTCAGAAAGGATGTTCCAGATAAGGTCAAAAACGACATACTCAGATCTTCACCAAACTTTGCAGGGATACATTGGATGTCAAGACACGTGGAAAGAACATACAAAACATAGGATTGGGGACATCAAGATTTTGGTCAAATTTTTTAAGAATTTTCAAATTTTCAGATAGGAGGTTCCATATAAGGTCAAAAACTACATACTCAGATCTTCAACAAACATTGCAGGGATACATTGGATGTCAAGACACGTGGAAAAACGTACAAAACAAGAGATTGGGGACATGAAGATTTTGGACGAATTTTTTAAGAATTTTCAAATTTTCAGAAAGGATGTTCCAGATAAGGTCAAAAACTACATACTCAGATCTTCACCAAACTTTGCAGGGATACATTGGATGTCAAGACACGTGGGAAAAACATACACAACAAGAGATTGGAGACATCAAGATTTTGGACGAATTTTTTAAGAATTTTCAAATTTTCAGATAGGAGGTTCCAGATAAGGTCAAAAACTACATACTCAGATCTTCACCAAACATTGCAGGGATACATTGGATGTCAAGACACGTGGGAAAAACGTACAAAACAAGAGATTGGAGACATCAAGATTTTGGACGAATTTTTTAAGAATTTTCAAATTTTCAGATAGGAGGTTCCAGATAAGGTCAAAAACTACATACTCAGATCTTCACCAAACTTTGCAGGGATACATTGGATGTCAAAACACGTGGAAAAAACGTACAAAACAAGAGATTGGGGTCATCAAGATTTTGAACGGATTTTTTAGGAATTTTCAAATTTTCAGATGGGAGGTTCCAGATAAGGTCAAAAACTACATACTCAGATCTTCACCAAACCTTGCAGGGATACATTGGATGTCAGGACACGTGGAAAAAACGTACAAAACAAGAGATTGGAGACATCAAGATTTTGGACGAATTTTTTAAGAATTTTCAAATTTTCAGATAGGAGGTTCCAGATAAGGTCAAAAACTACATACTCAGATCTTCACCAAACTTTGCAGGGATACTTTGCATGTCAAGACACGTGGAAGAAACGTACAAAACAAGAGATTGGAGACATCAAGATTTTCGACGAATTTTTTAAGAATTTTCAAATTTTCAGATGGGAGGTTCCAGATAAGGTCAAAAACGACATACTCAGATCTTCACCAAACTTTGCATGGATACATTGGATGTCAAGACACGTGGAAAAAACATACAAAACATAGGATTGGTGACATGAAGATTTTGGACGAATTTTTTAAGAATTTTCAAATTTTCAGAAAGGAGGTACCATATAAGGTCAAAAACTACATACTCAGATCTTCACCAAACTTTGCAGGGATACATTGGATGTGAAGACACGTGGAAAAAACGTACAAAACAAGAGATTGGAGACATCAAGATTTTGGACGAATTTTTTAAGAATTTTCAAATTTTCAGAAAGGAGGTTCCATATAAGGTCAAAAACTACATACTCAGATCTTCACCAAACTTTGCAGGGATACATTGGATGTAAAGACACGTGGAAAAAACGTACAAAACAGAAGATTGGAGACATCAAGATTTTGGACGAATTTTTTAAGAATTTTCAAATTTTCAGATGGGAGGTTCCAGATAAGGTCAACAACTACATACTCAGATCTTCACCAAACTTTGCAGGGATACATTGGATGTCAAGACACGTGGAAAAAACGTACAAAACAAGAGATTGGAGACATCAAGATTTTGGACGAATTTTTGAAGAATTTTCAAATTTTCAGATAGGAGGTTCCAGACAAGGTCAAAAACTACATACTCAGATCTTCACCAAACGTTGCAGGGATACTTTTCATGTCATGACACGTGGAAAAAACGTACAAAACAAGAGATTGGAGACATCAAGATTTTCGACGAATTTTTTAAGAATTTTCAAATTTTCAGATGGGAGGTTCCAGATAAGGTCAAAAACGACATACTCAGATCTTCACCAAACTTTGCAGGGATACATAGGATGTCAAGACTCGTGGAAAAAACGTACAAAACAAGAGATTGGGGACATCAAGATTTTGGACGAATTTTTTAAGAATTTTCAAATTTTCAGAAAGGAGGTTCCATATAAGGTCAAAAACTACATACTCAGATCTTCACCAAACTTTGCAGGGATACATTGGATGTCAAGACACGTGGAAAAAACGTACAAAACAAGAGATTGGAGACATCAAGATTTTGGACGAATTTTTGAAGAATTTTCAAATTTTCAGATAGGACGTTCCAGATAAGGTCAAAAACTACATACTCAGATATTCACCAAACGTTGCAGGGATACTTTGCATGTCAAGACACGTGGAAAAAACGTACAAAACAAGAGATTGGAGACATCAAGATTTTCGACGAATTTTTTAAGAATTTTCAAATTTTCAGATGGGAGGTTCCAGATAAGGTCAAAAACGACATACTCAGATCTTCACCAAACTTTGCATGGATACATTGGATGTCAAGACACGTGGAAAAAACATACAAAACATAGGATTGGGGACATCAAGATTTTGGACGAATTTTTTAAGAATTTTCAAATTTTCAGAAAGGAGGTTCCATATAAGGTCAAAAACTACATACTCAGATCTTCACCAAACTTTGCAGGGATACATTGGATGTCAAGAAACGTGGAAAAAACGTACAAAACAAGAGATTGGAGACATCGATTTTGGATGAATTTTTTAAGAATTTTCAAATTTTCAGAAAGGAGGCTCCATATAAAGTCAAAAACTACATACTCAGATCTTCACCAAACTTTGCAGGGATACATTGGATGTCAAGACACGTGGAAAAAACGTACAAAACAAGAGAGTGGAGACATCAAGATTTAGGACGAATATTTGAAGAATTTTCAAATTTTCAGAAAGGAGGTTCCAGATAAGGTCAAAAACTACATACTCAGATCTTCACCAAACTTTGCAGGGATACATTGGATGTCAAGACACGTGGAAAAAACGTACAAAACAAGAGATTGGTGTCATCAAGATTTTGGAAGGATTTTTTAGGAATTTTCAAATTTTCAGATGAGAGGTTCCAGATAAGGTCAAAAACTACATACTCAGATCTTCACCAAACTTTGCAGGGATACATTGGATGTGAAGACACGTGAAAAAAACGTACAAAACAAGAGATTGGAGACATCAAGATTTTGGACGAATTTTTTAAGAATTTTCAAATTTTCAGAAAGGATGTTCCAGATAAGGTCAAAAACGACATACTCAGATCTTCACCAAACTTTGCAGGGATACATTGGATGTCAAGACACGTGGAAAGAACATACAAAACATAGGATTGGGGACATCAAGATTTTGGTCAAATTTTTTAAGAATTTTCAAATTTTCAGATAGGAGGTTCCATATAAGGTCAAAAACTACATACTCAGATCTTCAACAAACATTGCAGGGATACATTGGATGTCAAGACACGTGGAAAAACGTACAAAACAAGAGATTGGAGACATCAAGATTTTGGACGAATTTTTTAAGAATTTTCAAATTTTCAGATAGGAGGTTCCAGATAAGGTCAAAAACTACATACTCAGATCTTCACCAAACTTTGCAGGGATACATTGGATGTCAAGACACGTGGGAAAAACATACAAAACATAGGATTGGGGACATCAAGATTTTGGTCAAATTTTTTAAGAATTTTCAAATTTTCAGATAGGAGGTTCCATATAAGGTCAAAAACTACATATTCAGATCTTCAACAAACATTGCAGGGATACATTGGATGTCAAGACACGTGGAAAAACGTACAAAACAAGAGATTGGAGACATCAAGATTTTGGACGAATTTTTTAAGAATTTTCAAATTTTCAGAAAGGAGGTTCCAGATAAGGTCAAAAACGACATACTCAGATCTTCACCAAACTTTGCAGGGATACATTGTATGTCAAGACACGTGGAAAAAACGTACAAAACAAGAGATTGGAGACATCAAGATTTTGGACGAATTTTTTAAGAATTTTCAAATTTTCAGATAGGAGGTTCCAGATAAGGTCAAAAACTACATACTCAGATCTTCACCAAACTTTGCAGGGATACATTGGATGTCAAAACACGTGGAAAAAACGTACAAAACAAGAGATTGGGGTCATCAAGATTTTGAACGGATTTGTTAGGAATTTTCAAATTTTCAGATGGGAGGTTCCAGATAAGGTCAAAAACTACATACTCAGATCTTCACCAAACTTTGCAGGGATACATTGGATATCAAGACACGTGGAAAAAACGTATAAAACAAGAGATCGGAGACGTCAAGATTTTGGACGAATTTTTTAAGAATTTTCAAATTTTCAGAAAGGATGTTCCAGATAAGGTCAAAAACGACATACTCAGATCTTCACCAAACTCTGCAGGGATACATTGGATGTCAAGACACGGGGAAAAAACATACAAAACATAGGATTGGGGACATCAAGGTTTTGGTCAATTTTTTTAAGAATTTTCAAATTTTCAGATAGGAGGTTCCATATAAGGTCAAGAACTACATACTCAGATCTTTACCAAACTTTGCAGGGATACATTGGATGTCAAGACACGTGGAAAAAACGTACAAAACAAGAGATTGGAGACATCAAGATTTTGGACGAATTTTTGAAGAATTTTCAAATTTTCAGAAATGAGTTTCCAGATAAGGTCAAAAACTACATACTCAGATCTTCACCAAACTTTGCAGGGATACATTGGATGTCAGGACACGTGGAAAAAACGTACAAAACAAGAGATTGGAGACATCAAGATTTTGGACGAATTTATTAAGAATTTTCAAATTTTCAGATGGGAGGTTCCAGATAAGGTCAAAAACTACATACTCAGATCTTCACCAAACTTTGCAGGGATACTTTGCATGTCAAGACACGTGGAAAAAACGTACAAAACAAGAGATTGGAGACGTCAAGATTTTCGACGAATTTTTTAAGAATTTTCAAATTTTCAGATGGGAGGTTCCAGATAAGGTCAAAAACGACATACTCAGATCTTCACCAAACTTTGCATGGATACATTGGATGTCAAGACACGTGGAAAAAACATACAAAACATAGGATTGGTGACATGAAGATTTTGGACGAATTTTTTAAGAATTTTCAAATTTTCAGAAAGGAGGTACCATATAAGGTCAAAAACTACATACTCAGATCTTCACCAAACTTTGCAGGGATACATTGGATGTGAAGACACGTGGAAAAAACGTACAAAACAAGAGATTGGAGACATCAAGATTTTGGACGAATTTTTTAAGAATTTTCAAATTTTCAGAAAGGAGGTTCCATATAAGGTCAAAAACTACATACTCAGATCTTCACCAAACTTTGCAGGGATACATTGGATGTCAAGACACGTGGAAAAAACGTACAAAACAGAAGATTGGAGACATCAAGATTTTGGACGAATTTTTTAAGAATTTTCAAATTTTCAGATGGGAGGTTCCAGATAAGGTCAAAAACTACATACTCAGATCTTCACCAAACTTTGCAGGGATACATTGGATGTCAAGACACGTGGAAAAAACGTACAAAACAAGAGATTGGAGACATCAAGATTTTGGACGAATTTTTGAAGAATTTTCAAATTTTCAGATAGGAGGTTCCAGATAAGGTCAAAAACTACATACTCAGATCTTCACCAAACGTTGCAGGGATACTTTGCATGTCAAGACACGTGGAAAAAACGTACAAAACAAGAGATTGGAGACATCAAGATTTTCGACGAATTTTTTAAGAATTTTCAAATTTTCAGATGGGAGGTTCCAGATAAGGTCAAAAACGACATACTCAGATCTTCACCAAACTTTGCAGGGATACATTGGATGTCAAGACACGTGGAAAAAACGTACAAAACAAGAGATTGGGGACATCAAGATTTTGGACGAATTTTTTAAGAATTTTCAAATTTTCAGAAAGGATGTTCCAGATAAGGTCAAAAACGACATACTCAGATCTTCACCAAACTTTGCAGGGATACATTGGAGGTCAAGACACGTGGAAAAAACGTACAAAACAAGAGATTGAAGACATCAAGATTTTGGACGATTTTTTTAAAAATTTTCAAATTTTCGGATAGGAGGTTCCAGATAAGGTCAAAAACTACATACTCAGATCTTCACCAAACTTTGCAGGGATACATTGGATGTCAAGACACGTGGAAAAAACATACAAAACATAGGATTGGCGATATCAAGATTTTGGTCAAATTTTTTAAGAATTTTCAAATTTTCAGATAGGTGGTTCCATATAAGGTCAAAAACTACATACTCAGATCTTCACCAAACATTGCAGGGATACATTGGATGTCAAGAAACGTGGAAAAAACGTACAAAACAAGAGATTGGTGTCATCAAGATTTTGGAAGAATTTTTTAGGAATTTTCAAATTTTCAGATGAGAGTTTCCAGATAAGGTCAAAAACTACATACTCAGATCTTCACCAAACTTTGCAGGGATACATTGAATGTGAAGACACGTGAAAAAAAACGTACAAAACAAGAGATTGGAGACATCAAGATTTTGGACGAATTTTTTAAGAATTTTCAAATTTTCAGAAAGGATGTTCCAGATAAGGTCAAAAACGACATACTCAGATCTTCACCAAACTTTGCAGGGATACATTGGATGTCAAGACACGTGGAAAGAACATACAAAACATAGGATTGGGGACATCAAGATTTTGGTCAAATTTTTTAAGAATTTTCAAATTTTCAGATAGGAGGTTCCATATAAGGTCAAAAACTACATACTCAGATCTTCAACAAACATTGCAGGGATACATTGGATGTCAAGACACTTGTAAAAACGTACAAAACAAGAGATTGGAGACATCAAGATTTTGGACGAATTTTTTAAGAATTTTCAAATTTTCAGATAGGAGGTTCCAGATAAGGTCAAAAACTACATACTCAGATCTTCACCAAACTTTGCAGGGATACATTGGATGTCAAGACACGTGGGAAAAACATACAAAACATAGGATTGGGGACATCAAGATTTTGGTCAAATTTTTTAAGAATTTTCAAATTTTCAGATAGGAGGTTCCATATAAGGTCAAAAACTACATACTCAGATCTTCACCAAAGATTGCAGGGATACATTGGATGTCAAGACACGTGGAAAAAACGTACAAAACAAGAGATTGGAGACATCAAGATTTTGGACGAATTTTTTAAGAATTTTCAAATTTTCAGATGGGAGGTTCCAGATAAGGTCAAAAACTACATACTCAGATCTTCACCAAACTTTGCAGGGATACATTGGATGCCAAGACACGTGGAAAAAACGTACAAAACAAGAGATTGGAGACGTCAAGATTTTGGACGAATTTTTTAAGAATTTTAAAATTTTCAGAAAGGATGTTCCAGATAAGGTCAAAAACGACATACTCAGATCTTCACCAAACTTTGCAGGGATACATTGGATGTCAAGACACGTGGAAAAAACGTACAAAACAAGAGATTGGAGACATCAAGATTTTGGACGAATTTTTTAAGAATTTTCAAATTTTCAGAAAGGATGTTCCAGATAAGGTCAAAAACGACATACTCATATCTTCACCAAACTTTGCAGGGATACATTGGATGTCAAGACACGTGGAAAAAACGTACAAAACAAGAGATTGGAGACATCAAGATTTTGGACGAATTTTTGAAGAATTTTCAAATTTTCAGATAGGAGGTTCCAGACAAAGTCAAAAACTACATACTCAGATCTTCACCAAACGTTGCAGGGATACTTTGCATGTCAAGACACGTGGAAAAAACGTACAAAACAAGAGATTGGAGACATCAAGATTTTCGACGAATTTTTTAAGAATTTTCAAATTTTCAGATGGGAGGTTCCAGATAAGGTCAAAAACGACATACTCAGATCTTCACCAAACTTTGCAGGGATACATTGGATGTCAAGACACGTGGAAAAAACGTACAAAACAAGATATTGGGGACATCAAGATTTTGGACGAATTTTTTAAGAATTTTCAAATTTTCAGAAAGGAGGTTCCATATAAGGTCAAAAACTACATACTCAGATCTTCACCAAACTTTGCAGGGATACATTGGATGTCAAGACACGTGGAAAAAACGTACAAAACAAGAGATTGGAGACATCAAGATTTTCGACGAATTTTTTAAGAATTTTCAAATTTTCAGAAAGGATGTTCCAGATAAGGTCAAAGACGACATACTCAGATCTTCACCAAACTTTGCAGGGATACATTGGAGGTCAAGACACGTGGAAAAAACGTACAAAACAAGAGATTGAAGACATCAAGATTTTGGACGAATTTTTTAAAAATTTTCAAATTTTCAGATAGGAGGTTCCAGATAAGGTCAAAAACTACATACTCAGATCTTCACCAAACTTTGCAGGGATACATTGGATGTCAAGACACGTGGAAAAAACATACAAAACATAGGATTGGGGATATCAAGATTTTGGTCAAATTTTTTAAGAATTTTCAAATTTTCAGATAGGTGGTTCCATATAAGGTCAAAAACTACATACTCAGATCTTCACCAAACATTGCAGGGATACATTGGATGTCAAGAAACGTGGAAAAAACGTACAAAACAAGAGATTGGAGACATCAAGATTTTGGACGAATTTTTGAAGAATTTTCAAATTTTCAGATAGGACGTTCCAGATAAGGTCAAAAACTACATACTCAGATATTCACCAAACGTTGCAGGGATACTTTGAATGTCAAGACACGTGGAAAAAACGTACAAAACAAGAGATTGGAGACATCAAGATTTTGGACGAATTTTTGAAGAATTTTCAAATTTTCAGATAGGAGGTTCCAGACAAAGTCAAAAACTACATACTCAGATCTTCACCAAACGTTGCAGGGATACTTTGCATGTCAAGACACGTGGAAAAAACGTACAAAACAAGAGATTGGAGACATCAAGATTTTCGACGAATTTTTTAAGAATTTTCAAATTTTCAGATGGGAGGTTCCAGATAAAGTCAAAAACGACATACTCAGATCTTCACCAAACTTTGCAGGGATACATAGGATGTCAAGACACGTGGAAAAAACGTACAAAACAAGAGATTGGGGACATCAAGATTTTGGACGAATTTTTTAAGAATTTTCAAATTTTCAGAAAGGAGGTTCCATATAAGGTCAAAAACTACATACTCAGATCTTCACCAAACTTTGCAGGGATACATTGGATGTCAAGACACGTGGAAAAAACGTACAAAACAAGAGATTGGAGACATCAAGATTTTCGACGAATTTTTTAAGAATTTTCAAATTTTCAGAAAGGATGTTCCAGATAAGGTCAAAAACGACATACTCAGATCTTCACCAAACTTTGCAGGGATACATTGGAGGTCAAGACACGTGGAAAAAACGTACAAAACAAGAGATTGAAGACATCAAGATTTTGGACGAATTTTTTAAAATTTTTCAAATTTTCAGATAGGAGGTTCCAGATAAGGTCAAAAACTACATACTCAGATCTTCACCAAACTTTGCAGGGATACATTGGATGTCAAGACACGTGGAAAAAACATACAAAACATAGGATTGGGGATATCAAGATTTTGGTCAAATTTTTTAAGAATTTTCAAATTTTCAGATAGGTGGTTCCATATAAGGTCAAAAACTACATACTCAGATCTTCACCAAACATTGCAGGGATACATTGGATGTCAAGAAACGTGGAAAAAACGTACAAAACAAGAGATTGGAGACATCAAGATTTTGGACGAATTTTTGAAGAATTTTCAAATTTTCAGATAGGACGTTCCAGATAAGGTCAAAAACAACATACTCAGATATTCACCAAACGTTGCAGGGATACTTTGCATGTCAAGACACGTGGAAAAAACGTACAAAACAAGAGATTGGAGACATCAAGATTTTCGACGAATTTTTTAAGAATTTTCAAATTTTCAGATGGGAGGTTCCAGATAAGGTCAAAAACGACATACTCAGATCTTCACCAAACTTTGCATGGATACATTGGATGTCAAGACACGTGGAAAAAACATACAAAACATAGGATTGGGGACATCAAGATTTTGGACGAATTTTTTAAGAATTTTCAAATTTTCAGAAAGGAGGTTCCATATAAGGTCAAAAACTACATACTCAGATCTTCACCAAACTTTGCAGGGATACATTGGAGGTCAAGACACGTGGAAAAAACGTACAAAACAAGAGATGGAAGACATCAAGATTTTGGACGAATATTTGAAGAATTTTCAAATTTTCAGATAGGACGTTCCAGATAAGGTCAAAAACTACATACTCAGATATTCACCAAACGTTGCAGGGATACTTTGCATGTCAAGACACGTGGAAAAAACGTACAAAACAAGAGATTGGAGACATCAAGATTTTGGACGAATTTTTGAAGATTTTTTCAAATTTTCAGATAGGAGGTTCCAGACAAAGTCAAAAACTACATACTCAGATCTTCACCAAACGTTGCAGGGATACTTTGCATGTCAAGACACGTGGAAAAAACGTACAAAACAAGAGATTGGAGACATCAAGATTTTCGACGAATTTTTTAAGAATTTTCAAATTTTCAGATGGGAGGTTCCAGATAAGGTCAAAAACGACATACTCAGATCTTCACCAAACTTTGCATGGATACATTGGATGTCAAGACACGTGGAAAAAACATACAAAACATAGGATTGGGGACATCAAGATTTTGGACGAATTTTTTAAGAATTTTCAAATTTTCAGAAAGGAGGTTCCATATAAGGTCAAAAACTACATACTCAGATCTTCACCAAACTTTGCAGGGATACATTGGAGGTCAAGACACGTGGAAAAAACGTACAAAACAAGAGATGGAAGACATCAAGATTTTGGACGAATTTTTGAAGAATTTTCAAATTTTCAGATAGGACGTTCCAGATAAGGTCAAAAACTACATACTCAGATCTTCACCAAACGTTGCAGGGATACTTTGCATGTCAAGACACGTGGAAAAACGTACAAAACAAGAGATTGGAGACATCAAGATTTTGGACGAATTTTTGAGGAATTTTCAAATTTTCAGAAATGAGGTTCCAGATAAGGTCAAAAACTACATACTTAGATCTTCACCAAACCTTGCAGGGATACATTGGATGTCAGGACACGTGGAAAAAACGTACAAAACAAGAGATTGGAGACATCAAGATTTTGGACGAATTTTTTAAGAATTTTCAAATTTTCAGATAGGAGGTTCCAGATAAGGTCAAAAACTACATACTCAGATCTTCACCAAACTTTGCAGGGATACTTTGCATGTCAAGACACGTGGAAAAAACGTACAAAACAAGAGATTGGAGACATCAAGATTTTCGACGAATTTTTTAAGAATTTTCAAATTTTCAGATGGGAGGTTCCAGATAAGGTCAAAAACGACATACTCAGATCTTCACCAAACTTTGCATGGATACATTGGATGTCAAGACACGTGGAAAAAACATACAAAACATAGGATTGGTGACATGAAGATTTTGGACGAATTTTTTAAGAATTTTCAAATTTTCAGAAAGGAGGTACCATATAAGGTCAAAAACTACATACTCAGATCTTCACCAAACATTGCAGGGATACATTGGATGTCAAGAAACGTGGAAAAAACGTACAAAACAAGAGATTGGAGACATCAAGATTTTGGACGAATTTTTGAAGAATTTTCAAATTTTCAGATAGGACGTTCCAGATAAGGTCAAAAACTACATACTCAGATATTCACCAAACGTTGCAGGGATACTTTGAATGTCAAGACACGTGGAAAAAACGTACAAAACAAGAGATTGGAGACATCAAGATTTTGGACGAATTTTTGAAGAATTTTCAAATTTTCAGATAGGAGGTTCCAGACAAAGTCAAAAACTACATACTCAGATCTTCACCAAACGTTGCAGGGATACTTTGCATGTCAAGACACGTGGAAAAAACGTACAAAACAAGAGATTGGAGACATCAAGATTTTCGACGAATTTTTTAAGAATTTTCAAATTTTCAGATGGGAGGTTCCAGATAAAGTCAAAAACGACATACTCAGATCTTCACCAAACTTTGCAGGGATACATAGGATGTCAAGACACGTGGAAAAAACGTACAAAACAAGAGATTGGGGACATCAAGATTTTGGACGAATTTTTTAAGAATTTTCAAATTTTCAGAAAGGAGGTTCCATATAAGGTCAAAAACTACATACTCAGATCTTCACCAAACTTTGCAGGGATACATTGGATGTCAAGACACGTGGAAAAAACGTACAAAACAAGAGATTGGAGACATCAAGATTTTCGACGAATTTTTTAAGAATTTTCAAATTTTCAGAAAGGATGTTCCAGATAAGGTCAAAAACGACATACTCAGATCTTCACCAAACTTTGCAGGGATACATTGGAGGTCAAGACACGTGGAAAAAACGTACAAAACAAGAGATTGAAGACATCAAGATTTTGGACGAATTTTTTAAAATTTTTCAAATTTTCAGATAGGAGGTTCCAGATAAGGTCAAAAACTACATACTCAGATCTTCACCAAACTTTGCAGGGATACATTGGATGTCAAGACACGTGGAAAAAACATACAAAACATAGGATTGGGGATATCAAGATTTTGGTCAAATTTTTTAAGAATTTTCAAATTTTCAGATAGGTGGTTCCATATAAGGTCAAAAACTACATACTCAGATCTTCACCAAACATTGCAGGGATACATTGGATGTCAAGAAACGTGGAAAAAACGTACAAAACAAGAGATTGGAGACATCAAGATTTTGGACGAATTTTTGAAGAATTTTCAAATTTTCAGATAGGACGTTCCAGATAAGGTCAAAAACAACATACTCAGATATTCACCAAACGTTGCAGGGATACTTTGCATGTCAAGACACGTGGAAAAAACGTACAAAACAAGAGATTGGAGACATCAAGATTTTCGACGAATTTTTTAAGAATTTTCAAATTTTCAGATGGGAGGTTCCAGATAAGGTCAAAAACGACATACTCAGATCTTCACCAAACTTTGCATGGATACATTGGATGTCAAGACACGTGGAAAAAACATACAAAACATAGGATTGGGGACATCAAGATTTTGGACGAATTTTTTAAGAATTTTCAAATTTTCAGAAAGGAGGTTCCATATAAGGTCAAAAACTACATACTCAGATCTTCACCAAACTTTGCAGGGATACATTGGAGGTCAAGACACGTGGAAAAAACGTACAAAACAAGAGATGGAAGACATCAAGATTTTGGACGAATATTTGAAGAATTTTCAAATTTTCAGATAGGACGTTCCAGATAAGGTCAAAAACTACATACTCAGATATTCACCAAACGTTGCAGGGATACTTTGCATGTCAAGACACGTGGAAAAAACGTACAAAACAAGAGATTGGAGACATCAAGATTTTGGACGAATTTTTGAAGATTTTTTCAAATTTTCAGATAGGAGGTTCCAGACAAAGTCAAAAACTACATACTCAGATCTTCACCAAACGTTGCAGGGATACTTTGCATGTCAAGACACGTGGAAAAAACGTACAAAACAAGAGATTGGAGACATCAAGATTTTCGACGAATTTTTTAAGAATTTTCAAATTTTCAGATGGGAGGTTCCAGATAAGGTCAAAAACGACATACTCAGATCTTCACCAAACTTTGCATGGATACATTGGATGTCAAGACACGTGGAAAAAACATACAAAACATAGGATTGGGGACATCAAGATTTTGGACGAATTTTTTAAGAATTTTCAAATTTTCAGAAAGGAGGTTCCATATAAGGTCAAAAACTACATACTCAGATCTTCACCAAACTTTGCAGGGATACATTGGAGGTCAAGACACGTGGAAAAAACGTACAAAACAAGAGATTGGAGACATCAAGATTTTGGACGAATTTTTGAAGAATTTTCAAATTTTCAGATAGGACGTTCCAGATAAGGTCAAAAACTACATACTCAGATATTCACCAAACGTTGCAGGGATACTTTGAATGTCAAGACACGTGGAAAAAACGTACAAAACAAGAGATTGGAGACATCAAGATTTTGGACGAATTTTTGAAGAATTTTCAAATTTTCAGATAGGAGGTTCCAGACAAAGTCAAAAACTACATACTCAGATCTTCACCAAACGTTGCAGGGATACTTTGCATGTCAAGACACGTGGAAAAAACGTACAAAACAAGAGATTGGAGACATCAAGATTTTCGACGAATTTTTTAAGAATTTTCAAATTTTCAGATGGGAGGTTCCAGATAAAGTCAAAAACGACATACTCAGATCTTCACCAAACTTTGCAGGGATACATAGGATGTCAAGACACGTGGAAAAAACGTACAAAACAAGAGATTGGGGACATCAAGATTTTGGACGAATTTTTTAAGAATTTTCAAATTTTCAGAAAGGAGGTTCCATATAAGGTCAAAAACTACATACTCAGATCTTCACCAAACTTTGCAGGGATACATTGGATGTCAAGACACGTGGAAAAAACGTACAAAACAAGAGATTGGAGACATCAAGATTTTCGACGAATTTTTTAAGAATTTTCAAATTTTCAGAAAGGATGTTCCAGATAAGGTCAAAAACGACATACTCAGATCTTCACCAAACTTTGCAGGGATACATTGGAGGTCAAGACACGTGGAAAAAACGTACAAAACAAGAGATTGAAGACATCAAGATTTTGGACGAATTTTTTAAAATTTTTCAAATTTTCAGATAGGAGGTTCCAGATAAGGTCAAAAACTACATACTCAGATCTTCACCAAACTTTGCAGGGATACATTGGATGTCAAGACACGTGGAAAAAACATACAAAACATAGGATTGGGGATATCAAGATTTTGGTCAAATTTTTTAAGAATTTTCAAATTTTCAGATAGGTGGTTCCATATAAGGTCAAAAACTACATACTCAGATCTTCACCAAACATTGCAGGGATACATTGGATGTCAAGAAACGTGGAAAAAACGTACAAAACAAGAGATTGGAGACATCAAGATTTTGGACGAATTTTTGAAGAATTTTCAAATTTTCAGATAGGACGTTCCAGATAAGGTCAAAAACAACATACTCAGATATTCACCAAACGTTGCAGGGATACTTTGCATGTCAAGACACGTGGAAAAAACGTACAAAACAAGAGATTGGAGACATCAAGATTTTCGACGAATTTTTTAAGAATTTTCAAATTTTCAGATGGGAGGTTCCAGATAAGGTCAAAAACGACATACTCAGATCTTCACCAAACTTTGCATGGATACATTGGATGTCAAGACACGTGGAAAAAACATACAAAACATAGGATTGGGGACATCAAGATTTTGGACGAATTTTTTAAGAATTTTCAAATTTTCAGAAAGGAGGTTCCATATAAGGTCAAAAACTACATACTCAGATCTTCACCAAACTTTGCAGGGATACATTGGAGGTCAAGACACGTGGAAAAAACGTACAAAACAAGAGATGGAAGACATCAAGATTTTGGACGAATATTTGAAGAATTTTCAAATTTTCAGATAGGACGTTCCAGATAAGGTCAAAAACTACATACTCAGATATTCACCAAACGTTGCAGGGATACTTTGCATGTCAAGACACGTGGAAAAAACGTACAAAACAAGAGATTGGAGACATCAAGATTTTGGACGAATTTTTGAAGATTTTTTCAAATTTTCAGATAGGAGGTTCCAGACAAAGTCAAAAACTACATACTCAGATCTTCACCAAACGTTGCAGGGATACTTTGCATGTCAAGACACGTGGAAAAAACGTACAAAACAAGAGATTGGAGACATCAAGATTTTCGACGAATTTTTTAAGAATTTTCAAATTTTCAGATGGGAGGTTCCAGATAAGGTCAAAAACGACATACTCAGATCTTCACCAAACTTTGCATGGATACATTGGATGTCAAGACACGTGGAAAAAACATACAAAACATAGGATTGGGGACATCAAGATTTTGGACGAATTTTTTAAGAATTTTCAAATTTTCAGAAAGGAGGTTCCATATAAGGTCAAAAACTACATACTCAGATCTTCACCAAACTTTGCAGGGATACATTGGAGGTCAAGACACGTGGAAAAAACGTACAAAACAAGAGATGGAAGACATCAAGATTTTGGACGAATTTTTGAAGAATTTTCAAATTTTCAGATAGGACGTTCCAGATAAGGTCAAAAACTACATACTCAGATCTTCACCAAACGTTGCAGGGATACTTTGCATGTCAAGACACGTGGAAAAACGTACAAAACAAGAGATTGGAGACATCAAGATTTTGGACGAATTTTTGAGGAATTTTCAAATTTTCAGAAATGAGGTTCCAGATAAGGTCAAAAACTACATACTTAGATCTTCACCAAACCTTGCAGGGATACATTGGATGTCAGGACACGTGGAAAAAACGTACAAAACAAGAGATTGGAGACATCAAGATTTTGGACGAATTTTTTAAGAATTTTCAAATTTTCAGATAGGAGGTTCCAGATAAGGTCAAAAACTACATACTCAGATCTTCACCAAACTTTGCAGGGATACTTTGCATGTCAAGACACGTGGAAAAAACGTACAAAACAAGAGATTGGAGACATCAAGATTTTCGACGAATTTTTTAAGAATTTTCAAATTTTCAGATGGGAGGTTCCAGATAAGGTCAAAAACGACATACTCAGATCTTCACCAAACTTTGCATGGATACATTGGATGTCAAGACACGTGGAAAAAACATACAAAACATAGGATTGGTGACATGAAGATTTTGGACGAATTTTTTAAGAATTTTCAAATTTTCAGAAAGGAGGTACCATATAAGGTCAAAAACTACATACTCAGATCTTCACCAAACTTTGCAGGGATACATTGGATGTGAAGACACGTGGAAAAAACGTACAAAACAAGAGATTGGAGACATCAAGATTTTGGTCGAATTTTTTAAGAATTTTCAAATTTTCAGAAAGGAGGTTCCATATAAGGTCAAAAACTACATACTCAGATCTTCACCAAACTTTGCAGGGATACATTGGATGTCAAGACACGTGGAAAAAACGTACAAAACAGAAGATTGGAGACATCAAGATTTTGGACGAATTTTTTAAGAATTTTCAAATTTTCAGATGGGAGGTTCCAGATAAGGTCAAAAACTACATACTCAGATCTTCACCAAACTTTGCAGGGATACATTGGATGTCAAGACACGTGGAAAAAACGTACAAAACAAGAGATTGGAGACATCAAGATTTTGGACGAATTTTTGAAGAATTTTCAAATTTTCAGATAGGAGGTTCCAGACAAAGTCAAAAACTACATACTCAGATCTTCACCAAACGTTGCAGGGATACTTTGCATGTCAAGACACGTGGAAAAAACGTACAAGACAAGAGATTGGAGACATCAAGGTTTTCGACGAATTTTTTAAGAATTTTCAAATTTTCAGATGGGAGGTTCCAGATAAGGTCAAAAACGACATACTCAGATCTTCACCAAACTTTGCAGGGATACATAGGATGTCAAGACACGTGGTAAAAACGTACAAAACAAGAGATTGGGGACATCAAGATTTTGGACGAATTTTTTAAGAATTTTCAAATTTTCAGAAAGGAGGTTCCATATAAGGTCAAAAACTACATACTCAGATCTTCACCAAACTTTGCAGGGATACATTGGATGTCAAGACACGTGGAAAAAACGTACAAAACAAGAGATTGGAGACGTCAAGATTTTCGACGAATTTTTTAAGAATTTTCAAATTTTCAGAAAGGATGTTCCAGATAAGGTCAAAAACGACATACTCAGATCTTCACCAAACTTTGCAGGGATACATTGGAGGTGAAGACACGTGGAAAAAACGTACAAAACAAGAGATTGAAGACATCAAGATTTTGGACGAATTTTTTAAAAATTTTCAAATTTTCAGATAGGAGGTTCCAGATAAGGTCAAAAACTACATACTCAGATCTTCACCAAACTTTGCAGGGATACATTGGATGTCAAGACACGTGGAAAAAACATACAAAACATAGGATTGGGGATATCAAGATTTTGGTCAAATTTTTTAAGAATTTTCAAATTTTCAGATAGGTGGTTCCATATAAGGTCAAAAACTACATACTCAGATCTTCACCAAACATTGCAGGGATACATTGGATGTCAAGAAACGTGGAAAAAACGTACAAAACAAGAGATTGGAGACATCAAGATTTTGGACGAATTTTTGAAGAATTTTCAAATTTTCAGATAGGACGTTCCAGATAAGGTCAAAAACTACATACTCAGATATTCACCAAACGTTGCAGGGATACTTTGCATGTCAAGACACGTGGAAAAAACGTACAAAACAAGAGATTGGAGACATCAAGATTTTCGACGAATTTTTTAAGAATTTTCAAATTTTCAGATGGGAGGTTCCAGATAAGGTCAAAAACGACATACTCAGATCTTCACCAAACTTTGCATGGATACATTGGATGTCAAGACACGTGGAAAAAACATACAAAACATAGGATTGGGGACATCAAGATTTTGGACGAATTTTTTAAGAATTTTCAAATTTTCAGAAAGGAGGTTCCATATAAGGTCAAAAACTACATTCTCAGATCTTCACCAAACTTTGCAGGGATACATTGGAGGTCAAGACACGTGGAAAAAACGTACAAAACAAGAGATGGAAGACATCAAGATTTTGGACGAATTTTTTAAAAATTTTCAAATTTTCAGATAGGAGGTTCCAGATAAGGTCAAAAACTACATACTCAGATCTTCACCACACTTTGCAGGGATACATTGGATGTCAAGACACGTGGAAAAAACATACAAAACATAGGATTGGGGATATCAAGATTTTGGTCAATTTTTTTAAGAATTTTCAAATTTTCAGATAGGTGGTTCCATATAAGGTCAAAAACTACATACTCAGATCTTCACCAAACATTGCAGGGATACATTGGATGTCAAGAAACGTGGAAAAACATACAAAACATAGGATTGGAGACATCAAGATTTTGGACGAATTTTTGAAGAATTTTCAAATTTTCAGATAGGAGGTTCCAGATAAGGTCAAAAACTACATACTCAGATCTTCACCAAACGTTGCAGGGATACTTTGCATGTCAAGACACGTGGAAAAAACGTACAAAACAAGAGATTGGAGACATCAAGATTTTCGACGAATTTTTTAAGAATTTTCAAATTTTAAGATGGGAGGTTCCAGATAAGGTCAAAAACGACATACTCAGATCTTCACCAAACTTTGCAGGGATACATTGGATGTCAAGACACGTGGAAAAAACGTACAAAACAAGATATTGGGGACATCAAGATTTTGGACGAATTTTTTAAGAATTTTCAAATTTTCAGAAAGGAGGTTCCATATAAGGTCAAAAACTACATACTCAGATCTTCACCAAACTTTGCAGGGATACATTGGATGTCAAGACACGTGGAAAAAACGTACAAAACAAGAGATTGGAGACATCAAGATTTTCGACGAATTTTTTAAGAATTTTCAAATTTTCAGAAAGGATGTTCCAGATAAGGTCAAAAACGACATACTCAGATCTTCACCAAACTTTGCAGGGATACATTGGAGGTCAAGACACGTGGAAAAAACGTACAAAACAAGAGATTGAAGACATCAAGATTTTGGACGAATTTTTTAAAAATTTTCAAATTTTCAGATAGGAGGTTCCAGATAAGGTCAAAAACTACATACTCAGATCTTCACCAAACTTTGCAGGGATACATTGGATGTCAAGACACGTGGAAAAAACATACAAAACATAGGATTGGGGATATCAAGATTTTGGTCAAATTTTTTAAGAATTTTCAAATTTTCAGATAGGTGGTTCCATATAAGGTCAAAAACTACATACTCAGATCTTCACCAAACATTGCAGGGATACATTGGATGTCAAGAAACGTGGAAAAAATGTACAAAACAAGAGATTGGAGACATCAAGATTTTGGACGAATTTTTGAAGAATTTTCAAATTTTCAGATAGGAGGTTCCAGACAAAGTCAAAAACTACATACTCAGATCTTCACCAAACGTTGCAGGGATACTTTGCATGTCAAGACACGTGGAAAAAACGTACAAAACAAGAGATTGGAGACATCAAGATTTTCGACGAATTTTTTAAGAATTTTCAAATTTTCAGATGGGAGGTTCCAGATAAGGTCAAAAACGACATACTCAGATCTTCACCAAACTTTGCAGGGATACATAGGATGTCAAGACACGAGGAAAAAACGTACAAAACAAGAGATTGGGGACATCAAGATTTTGGACGAATTTTTTAAGAATTTTCAAATTTTCAGAAAGGAGGTTCCATATAAGGTCAAAAACTACATACTCAGATCTTCACCAAACTTTGCAGGGATACATTGGATGTCAAGACACGTGGAAAAAACGTACAAAACAAGAGATTGGAGACATCAAGATTTTCGACGAATTTTTTAAGAATTTTCAAATTTTCAGAAAGGATGTTCCAGATAAGGTCAAAAACGACATACTCAGATCTTCACCAAACTTTGCAGGGATACATTGGAGGTCAAGACACGTGGAAAAAACGTACAAAACAAGAGATTGAAGACATCAAGATTTTGGACGAATTTTTTAAAAATTTTCAAATTTTCAGAAAGGAGGTTCCATATAAGGTCAAAAACTACATACTCAGATCTTCACCAAACTTTGCAGGGATACATTGGATGTCAAGACACGTGGAAAAAACGTACAAAACAAGAGATTGGAGACATCAAGATTTTCGACGAATTTTTTAAGAATTTTCAAATTTTCAGAAAGGATGTTCCAGATAAGGTCAAAAACGACATACTCAGATCTTCACCAAACTTTGCAGGGATACATTGGAGGTCAAGACACGTGGAAAAAACGTACAAAACAAGAGATTGAAGACATCAAGATTTTGGACGAATTTTTTAAAAATTTTCAAATTTTCAGATAGGAGGTTCCAGATAAGGTCAAAAACTACATACTCAGATCTTCACCAAACTTTGCAGGGATACATTGGATGTCAAGACACGTGGAAAAAACGTACAAAACAAGAGATTGGAGACATCAAGATTTTCGACGAATTTTTTAAGAATTTTCAAATTTTAAGATGGGAGGTTCCAGATAAGGTCAAAAACGACATACTCAGATCTTCACCAAACTTTGCAGGGATACATTGGATGTCAAGACACGTGGAAAAAACGTACAAAACAAGATATTGGGGACATCAAGATTTTGGACGAATTTTTTAAGAATTTTCAAATTTTCAGAAAGGAGGTTCCATATAAGGTCAAAAACTACATACTCAGATCTTCACCAAACTTTGCAGGGATACATTGGATGTCAAGACACGTGGAAAAAACGTACAAAACAAGAGATTGGAGACATCAAGATTTTCGACGAATTTTTTAAGAATTTTCAAATTTTCAGAAAGGATGTTCCAGATAAGGTCAAAAACGACATACTCAGATCTTCACCAAACTTTGCAGGGATACATTGGAGGTCAAGACACGTGGAAAAAACGTACAAAACAAGAGATTGAAGACATCAAGATTTTGGACGAATTTTTTAAAAATTTTCAAATTTTCAGATAGGAGGTTCCAGATAAGGTCAAAAACTACATACTCAGATCTTCACCAAACTTTGCAGGGATACATTGGATGTCAAGACACGTGGAAAAAACACAAAACATAGGATTGGGGATATCAAGATTTTGGTCAAATTTTTTAAGAATTTTCAAATTTTCAGATAGGTGGTTCCATATAAGGTCAAAAACTACATACTCAGATCTTCACCAAACATTGCAGGGATACATTGGATGTCAAGAAACGTGGAAAAAATGTACAAAACAAGAGATTGGAGACATCAAGATTTTGGACGAATTTTTGAAGAATTTTCAAATTTTCAGATAGGAGGTTCCAGACAAAGTCAAAAACTACATACTCAGATCTTCACCAAACGTTGCAGGGATACTTTGCATGTCAAGACACGTGGAAAAAACGTACAAAACAAGAGATTGGAGACATCAAGATTTTCGACGAATTTTTTAAGAATTTTCAAATTTTCAGATGGGAGGTTCCAGATAAGGTCAAAAACGACATACTCAGATCTTCACCAAACTTTGCAGGGATACATAGGATGTCAAGACACGTGGAAAAAACGTACAAAACAAGAGATTGGGGACATCAAGATTTTGGACGAATTTTTTAAGAATTTTCAAATTTTCAGAAAGGAGGTTCCATATAAGGTCAAAAACTACATACTCAGATCTTCACCAAACTTTGCAGGGATACATTGGATGTCAAGACACGTGGAAAAAACGTACAAAACAAGAGATTGGAGACATCAAGATTTTCGACGAATTTTTTAAGAATTTTCAAATTTTCAGAAAGGATGTTCCAGATAAGGTCAAAAACGACATACTCAGATCTTCACCAAACTTTGCAGGGATACATTGGAGGTCAAGACACGTGGAAAAAACGTACAAAACAAGAGATTGAAGACATCAAGATTTTGGACGAATTTTTTAAAAATTTTCAAATTTTCAGAAAGGAGGTTCCATATAAGGTCAAAAACTACATACTCAGATCTTCACCAAACTTTGCAGGGATACATTGGATGTCAAGACACGTGGAAAAAACGTACAAAACAAGAGATTGGAGACATCAAGGTTTTGGACGAATTTTTGAAGAATTTTCAAATTTTCAGAAAGGAGGTTCCATATAAGGTCAAAAACTACATACTCAGATCTTCACCAAACTTTGCAGGGATACATTGGATGTCAAGACACGTGGAAAAAACGTACAAAACAAGAGATTGGAGACGTCAAGATTTTCGACGAATTTTTTAAGAATTTTCAAATTTTCAGAAAGGATGTTCCAGATAAGGTCAAAAACGACATACTCAGATCTTCACCAAACTTTGCAGGGATACATTGGATGTCAAGACACGTGGAAAAAACATACAAAACATAGGATTGGGGATATCAAGATTTTGGTCAAATTTTTTAAGAATTTTCAAATTTTCAGATAGGTGGTTCCATATAAGGTCAAAAACTACATACTCAGATCTTCACCAAACATTGCAGGGATACATTGGATGTCAAGAAACGTGGAAAAAACGTACAAAACAAGAGATTGGAGACATCAAGATTTTGGACGAATTTTTGAAGAATTTTCAAATTTTCAGATTGGACGTTCCAGATAAGGTCAAAAACTACATACTCAGATATTCACCAAACGTTGCAGGGATACTTTGCATGTCAAGACACGTGGAAAAAACGTACAAAACAAGAGATTGGAGACATCAAGATTTTCGACGAATTTTTTAAGAATTTTCAAATTTTCAGATGGGAGGTTCCAGATAAGGTCAAAAACGACATACTCAGATCTTCACCAAACTTTGCATGGATACATTGGATGTCAAGACACGTGGAAAAAACATACAAAACATAGGATTGGGGACATCAAGATTTTGGACGAATTTTTTAAGAATTTTCAAATTTTCAGAAAGGAGGTTCCATATAAGGTCAAAAACTACATACTCAGATCTTCACCAAACTTTGCAGGGATACATTGGAGGTCAAGACACCTGGAAAAAACGTACAAAACAAGAGATGGAAGACATCAAGATTTTGGACGAATTTTTTAAAAATTTTCAAATTTTCAGATAGGAGGTTCCAGATAAGGTCAAAAACTACATACTCAGATCTTCACCACACTTTGCAGGGATACATTGGATGTCAAGACACGTGGAAAAAACATACAAAACATAGGATTGGGGATATCAAGATTTTGGTCAATTTTTTTAAGAATTTTCAAATTTTCAGATAGGTGGTTCCATATAAGGTCAAAAACTACATACTCAGATCTTCACCAAACATTGCAGGGATACATTGGATGTCAAGAAACGTGGAAAAACATACAAAACATAGGATTGGAGACATGAAGATTTTGGACGAATTTTTGAAGAATTTTCAAATTTTCAGATAGGAGGTTCCAGATAAGGTCAAAAACTACATACTCAGATCTTCACCAAACGTTGCAGGGATACTTTGCATGTCAAGACACGTGGAAAAAACGTACAAAACAAGAGATTGGAGACATCAAGATTTTCGACGAATTTTTTAAGAATTTTCAAATTTTAAGATGGGAGGTTCCAGATAAGGTCAAAAACGACATACTCAGATCTTCACCAAACTTTGCAGGGATACATTGGATGTCAAGACACGTGGAAAAAACGTACAAAACAAGATATTGGGGACATCAAGATTTTGGACGAATTTTTTAAGAATTTTCAAATTTTCAGAAAGGAGGTTCCATATAAGGTCAAAAACTACATACTCAGATCTTCACCAAACTTTGCAGGGATACATTGGATGTCAAGACACGTGGAAAAAACGTACAAAACAAGAGATTGGAGACATCAAGATTTTCGACGAATTTTTTAAGAATTTTCAAATTTTCAGAAAGGATGTTCCAGATAAGGTCAAAAACGACATACTCAGATCTTCACCAAACTTTGCAGGGATACATTGGAGGTCAAGACACGTGGAAAAAACGTACAAAACAAGAGATTGAAGACATCAAGATTTTGGACGAATTTTTTAAAAATTTTCAAATTTTCAGATAGGAGGTTCCAGATAAGGTCAAAAACTACATACTCAGATCTTCACCAAACTTTGCAGGGATACATTGGATGTCAAGACACGTGGAAAAAACATACAAAACATAGGATTGGGGATATCAAGATTTTGGTCAAATTTTTTAAGAATTTTCAAATTTTCAGATAGGTGGTTCCATATAAGGTCAAAAACTACATACTCAGATCTTCACCAAACATTGCAGGGATACATTGGATGTCAAGAAACGTGGAAAAAATGTACAAAACAAGAGATTGGAGACATCAAGATTTTGGACGAATTTTTGAAGAATTTTCAAATTTTCAGATAGGAGGTTCCAGACAAAGTCAAAAACTACATACTCAGATCTTCACCAAACGTTGCAGGGATACTTTGCATGTCAAGACACGTGGAAAAAACGTACAAAACAAGAGATTGGAGACATCAAGATTTTCGACGAATTTTTTAAGAATTTTCAAATTTTCAGATGGGAGGTTCCAGATAAGGTCAAAAACGACATACTCAGATCTTCACCAAACTTTGCAGGGATACATAGGATGTCAAGACACGTGGAAAAAACGTACAAAACAAGAGATTGGGGACATCAAGATTTTGGACGAATTTTTTAAGAATTTTCAAATTTTCAGAAAGGAGGTTCCATATAAGGTCAAAAACTACATACTCAGATCTTCACCAAACTTTGCAGGGATACATTGGATGTCAAGACACGTGGAAAAAACGTACAAAACAAGAGATTGGAGACATCAAGATTTTCGACGAATTTTTTAAGAATTTTCAAATTTTCAGAAAGGATGTTCCAGATAAGGTCAAAAACGACATACTCAGATCTTCACCAAACTTTGCAGGGATACATTGGAGGTCTAGACACGTGGAAAAAACGTACAAAACAAGAGATTGAAGACATCAAGATTTTGGACGAATTTTTTAAAAATTTTCAAATTTTCAGAAAGGAGGTTCCATATAAGGTCAAAAACTACATACTCAGATCTTCACCAAACTTTGCAGGGATACATTGGATGTCAAGACACGTGGAAAAAACGTACAAAACAAGAGATTGGAGACATCAAGATTTTCGACGAATTTTTTAAGAATTTTCAAATTTTCAGAAAGGATGTTCCAGATAAGGTCAAAAACGACATACTCAGATCTTCACCAAACTTTGCAGGGATACATTGGAGGTCAAGACACGTGGAAAAAACGTACAAAACAAGAGATTGAAGACATCAAGATTTTGGACGAATTTTTTAAAAATTTTCAAATTTTCAGATAGGAGGTTCCAGATAAGGTCAAAAACTACATACTCAGATCTTCACCAAACTTTGCAGGGATACATTGGATGTCAAGACACGTGGAAAAAACATACAAAACATAGGATTGGGGATATCAAGATTTTGGTCAAATTTTTTAAGAATTTTCAAATTTTCAGATAGGTGGTTCCATATAAGGTCAAAAACTACATACTCAGATCTTCACCAAACATTGCAGGGATACATTGGATGTCAAGAAACGTGGAAAAAACGTACAAAACAAGAGATTGGAGACATCAAGATTTTGGACGAATTTTTGAAGAATTTTCAAATTTTCAGATAGGACGTTCCAGATAAGGTCAAAAACTACATACTCAGATATTCACCAAACGTTGCAGGGATACTTTGCATGTCAAGACACGTGGAAAAAACGTACAAAACAAGAGATTGGAGACATCAAGATTTTCGACGAATTTTTTAAGAATTTTCAAATTTTCAGATGGGAGGTTCCAGATAAGGTCAAAAACGACATACTCAGATCTTCACCAAACTTTGCATGGATACATTGGATGTCAAGACACGTGGAAAAAACATACAAAACATAGGATTGGGGACATCAAGATTTTGGACGAATTTTTTAAGAATTTTCAAATTTTCAGAAAGGAGGTTCCATATAAGGTCCTAAACTACATACTCAGATCTTCACCAAACTTTGCAGGGATACATTGGAGGTCAAGACACGTGGAAAAAACGTACAAAACAAGAGATGGAAGACATCAAGATTTTGGACGAATTTTTGAAGAATTTTCAAATTTTCAGATAGGAGGTTCCAGACAAAGTCAAAAACTACATACTCAGATCTTCACCAAACGTTGCAGGGATACTTTGCATGTCAAGACACGTGGAAAAAACGTACAAAACAAGAGATTGGAGACATCAAGATTTTCGACGAATTTTTTAAGAATTTTCAAATTTTCAGATGGGAGGTTCCAGATAAGGTCAAAAACGACATACTCAGATCTTCACCAAACTTTGCAGGGATACATAGGATGTCAAGACACGTGGAAAAAACGTACAAAACAAGAGATTGGGGACACCAAGATTTTGGACGAATTTTTTAAGAATTTTCAAATTTTCAGAAAGGAGGTTCCATATAAGGTCAAAAACTACATACTCAGATCTTCACCAAACTTTGCAGGGATACATTGGATGTCAAGACACGTGGAAAAAACGTACAAAACAAGAGATTGGAGACATCAAGATTTTCGACGAATTTTTTAAGAATTTTCAAATTTTCAGAAAGGATGTTCCAGATAAGGTCAAAAACGACATACTCAGATCTTCACCAAACTTTGCAGGGATACATTGGAGGTCAAGACAAGTGGAAAAAACGTACAAAACAAGAGATTGAAGACATCAAGATTTTGGACGAATTTTTTAAATATTTTCAAATTTTCAGATAGGAGGTTCCAGATAAGGTCAAAAACTACATACTCAGATCTTCACCAAACTTTGCAGGGATACATTGGATGTCAAGACACGTGGAAAAAACATACAAAACATAGGATTGGGGATATCAAGATTTTGGTCAAATTTTTTAAGAATTTTCAAATTTTCAGATAGGTGGTTCCATATAAGGTCAAAAACTACATACTCAGATCTTCACCAAACATTGCAGGGATACATTGGATGTCAAGAAACGTGGAAAAAACGTACAAAACAAGAGATTGGAGACATCAAGATTTTGGACGAATTTTTGAAGAATTTTCAAATTTTCAGATAGGACGTTCCAGATAAGGTCAAAAACTACATACTCAGATATTCACCAAACGTTGCAGGGATACTTTGCATGTCAAGACACGTGGAAAAAACGTACAAAACAAGAGATTGGAGACATCAAGATTTTGGACGAATTTTTGAAGAATTTTCAAATTTTCAGATAGGAGGTTCCAGACAAAGTCAAAAACTACATACTCAGATCTTCACCAAACGTTGCAGGGATACTTTGCATGTCAAGACACGTGGAAAAAACGTACAAAACAAGAGATTGGAGACATCAAGATTTTCGACGAATTTTTTAAGAATTTTCAAATTTTCAGATGGGAGGTTCCAGATAAGGTCAAAAACGACATACTCAGATCTTCACCAAACTTTGCAGGGATACATAGGATGTCAAGACACGTGGAAAAAACGTACAAAACAAGAGATTGTGGACATCAAGATTTTGGACGAATTTTTTAAGAATTTTCAAATTTTCAGAAAGGAGGTTCCATATAAGGTCAAAAACTACATACTCAGATCTTCACCAAACTTTGCAGGGATACATTGGATGTCAAGACACGTGGAAAAAACGTACAAAACAAGAGATTGGAGACATCAAGATTTTCGACGAATTTTTTAAGAATTTTCAAATTTTCAGAAAGGATGTTCCAGATAAGGTCAAAAACGACATACTCAGATCTTCATCAAACTTTGCAGGGATACATTGGAGGTCAAGACACGTGGAAAAAACGTACAAAACAAGAGATTGAAGACATCAAGATTTTGGACGAATTTTTTAAAAATTTTCAAATTTTCAGATAGGAGGTTCCAGATAAGGTCAAAAACTACATACTCAGATCTTCACCAAACTTTGCAGGGATACATTGAATGTCAAGACATGTGGAAAAAACATACAAAACATAGGATTGGGGATATCAAGATTTTGGTCAAATTTTTTAAGAATTTTCAAATTTTCAGATAGGTGGTTCCATATAAGGTCAAAAACTACATACTCAGATCTTCACCAAACATTGCAGGGATACATTGGATGTCAAGAAACGTGGAAAAAACGTACAAAACAAGAGATTGGAGACATCAAGATTTTGGACTAATTTTAGAAGAATTTTCAAATTTTCAGATAGGACGTTCCAGATAAGGTCAAAAACTACATACTCAGATATTCACCAAACGTTGCAGGGATACTTTGCATGTCAAGACACGTGGAAAAAACGTACAAAACAAGAGATTGGAGACATCAAGATTTTCGACGAATTTTTTAAGAATTTTCAAATTTTCAGATGGGAGGTTCCAGATAAGGTCAAAAACGACATACTCAGATCTTCACCAAACTTTGCATGGACACATTGGATGTCAAGACACGTGGAAAAAACATACAAAACATAGGATTGGGGACATCAAGATTTTGGACGAATTTTTTAAGAATTTTCAAATTTTCAGAAAGGAGGTTCCATATAAGGTCAAAAACTACATACTCAGATCTTCACCAAACTTTGCAGGGATACATTGGAGGTCAAGACACGTGGAAAAAACGTACAAAACAAGAGATGGAAGACATCAAGATTTTGGACGAATTTTTGAAGAATTTTCAAATTTTCAGATAGGAGGTTCCAGACAAAGTCAAAAACTACATACTCAGATCTTCACCAAACGTTGCAGGGATACTTTGCATGTCAAGACACGTGGAAAAAACGTACAAAACAAGAGATTGGAGACATCAAGATTTTCGACGAATTTTTTAAGAATTTTCAAATTTTCAGATGGGAGGTTCCAGATAAGGTCAAAAACGACATACTCAGATCTTCACCAAACTTTGCAGGGATACATAGGATGTCAAGACACGTGGAAAAAACGTACAAAACAAGAGATTGGGGACATCAAGATTTTGGACGAATTTTTTAAGAATTTTCAAATTTTCAGAAAGGAGGTTCCATATAAGGTCAAAAACTACATACTCAGATCTTCACCAAACTTTGCAGGGATACATTGGATGTCAAGACACGTGGAAAAAACGTACAAAACAAGAGATTAGAGACATCAAGATTTTCGACGAATTTTTTAAGAATTTTCAAATTTTCAGAAAGGATGTTCCAGATAAGGTCAAAAACGACATACTCAGATCTTCACCAAACTTTGCAGGGATACATTGGAGGTCAAGACACGTGGAAAAAACGTACAAAACAAGAGATTGAAGACATCAAGATTTTGGACGAATTTTTTAAAATTTTTCAAATTTTCAGATAGGAGGTTCCAGATAAGGTCAAAAACTACATACTCAGATCTTCACCAAACTTTGCAGGGATACATTGGATGTCAAGACACGTGGAAAAAACATACAAAACATAGGATTGGGGATATCAAGATTTTGGTCAAATTTTTTAAGAATTTTCAAATTTTCAGATAGGTGGTTCCATATAAGGTCAAAAACTACATACTCAGATCTTCACCAAACATTGCAGGGATACATTGGATGTCAAGAAACGTGGAAAAAACGTACAAAACAAGAGATTGGAGACATCAAGATTTTGGACGAATTTTTGAAGAATTTTCAAATTTTCAGATAGGACGTTCCAGATAAGGTCAAAAACTACATACTCAGATATTCACCAAACGTTGCAGGGATACTTTGCATGTCAAGACACGTGGAAAAAACGTACAAAACAAGAGATTGGAGACATCAAGATTTTGGACGAATTTTTGAAGAATTTTCAAATTTTCAGATAGGAGGTTCCAGACAAAGTCAAAAACTACATACTCAGATCTTCACCAAACGTTGCAGGGATACTTTGCATGTCAAGACACGTGGAAAAAACGTACAAAACAAGAGATTGGAGACATCAAGATTTTCGACGAATTTTTTAAGAATTTTCAAATTTTCAGATGGGAGGTTCCAGATAAGGTCAAAAACGACATACTCAGATCTTCACCAAACTTTGCAGGGATACATAGGATGTCAAGACACGTGGAAAAAACGTACAAAACAAGAGATTGTGGACATCAAGATTTTGGACGAATTTTTTAAGAATTTTCAAATTTTCAGAAAGGAGGTTCCATATAAGGTCAAAAACTACATACTCAGATCTTCACCAAACTTTGCAGGGATACATTGGATGTCAAGACACGTGGAAAAAACGTACAAAACAAGAGATTGGAGACATCAAGATTTTCGACGAATTTTTTAAGAATTTTCAAATTTTCAGAAAGGATGTTCCAGATAAGGTCAAAAACTACATACTCAGATCTTCACCAAACATTGCAGGGATACATTGGATGTCAAGAAACGTGGAAAAAACGTACAAAACAAGAGATTGGAGACATCAAGATTTTGGACGAATTTTTGAAGAATTTTCAAATTTTCAGATAGGACGTTCCAGATAAGGTCAAAAACTACATACTCAGATATTCACCAAACGTTGCAGGGATACTTTGCATGTCAAGACACGTGGAAAAAACGTGCAAAACAAGAGATTGGAGACATCAAGATTTTCGACGAATTTTTTAAGAATTTTCAAATTTTCAGATGGGAGGTTCCAGATAAGGTCAAAAACGACATACTCAGATCTTCACCAAACTTTGCATGGATACATTGGATGTCAAGACACGTGGAAAAAACATACAAAACATAGGATTGGGGACATCAAGATTTTGGACGAATTTTTTAAGAATTTTCAAATTTTCAGAAAGGAGGTTCCATATAAGATCAAAAACTACATACTCAGATCTTCACCAAACTTTGCAGGGATACATTGGAGGTCAAGTCACGTGGAAAAAACGTACAAAACAAGAGATGGAAGACATCAAGATTTTGGACGAATTTTTTAAAAATTTTCAAATTTTCAGATAGGAGGTTCCAGATAAGGTCAAAAACTACATACTCAGATCTTCACCACACTTTGCAGGGATACATTGGATGTCAAGACACGTGGAAAAAACATACAAAACATAGGATTGGGGATATCAAGATTTTGGTCAATTTTTTTAAGAATTTTCAAATTTTCAGATAGGTGGTTCCGTATAAGGTCAAAAACTACATACTCAGATCTTCACCAAACGTTGCAGGGATACATTGGATGTCAAGACACGTGGAAAAAACATACAAAACATAGGATTGGGGATATCAAGATTTTGGACGAATTTTTGAAGAATTTTCAAATTTTCAGATAGGAGGTTCCAGATAAGGTCAAAAACTACATACTCAGATCTTCACCAAACGTTGCAGGGATACTTTGGATGTCAAGACACGTGGAAAAAACGTACAAAACAAGAGATTGGAGACATCAAGATTTTTGACGAATTTTTTAAGAATTTTCAAATTTTAAGATGGGAGGTTCCAGATAAGGTCAAAAACGACATACTCAGATCTTCACCAAACTTTGCAGGGATACATTGGATGTCAAGACACGTGGAAAAAACGTACAAAACAAGATATTGGGGACATCAAGATTTTGGACGAATTTTTTAAGAATTTTCAAATTTTCAGAAAGGAGGTTCCATATAAGGTCAAAAACTACATACTCAGATCTTCACCAAACTTTGCAGTGATACATTGGATGTCAAGACACGTGGAAAAAACGTACAAAACAAGAGATTGGAGACATCAAGATTTTGGACGAATTTTTTAAGAATTTTCAAATTTTCAGATGGGAGGTTCCAGATAAGGTCAAAAACGACATGCTCAGATCTTAACCAAACTTTGCATGGATACATTGGATGTCAAGACACGTGGAAAAAACATACAAAACATAGGATTGGGGACATCAAGATTTTAGACGAATTTTTTAAGAATTTTCAAATTTTCAGAAAGGAGGTTCCATATAAGGTCAAAAACTACATACTCAGATCTTCACCAAACTTTGCAGGGATACATTGGATGTCAAGAAACGTGGAAAAAACGTACAAAACAAGAGATTGGAGACATCAAGATTTTGGATGATTTTTTTAAGAATTTTCAAATTTTCAGAAAGGAGGCTCCATATAAGGTCAAAAACTACATACTCAGATCTTCACCAAACTTTGCAGGGATACATTGGATGTCAAGACACGTGGAAAAAACGTACAAAACAAGAGATTGGTGTCATCAAGATTTTGGACGGATTTTTTAGGAATTTTCAAATTTTCAGATGAGAGGTTCCAGATAAGGTCAAAAACTACATACTCAGATCTTCACCAAACTTTGCAGGGATACATTGGATGTGAAGACACGTGAAAAAAACGTACAAAACAAGAGATTGGAGACATCAAGATTTTGGACGAATTTTTTAAGAATTTTCAAATTTTCAGAAAGGATGTTCCAGATAAGGTCAAAAACGACATACTCAGATCTTCACCAAACTTTGCAGGGATACATTGGATGTCAAGACACGTGGAAAGAACATACAAAACATAGGATTGGGACATCAAGATTTTGGTCAAATTTTTTAAGAATTTTCAAATTTTCAGATAGGAGGTTCCATATAAGGTCAAAAACTACATACTCAGATCTTCAACAAACATTGCAGGGATACATTGGATGTCAAGACACGTGGAAAAACGTACAAAACAAGAGATTGTGGACATCAAGATTTTGGACGAATTTTTTAAGAATTTTCAAATTTTCAGAAAGGATGTTCCAGATAAGGTCAAAAACTACATACTCAGATCTTCACCAAACTTTGCAGGGATACATTGGATGTCAAGACACGTGGGAAAAACATACACAACAAGAGATTGGAGACATCAAGATTTTGGACGAATTTTTTAAGAATTTTCAAATTTTCAGATGGGAGGTTCCAGATAAGGTCAAAAACTACATACTCAGATCTTCACCAAACTTTGCAGGGATACATTGGATATCAAGACACGTGGAAAAAACGTATAAAACAAGAGATTGGAGACGTCAAGATTTTGGACGAATTTTTTAAGAATTTTCAAATTTTCAGAAAGGATGTTCCAGATAAGGTCAAAAACGACATACTCAGATCTTCACCAAACTCTGCAGGGATACATTGGATGTCAAGACACGGGGAAAAAACATACAAAACATAGGATTGGGGACATCAAGATTTTGGTCAAATTTTTTAAGAATTTTCAAATTTTCAGATAGGGGGTTCCATATAAGGTCAAGAACTACATACTCAGATCTTCACCAAACTTTGCAGGGATACATTGGATCTCAAGACACGTGGGAAAAACGTACAAAACAAGAGATTGGAGGCATCAAGATTTTGGACGAATTTTTGAGGAATTTTCAAATTTTCAGAAATGAGGTTCCAGATAAGGTCAAAAACTACATACTTAGATCTTCACCAAACCTTGCAGGGATACATTGGATGTCAGGACACGTGGAAAAAACGTACAAAACAAGAGATTGGAGACATCAAGATTTTGGACGAATTTTTTAAGAATTTTCAAATTTTCAGATAGGAGGTTCCAGATAAGGTCAAAAACTACATACTCAGATCTTCACCAAACTTTGCAGGGATACTTTGCATGTCAAGACACGTGGAAAAAACGTACAAAACAAGAGATTGGAGACATCAAGATTTTCGACGAATTTTTTAAGAATTTTCAAATTTTCAGATGGGAGGTTCCAGATAAGGTCAAAAACGACATACTCAGATCTTCACCAAACTTTGCATGGATACATTGGATGTCAAGACACGTGGAAAAAACATACAAAACATAGGATTGGTGACATGAAGATTTTGGACGAATTTTTTAAGAATTTTCAAATTTTCAGAAAGGAGGTACCATATAAGGTCAAAAACTACATACTCAGATCTTCACCAAACTTTGCAGGGATACATTGGATGTGAAGACACGTGGAAAAAACGTACAAAACAAGAGATTGGAGACATCAAGATTTTGGACGAATTTTTTAAGAATTTTCAAATTTTCAGAAAGGAGGTTCCATATAAGGTCAAAAACTACATACTCAGATCTTCACCAAACTTTGCAGGGATACATTGGATGTCAAGACACGTGGAAAAAACGTACAAAACAGAAGATTGGAGACATCAAGATTTTGGACGAATTTTTTAAGAATTTTCAAATTTTCAGATGGGAGGTTCCAGATAAGGTCAAAAACTACATACTCAGATCTTCACCAAACTTTGCAGGGATACATTGGATGTCAAGACACGTGGAAAAAACGTACAAAACAAGAGATTGGAGACATCAAGATTTTGGACGAATTTTTTAAGAATTTTCAAATTTTCAGATGGGAGGTTCCAGATAAGGTCAAAAACGACATACTCAGATCTTCACCAAACTTTGCAGGGATACATAGGATGTCAAGACACGTGGAAAAAACGTACAAAACAAGAGATTGGGGACATCAAGATTTTGGACGAATTTTTTAAGAATTTTCAAATTTTCAGAAAGGAGGTTCCATATAAGGTCAAAAACTACATACTCAGATCTTCACCAAACTTTGCAGGGATACATTGGATGTCAAGACACGTGGAAAAAACGTACAAAACAAGAGATTGGAGACATCAAGATTTTCGACGAATTTTTTAAGAATTTTCAAATTTTCAGAAAGGATGTTCCAGATAAGGTCAAAAACGACATACTCAGATCTTCACCAAACTTTGCAGGGATACATTGGAGGTCAAGACACGTGGAAAAAACGTACAAAACAAGAGATTGAAGACATCAAGATTTTGGACGATTTTTTTAAAAATTTTCAAATTTTCAGATAGGAGGTTCCAGATAAGGTCAAAAACTACATACTCAGATCTTCACCAAACTTTGCAGGGATACATTGGATGTCAAGACACGTGGAAAAAACATACAAAACATAGGATTGGGGATATCAAGATTTTGGTCAAATTTTTTAAGAATTTTCAAATTTTCAGATAGGTGGTTCCATATAAGGTCAAAAACTACATACTCAGATCTTCACCAAACATTGCAGGGATACATTGGATGTCAAGAAACGTGGAAAAAACGTACAAAACAAGAGATTGGAGACATCAAGATTTTGGACGAATTTTTGAAGAATTTTCAAATTTTCAGATAGGACGTTCCAGATAAGGTCAAAAACTACATACTCAGATATTCACCAAACGTTGCAGGGATACTTTGCATGTCAAGACACGTGGAAAAAACGTACAAAACAAGAGATTGGAGACATCAAGATTTTCGACGAATTTTTTAAGAATTTTCAAATTTTCAGATGGGAGGTTCCAGATAAGGTCAAAAACGACATACTCAGATCTTCACCAAACTTCGCATGGATACATTGGATGTCAAGACACGTGGAAAAAACATACAAAACATAGGATTGGGGACATCAAGATTTTGGACGAATTTTTTAAGAATTTTCAAATTTTCAGAAATGAGGTTCCATATAAGGTCAAAAACTACATACTCAGATCTTCACCAAACTTTGCAGGGATACATTGCATGTCAAGACACGTGGAAAAAACGTACAAAACAAGAGATTGGATACATCGATTTTGGATGAATTTTTTAAGAATTTTCAAATTTTCAGAAAGGAGGCTCCATATAAAGTCAAAAACTACATACTCAGATCTTCACCAAACTTTGCAGGGATACATTGGATGTCAAGACACGTGGAAAAAACGTACAAAACAAGAGAGTGGAGACATCAAGATTTAGGACGAATATTTGAAGAATTTTCAAATTTTCAGAAAGGAGGTTCCAGATAAGGTCAAAAACTACATACTCAGATCTTCACCAAACTTTGCAGGGATACATTGGATGTCAAGACACGTGGAAAAAACGTACAAAACAAGAGATTGGTGTCATCAAGATTTTGGAAGGATTTTTTAGGAATTTTCAAATTTTCAGATGAGAGGTTCCAGATAAGTTCAAAAACTACATACTCAGATCTTCACCAAACTTTGCAGGGATACATTGGATGTGAAGACACGTGAAAAAAACGTACAAAACAAGAGATTGGAGACATCAAGATTTTGGACGAATTTTTTAAGAATTTTCAAATTTTCAGAAAGGATGTTCCAGATAAGGTCAAAAACGACATACTCAGATCTTCACCAAACTTTGCAGGGATACATTGGATGTCAAGACACGTGGAAAGAACATACAAAACATAGGATTGGGGACATCAAGATTTTGGTCAAATTTTTTAAGAATTTTCAAATTTTCAGATAGGAGGTTCCATATAAGGTCAAAAACTACATACTCAGATCTTCAACAAACATTGCAGGGATACATTGGATGTCAAGACACGTGGAAAAACGTACAAAACAAGAGATTGGAGACATCAAGATTTTGGACGAATTTTTTAAGAATTTTCAAATTTTCAGATAGGAGGTTCCAGATAAAGTCCAAAACTACATACTCAGATCTTCACCAAACTTTGCAGGGATACATTGGATGTCAAGACACGTGGGAAAAACATACAAAACATAGGATTGGGGACATCAAGATTTTGGTCAAATTTTTTAAGAATTTTCAAATTTTCAGATAGGAGGTTCCATATAAGGTCAAAAACTACATATTCAGATCTTCAACAAACATTGCAGGGATACATTGGATGTCAAGACACGTGGAAAAACGTACAAAACAAGAGATTGGAGACATCAAGATTTTGGACGAATTTTTGAAGAATTTTCAAATTTTCAGAAAGGAGGTTCCAGATAAGGTCAAAAACGACATACTCAGATCTTCACCAAACTTTGCAGGGATACATTGGATGTCAAGACACGTGGAAAAAACGTACAAAACAAGAGATTGGAGACATCAAGATTTTGGACGAATTTTTTAAGAATTTTCAAATTTTCAGATAGGAGGTTCCAGATAAGGTCAAAAACTACATACTCAGATCTTCACCAAACTTTGCAGGGATACATTGGATATCAAGACACGTGGAAAAAACGTATAAAACAAGAGATTGGAGACGTCAAGATTTTGGACGAATTTTTTAAGAATTTTCAAATTTTCAGAAAGGATGTTCCAGATAAGGTCAAAAACGACATACTCAGATCTTCACCAAACTCTGCAGGGATACATTGGATGTCAAGACACGTGGAAAAATCATACAAAACATAGGATTGGGGACATCAAGGTTTTGGTCAAAATTTTTAAGAATTTTCAAATTTTCAGATAGGAGGTTCCATATAAGGTCAAGAACTACATACTCAGATCTTTACCAAACTTTGCAGGGATACATTGGATGTCAAGACACGTGGAAAAAACGTACAAAACAAGAGATTGGAGACATGAAGATTTTGGACGAATTTTTGAAGAATTTTCAAATTTTCAGAAATGAGGTTCCAGATAAGGTTAAAAACTACATACTCAGATCTTCACCAAACTTTGCAGGGATACATTGGATGTCAGGACACGTGGAAAAAACGTACAAAACAAGAGATTGGAGACATCAAGATTTTGGACGAATTTTTTAAGAATTTTCAAATTTTCAGATGGGAGGTTCCAGATAAGGTCAAAAACTACATACTCAGATCTTCACCAAACTTTGCAGGGATACTTTGCATGTCAAGACACGTGGAAAAAACGTACAAAACAAGAGATTGGAGACATCAAGATTTTCGACGAATTTTTTAAGAATTTTCAAATTTTCAGATGGGAGGTTCCAGATAAGGTCAAAAACGACATACTCAGATCTTCACCAAACTTTGCATGGATACACTGGATGTCAAGACACGTGGAAAAAACATACAAAACATAGGATTGGTAACATGAAGATTTTGGACGAATTTTTTAAGAATTTTCAAATTTTCAGAAAGGAGGTACCATATAAGGTCAAAAACTACATACTCAGATCTTCACCAAACTTTGCAGGGATACATTGGATGTGAAGACACGTGGAAAAAACGTACAAAACAAGAGATTGGAGACATCAAGATTTTGGACGAATTTTTTAAGAATTTTCAAATTTTCAGAAAGGAGGTTCCATATAAGGTCAAAAACTACATACTCAGATCTTCACCAAACTTTGCAGGGATACATTGGATGTCAAGACACGTGGAAAAAACGTACAAAACAGAAGATTGGAGACATCAAGATTTTGGACGAATTTTTTAAGAATTTTCAAATTTTCAGATGGGAGGTTCCAGATAAGGTCAAAAACTACATACTCAGATCTTCACCAAACTTTGCAGGGATACATTGGATGTCAAGACACGTGGAAAAAACGTACAAAACAAGAGATTGGAGACATCAAGATTTTGGACGAATTTTTGAAGAATTTTCAAATTTTCAGATAGGAGGTTCCAGATAAGGTCAAAAACTACATACTCAGATCTTCACCAAACGTTGCAGGGATACTTTGCATGTCAAGACACGTGGAAAAAACGTACAAAACAAGAGATTGGAGACATCAAGATTTTCGACGAATTTTTTAAGAATTTTCAAATTTTCAGATGGGAGGTTCCAGATAAGTTCAAAAACGACATACTCAGATCTTCACCAAACTTTGCAGGGATACATTGGATGTCAAGACACGTGGAAAAAACGTACAAAACAAGAGATTGGGGACATCAAGATTTTGGACGAATTTTTTAAGAATTTTCAAATTTTCAGAAAGGATGTTCCAGATAAGGTCAAAAACGACATACTCAGATCTTCACCAAACTTTGCAGGGATACATTGGAAGTCAAGACACGTGGAAAAAACGTACAAAACAAGAGATTGAAGACATCAAGATTTTGGACGAATTTTTTAAAAATTTTCAAATTTTCGGATAGGAGGTTCCAGATAAGGTCAAAAACTACATACTCAGATCTTCACCAAACTTTGCAGGGATACATTGGATGTCAAGACACGTGGAAAAAACATACAAAACATAGGATTGGCGATATCAAGATTTTGGTCAAATTTTTTAAGAATTTTCAAATTTTCAGATAGGTGGTTCCATATAAGTTCAAAAACTACATACTCAGATCTTCACCAAACATTGCAGGGATACATTGGATGTCAAGAAACGTGGAAAAAACGTACAAAACAAGAGATTGGTGTCATCAAGATTTTGGAAGAATTTTTTAGGAATTTTCAAATTTTCAGATGAGAGTTTCCAGATAAGGTCAAAAACTACATACTCAGATCTTCACCAAACTTTGCAGGGATACATTGAATGTGAAGACACGTGAAAAAAAACGTACAAAACAAGAGATCGGAGACATCAAGATTTTGGACGAATTTTTTAAGAATTTTCAAATTTTCAGAAAGGATGTTCCAGATAAGGTCAAAAACGACATACTCAGATCTTCACCAAACTTTGCAGGGATACATTGGATGTCAAGACACGTGGAAAGAACATACAAAACATAGGATTGGGGACATCAAGATTTTGGTCAAATTTTTTAAGAATTTTCAAATTTTCAGATAGGAGGTTCCATATAAGGTCAAAAACTACATACTCAGATCTTCAACAAACATTGCAGGGATACATTGGATGTCAAGACACTTGTAAAAACGTACAAAACAAGAGATTGGAGACATCAAGATTTTGGACGAATTTTTTAAGAATTTTCAAATTTTCAGATAGGAGGTTCCAGATAAGGTCAAAAACTACATACTCAGATCTTCACCAAACTTTGCAGGGATACATTGGATGTCAAGACACGTGGGAAAAACATACAAAACATAGGATTGGGGACATCAAGATTTTGGTCAAATTTTTTAAGAATTTTCAAATTTTCAGATAGGAGGTTCCATATAAGGTCAAAAACTACATACTCAGATCTTCACCAAAGATTGCAGGGATACATTGGATGTCAAGACACGTGGAAAAAACGTACAAAACAAGAGATTGGAGACATCAAGATTTTGGACGAATTTTTAAAGAATTTTCAAATTTTCAGATGGGAGGTTCCAGATAAGGTCAAAAACTACATACTCAGATCTTCACCAAACTTTGCAGGGATACATTGGATGTCAAGACACGTGGAAAAAACGTACAAAACAAGAGATTGGAGACGTCAAGATTTTGGACGAATTTTTTAAGAATTTTCAAATTTTCAGAAAGGATGTTCCAGATAAGGTCAAAAACGACATACTCAGATCTTCACCAAACTTTGCAGGGATACATTGGATGTCAAGACACGTGGAAAAAACGTACAAAACAAGAGATTGGAGACATCAAGATTTTGGACGAATTTTTTAAGAATTTTCAAATTTTCAGAAAGGATGTTCCAGATAAGGTCAAAAACGACATACTCAGATCTTCACCAAACTTTGCAGGGATACATTGGATGTCAAGACACGTGGAAAAAACGTACAAAACAAGAGATTGGAGACATCAAGATTTTGGACGAATTTTTGAAGAATTTTCAAATTTTCAGATAGGAGGTTCCAGACAAAGTCAAAAACTACATACTCAGATCTTCACCAAACGTTGCAGGGATACTTTGCATGTCAAGACACGTGGAAAAAACGTACAAAACAAGAGATTGGAGACATCAAGATTTTCGACGAATTTTTTAAGAATTTTCAAATTTTCAGATGGGAGGTTCCAGATAAGGTCAAAAACGACATACTCAGATCTTCACCAAACTTTGCAGGGATACATAGGATGTCAAGACACGTGGAAAAAACGTACAAAACAAGAGATTGTGGACATCAAGATTTTGGACGAATTTTTTAAGAATTTTCAAATTTTCAGAAAGGAGGTTCCATATAAGGTCAAAAACTATATACTCAGATCTTCACCAAACTTTGCAGGGATACATTGGATGTCAAGACACGTGGAAAAAACGTACAAAACAAGAGATTGGAGACATCAAGATTTTCGACGAATTTTTTAAGAATTTTCAAATTTTCAGAAAGGATGTTCCAGATAAGGTCAAAAACGACATACTCAGATCTTCACCAAACTTTGCAGGGATACATTGGAGGTGAAGACACGTGGAAAAAACGTACAAAACAAGAGATTGAAGACATCAAGATTTTGGACGAATTTTTTAAAAATTTTCAAATTTTCAGATAGGAGGTTCCAGATAAGGTCAAAAACTACATACTCAGATCTTCACCAAACTTTGCAGGGATACATTGGATGTCAAGACACGTGGAAAAAACATACAAAACATAGGATTGGGGATATCAAGATTTTGGTCAAATTTTTTAAGAATTTTCAAATTTTCAGATAGGTGGTTCCATATAAGGTCAAAAACTACATACTCAGATCTTCACCAAACATTGCAGGGATACATTGGATGTCAAGAAACGTGGAAAAAACGTACAAAACAAGAGATTGGAGACATCAAGATTTTGGACGAATTTTTGAAGAATTTTCAAATTTTCAGATAGGACGTTCCAGATAAGGTCAAAAACTACATACTCAGATATTCACCAAACGTTGCAGGGATACTTTGCATGTCAAGACACGTGGAAAAAACGTACAAAACAAGAGATTGGAGACATCAAGATTTTGGACGAATTTTTGAAGAATTTTCAAATTTTCAGATAGGAGGTTCCAGACAAAGTCAAAAACTACATACTCAGATCTTCACCAAACGTTGCAGGGATACTTTGCATGTCAAGACACGTGGAAAAAACGTACAAAACAAGAGATTGGAGACATCAAGATTTTCGACGAATTTTTTAAGAATTTTCAAATTTTCAGATGGGAGGTTCCAGATAAGGTCAAAAACGACATACTCAGATCTTCACCAAACTTTGCAGGGATACATAGGATGTCAAGACACGTGGAAAAAACGTACAAAACAAGAGATTGGGGACATCAAGATTTTGGACGAATTTTTTAAGAATTTTCAAATTTTCAGAAAGGAGGTTCCATATAAGGTCAAAAACTACATACTCAGATCTTCACCAAACTTTGCAGGGATACATTGGATGTCAAGACACGTGGAAAAAACGTACAAAACAAGAGATTGGAGACATCAAGATTTTCGACGAATTTTTTAAGAATTTTCAAATTTTCAGAAAGGATGTTCCAGATAAGGTCAAAAACGACATACTCAAATCTTCACCAAACTTTGCAGGGATACATTGGAGGTCAAGACACGTGGAAAAAACGTACAAAACAAGAGATTGAAGACATCAAGATTTTGGACGAATTTTTTAAAAATTTTCAAATTTTCAGATAGGAGGTTCCAGATAAGGTCAAAAACTACATACTCAGATCTTCACCAAACTTTGCAGGGATACATTGGATGTCAAGACACGTGGAAAAAACATACAAAACATAGGATTGGGGATATCAAGATTTTGGTCAAATTTTTTAAGAATTTTCAAATTTTCAGATAGGTGGTTCCATATAAGGTCAAAAACTACATACTCAGATCTTCACCAAACATTGCAGGGATACATTGGATGTCAAGAAACGTGGAAAAAACGTACAAAACAAGAGATTGGAGACATCAAGATTTTGGACGAATTTTTGAAGAATTTTCAAATTTTCAGATAGGACGTTCCAGATAAGGTCAAAAACTACATACTCAGATATTCACCAAACGTTGCAGGGATACTTTGCATGTCAAGACACGTGGAAAAAACGTACAAAACAAGAGATTGGAGACATCAAGATTTTCGACGAATTTTTTAAGAATTTTCAAATTTTCAGATGGGAGGTTCCAGATAAGGTCAAAAACGACATACTCAGATCTTCACCAAACTTTGCATGGATACATTGGATGTCAAGACACGTGGAAAAAACATACAAAACATAGGATTGGGGACATCAAGATTTTGGACGAATTTTTTAAGAATTTTCAAATTTTCAGAAAGGAGGTTCCATATAAGGTCAAAAACTACATACTCAGATCTTCACCAAACTTTGCAGGGATACATTGGAGGTCAAGACACGTGGAAAAAACGTACAAAACAAGAGATGGAAGACATCAAGATTTTGGACGAATTTTTGAAGAATTTTCAATTTTTCAGATAGGACGTTCCAGATAAGGTCAAAAACTACATACTCAGATATTCACAAAACGTTGCAGGGATACTTTGCATGTCAAGACACGTGGAAAAAACGTACAAAACAAGAGATTGGAGACATCAAGATTTTGGACGAATTTTTGAAGAATTTTCAAATTTTCAGATAGGAGGTTCCAGACAAAGTCAAAAACTACATACTCAGATCTTCACCAAACGTTGCAGGGATACTTTGCATGTCAAGACACGTGGAAAAAACGTACAAAACAAGAGATTGGAGACATCAAGATTTTCGACGAATTTTTTAAGAATTTTCAAATTTTCAGATGGGAGGTTCCAGATAAGGTCAAAAACGACATACTCAGATCTTCACCAAACTTTGCAGGGATACATAGGATGTCAAGACACGTGGAAAAAACGTACAAAACAAGAGATTGGGGACATCAAGATTTTGGACGAATTTTTTAAGAATTTTCAAATTTTCAGAAAGGAGGTTCCATATAAGGTCAAAAACTACATACTCAGATCTTCACCAAACTTTGCAGGGATACATGGATGTCAAGACACGTGGAAAAAACGTACAAAACAAGAGATTGGAGACATCAAGATTTTCGACGAATTTTTTAAAAATTTTCAAATTTTCAGATAGGAGGTTCCAGATAAGATCAAAAACTACATACTCAGATCTTCACCAAACTTTGCAGGGATACATTGGATGTCAAGACACGTGGAAAAAACATACAAAACATAGGATTGGGGATATCAAGATTTTGGTCAAATTTTTTAAGAATTTTCAAATTTTCAGATAGGTGGTTCCATATAAGGTCAAAAACTACATACTCAGATCTTCACCAAACATTGCAGGGATACATTGGATGTCAAGAAACGTGGAAAAAACGTACAAAACAAGAGATTGGAGACGTCAAGATTTTGGACGAATTTTTTAAGAATTTTCAAATTTTCAGAAAGGATGTTCCAGATAAGGTCAAAAACGACATACTCAGATCTTCACCAAACTTTGCAGGGATACATTGGATGTCAAGACACGTGGAAAAAACGTACAAAACAAGAGATTGGAGACATCAAGATTTTGGACGAATTTTTTAAGAATTTTCAAATTTTCAGAAAGGATGTTCCAGATAAGGTCAAAAACGACATACTCAGATCTTCACCAAACTTTGCAGGGATACATTGGATGTCAAGACACGTGGAAAAAACGTACAAAACAAGAGATTGGAGACATCAAGATTTTGGACGAATTTTTGAAGAATTTTCAAATTTTCAGATAGGAGGTTCCAGACAAAGTCAAAAACTACATACTCAGATCTTCACCAAACGTTGCAGGGATACTTTGCATGTCAAGACACGTGGAAAAAACGTACAAAACAAGAGATTGGAGACATCAAGATTTTCGACGAATTTTTTAAGAATTTTCAAATTTTCAGATGGGAGGTTCCAGATAAGGTCAAAAACGACATACTCAGATCTTCACCAAACTTTGCAGGGATACATAGGATGTCAAGACACGTGGAAAAAACGTACAAAACAAGAGATTGTGGACATCAAGATTTTGGACGAATTTTTTAAGAATTTTCAAATTTTCAGAAAGGAGGTTCCATATAAGGTCAAAAACTATATACTCAGATCTTCACCAAACTTTGCAGGGATACATTGGATGTCAAGACACGTGGAAAAAACGTACAAAACAAGAGATTGGAGACATCAAGATTTTCGACGAATTTTTTAAGAATTTTCAAATTTTCAGAAAGGATGTTCCAGATAAGGTCAAAAACGACATACTCAGATCTTCACCAAACTTTGCAGGGATACATTGGAGGTGAAGACACGTGGAAAAAACGTACAAAACAAGAGATTGAAGACATCAAGATTTTGGACGAATTTTTTAAAAATTTTCAAATTTTCAGATAGGAGGTTCCAGATAAGGTCAAAAACTACATACTCAGATCTTCACCAAACTTTGCAGGGATACATTGGATGTCAAGACACGTGGAAAAAACATACAAAACATAGGATTGGGGATATCAAGATTTTGGTCAAATTTTTTAAGAATTTTCAAATTTTCAGATAGGTGGTTCCATATAAGGTCAAAAACTACATACTCAGATCTTCACCAAACATTGCAGGGATACATTGGATGTCAAGAAACGTGGAAAAAACGTACAAAACAAGAGATTGGAGACATCAAGATTTTGGACGAATTTTTGAAGAATTTTCAAATTTTCAGATAGGACGTTCCAGATAAGGTCAAAAACTACATACTCAGATATTCACCAAACGTTGCAGGGATACTTTGCATGTCAAGACACGTGGAAAAAACGTACAAAACAAGAGATTGGAGACATCAAGATTTTGGACGAATTTTTGAAGAATTTTCAAATTTTCAGATAGGAGGTTCCAGACAAAGTCAAAAACTACATACTCAGATCTTCACCAAACGTTGCAGGGATACTTTGCATGTCAAGACACGTGGAAAAAACGTACAAAACAAGAGATTGGAGACATCAAGATTTTCGACGAATTTTTTAAGAATTTTCAAATTTTCAGATGGGAGGTTCCAGATAAGGTCAAAAACGACATACTCAGATCTTCACCAAACTTTGCAGGGATACATAGGATGTCAAGACACGTGGAAAAAACGTACAAAACAAGAGATTGGGGACATCAAGATTTTGGACGAATTTTTTAAGAATTTTCAAATTTTCAGAAAGGAGGTTCCATATAAGGTCAAAAACTACATACTCAGATCTTCACCAAACTTTGCAGGGATACATTGGATGTCAAGACACGTGGAAAAAACGTACAAAACAAGAGATTGGAGACATCAAGATTTTCGACGAATTTTTTAAGAATTTTCAAATTTTCAGAAAGGATGTTCCAGATAAGGTCAAAAACGACATACTCAAATCTTCACCAAACTTTGCAGGGATACATTGGAGGTCAAGACACGTGGAAAAAACGTACAAAACAAGAGATTGAAGACATCAAGATTTTGGACGAATTTTTTAAAAATTTTCAAATTTTCAGATAGGAGGTTCCAGATAAGGTCAAAAACTACATACTCAGATCTTCACCAAACTTTGCAGGGATACATTGGATGTCAAGACACGTGGAAAAAACATACAAAACATAGGATTGGGGATATCAAGATTTTGGTCAAATTTTTTAAGAATTTTCAAATTTTCAGATAGGTGGTTCCATATAAGGTCAAAAACTACATACTCAGATCTTCACCAAACATTGCAGGGATACATTGGATGTCAAGAAACGTGGAAAAAACGTACAAAACAAGAGATTGGAGACATCAAGATTTTGGACGAATTTTTGAAGAATTTTCAAATTTTCAGATAGGACGTTCCAGATAAGGTCAAAAACTACATACTCAGATATTCACCAAACGTTGCAGGGATACTTTGCATGTCAAGACACGTGGAAAAAACGTACAAAACAAGAGATTGGAGACATCAAGATTTTCGACGAATTTTTTAAGAATTTTCAAATTTTCAGATGGGAGGTTCCAGATAAGGTCAAAAACGACATACTCAGATCTTCACCAAACTTTGCATGGATACATTGGATGTCAAGACACGTGGAAAAAACATACAAAACATAGGATTGGGGACATCAAGATTTTGGACGAATTTTTTAAGAATTTTCAAATTTTCAGAAAGGAGGTTCCATATAAGGTCAAAAACTACATACTCAGATCTTCACCAAACTTTGCAGGGATACATTGGAGGTCAAGACACGTGGAAAAAACGTACAAAACAAGAGATGGAAGACATCAAGATTTTGGACGAATTTTTGAAGAATTTTCAATTTTTCAGATAGGACGTTCCAGATAAGGTCAAAAACTACATACTCAGATATTCACAAAACGTTGCAGGGATACTTTGCATGTCAAGACACGTGGAAAAAACGTACAAAACAAGAGATTGGAGACATCAAGATTTTGGACGAATTTTTGAAGAATTTTCAAATTTTCAGATAGGAGGTTCCAGACAAAGTCAAAAACTACATACTCAGATCTTCACCAAACGTTGCAGGGATACTTTGCATGTCAAGACACGTGGAAAAAACGTACAAAACAAGAGATTGGAGACATCAAGATTTTCGACGAATTTTTTAAGAATTTTCAAATTTTCAGATGGGAGGTTCCAGATAAGGTCAAAAACGACATACTCAGATCTTCACCAAACTTTGCAGGGATACATAGGATGTCAAGACACGTGGAAAAAACGTACAAAACAAGAGATTGGGGACATCAAGATTTTGGACGAATTTTTTAAGAATTTTCAAATTTTCAGAAAGGAGGTTCCATATAAGGTCAAAAACTACATACTCAGATCTTCACCAAACTTTGCAGGGATACATGGATGTCAAGACACGTGGAAAAAACGTACAAAACAAGAGATTGGAGACATCAAGATTTTCGACGAATTTTTTAAAAATTTTCAAATTTTCAGATAGGAGGTTCCAGATAAGATCAAAAACTACATACTCAGATCTTCACCAAACTTTGCAGGGATACATTGGATGTCAAGACACGTGGAAAAAACATACAAAACATAGGATTGGGGATATCAAGATTTTGGTCAAATTTTTTAAGAATTTTCAAATTTTCAGATAGGTGGTTCCATATAAGGTCAAAAACTACATACTCAGATCTTCACCAAACATTGCAGGGATACATTGGATGTCAAGAAACGTGGAAAAAACGTACAAAACAAGAGATTGGAGACATCAAGATTTTGGACGAATTTTTGAAGAATTTTCAAATTTTCAGATAGGACGTTCCAGATAAGGTCAAAAACTACATACTCAGATATTCACCAAACGTTGCAGGGATACTTTGCATGTCAAGACACGTGGAAAAAACGTACAAAACAAGAGATTGGAGACATCAAGATTTTGGACGAATTTTTGAAGAATTTTCAAATTTTCAGATAGGAGGTTCCAGACAAAGTCAAAAACTACATACTCAGATCTTCACCAAACGTTGCAGGGATACTTTGCATGTCAAGACACGTGGAAAAAACGTACAAAACAAGAGATTGGAGACATCAAGATTTTCGACGAATTTTTTAAGAATTTTCAAATTTTCAGATGGGAGGTTCCAGATAAGGTCAAAAACGACATACTCAGATCTTCACCAAACTTTGCAGGGATACATAGGATGTCAAGACACGTGGAAAAAACGACAAAACAAGAGATTGGGGACATCAAGATTTTGGACGAATTTTTTAAGAATTTTCAAATTTTCAGAAAGGAGGTTCCATATAAGGTCAAAAACTACATACTCAGATCTTCACCAAACTTTGCAGGGATACATTGGATGTCAAGACACGTGGAAAAAACGTACAAAGCAAGAGATTGGAGACATCAAGATTTTCGACGAATTTTTTAAGAATTTTCAAATTTTCAGAAAGGATGTTCCAGATAAGGTCAAAAACGACATACTCAGATCTTCACCAAACTTTGCAGGGATACATTGCAGGTCAAGACACGTGGAAAAAACGTACAAAACAAGAGATTGAAGACATCAAGATTTTGGACGATTTTTTTAAAAATTTTCAAATTTTCAGATAGGAGGTTCCAGATAAGGTCAAAAACTACATACTCAGATCTTCACCAAACTTTGCAGGGATACATTGGATGTCAAGACACGTGGAAAAAACATACAAAACATAGGATTGGGGATATCAAGATTTTGGTCAAATTTTTTAAGAATTTTCAAATTTTCAGATAGGTGGTTCCATATAAGGTCAAAAACTACATACTCAGATCTTCACCAAACATTGCAGGGATACATTGGATGTCAAGAAACGTGGAAAAAACGTACAAAACAAGAGATTGGAGACATCAAGATTTTGGACGAATTTTTGAAGAATTTTCAAATTTTCAGATAGGACGTTCCAGATAAGGTCAAAAACTACATACTCAGATATTCACCAAACGTTGCAGGGATACTTTGCATGTCAAGACACGTGGAAAAAACGTACAAAACAAGAGATTGGAGACATCAAGATTTTCGACGAATTTTTTAAGAATTTTCAAATTTTCAGATGGGAGGTTCCAGATAAGGTCAAAAACGACATACTCAGATCTTCACCAAACTTTGCATGGATACATTGGATGTCAAGACACGTGGAAAAAACATACAAAACATAGGATTGGGGACATCAAGATTTTGGACGAATTTTTTAAGAATTTTCAAATTTTCAGAAAGGAGGTTCCATATAAGGTCAAAAACTACATACTCAGATCTTCACCAAACTTTGCAGGGATACATTGGAGGTCAAGACACGTGGAAAAAACGTACAAAACAAGAGATGGAAGACATCAAGATTTTGGACGAATTTTTTAAAAATTTTCAAATTTTCAGATAGGAGGTTCCAGATAAGGTCAAAAACTACATACTCAGATCTTCACCACACTTTGCAGGGATACATTGGATGTCAAGACACGTAGAAAAAACATACAAAACATAGGATTGGGGATATCAAGATTTTGGTCAATTTTTTTAAGAATTTTCAAATTTTCAGATAGGTGGTTCCATATAAGGTCAAAAACTACATACTCAGATCTTCACCAAACATTGCAGGGATACATTGGATGTCAAGAAACGTGGAAAAACATACAAAACATAGGATTGGAGACATCAAGATTTTGGACGAATTTTTGAAGAATTTTCAAATTTTCAGATAGGAGGTTCCAGATAAGGTCAAAAACTACATACTCAGATCTTCACCAAACGTTGCAGGGATACTTTGCATGTCAAGACACGTGGAAAAAACGTACAAAACAAGAGATTGGAGACATCAAGATTTTCGACGAATTTTTTAAGAATTTTCAAATTTTAAGATGGGAGGTTCCAGATAAGGTCAAAAACGACATACTCAGATCTTCACCAAACTTTGCAGGGATACATTGGATGTCAAGACACGTGGAAAAAACGTACAAAACAAGATATTGGGGACATCAAGATTTTGGACGAATTTTTTAAGAATTTTCAAATTTTCAGAAAGGAGGTTCCATATAAGGTCAAAAACTACATACTCAGATCTTCACCAAACTTTGCAGGGATACATTGGATGTCAAGACACGTGGAAAAAACGTACAAAACAAGAGATTGGAGACATCAAGATTTTGGACGAATTTTTTAAGAATTTTCAAATTTTCAGATGGGAGGTTCCAGATAAGGTCAAAAACGACATACTCAGATCTTAACCAAACTTTGCATGGATACATTGGATGTCAAGACACGTGGAAAAAACATACAAAACATAGGATTGGGGACATCAAGATTTTAGACGAATTTTTTAAGAATTTTCAAATTTTCAGAAAGGAGGTTCCATATAAGGTCAAAAACTACATACTCAGATCTTCACCAAACTTTGCAGGGATACATTGGATGTCAAGAAACGTGGAAAAAACGTACAAAACAAGAGATTGGAGACATCAAGATTTTGGATGATTTTTTTAAGAATTTTCAAATTTTCAGAAAGGAGGCTCCATATAAGGTCAAAAACTACATACTCAGATCTTCACCAAACTTTGCAGGGATACATTGGATGTCAAGACACGTGGAAAAAACGTACAAAACAAGAGATTGGTGTCATCAAGAGTTTGGACGGATTTTTTAGGAATTTTCAAATTTTCAGATGAGAGGTTCCAGATAAGGTCAAAAACTACATACTCAGATCTTCACCAAACTTTGCAGGGATACATTGGATGTGAAGACACGTGAAAAAAACGTACAAAACAAGAGATTGGAGACATCAAGATTTTGGACGAATTTTTTAAGAATTTTCAAATTTTCAGAAAGGATGTTCCAGATAAGGTCAAAAACGACATACTCAGATCTTCACCAAACTTTGCAGGGATACATTGGATGTCAAGACACGTGGAAAGAACATACAAAACATAGGATTGGGGACATCAAGATTTTGGTCAAATTTTTTAAGAATTTTCAAATTTTCAGATAGGATGTTCCATATAAGGTCAAAAACTACATACTCAGATCTTCAACAAACATTGCAGGGATACATTGGATGTCAAGACACGTGGAAAAACGTACAAAACAAGAGATTGGAGACATCAAGATTTTGGACGAATTTTTTAAGAATTTTCAAATTTTCAGATAGGAGGTTCCAGATAAGGTCAAAAACTACATACTCAGATCTTCACCAAACTTTGCAGGGATACATTGGATGTCAAGACACGTGGGAAAAACATACAAAACATAGGATTGGGGACATCAAGATTTTGGACGAATTTTTTAAGAATTTTCAAATTTTCAGAAAGGAATTTCCAGATAAGGTCAAAAACGACATACTCAGATCTTCACCAAACTTTGCAGGGATACATTGGATGTCAAGACACGTGGAAAAAACGTACACAACAAGAGATTGGAGACATCAAGATTTTGGACGAATTTTTTAAGAATTTTCAAATTTTCAGATAGGGGGTTCCAGATAAGGTCAAAAACTACATACTCAAATCTTCACCAAACATTGCAGGGATACATTGGATGTCAAGACACGTGGGAAAAACGTACAAAACAAGAGATTGGAGACATCAAGATTTTGGACGAATTTTTTAAGAATTTTCAAATTTTCAGATAGGAGGTTCCAGATAAGGTCAAAAACTACATACTCAGATCTTCACCAAACTTTGCAGGGATACATTGGATGTCAAAACACGTGGAAAAAACGTACAAAACAAGAGATTGGGGTCATCAAGATTTTGAACGGATTTTTTAGGAATTTTCAAATTTTCAGATGGGAGGTTCCAGATAAGGTCAAAAACTACATACTCAGATCTTCACCAAACTTTGCAGGGATACATTGGATATCAAGACACGTGGAAAAAACGTATAAAACAAGAGATTGGAGACGTCAAGATTTTGGAGGAATTTTTTAAGAATTTTCAAATTTTCAGAAAGGATGTTCCAGATAAGGTCAAAAACGACATACTCAGATCTTCACCAAACTCTGCAGGGATACATTGGATGTCAAGACACGGGGAAAAAACATACAAAACATAGGATTGGGGACATCAAGATTTTGGTCAAATTTTTTAAGAATTTTCAAATTTTCAGATAGGGGGTTCCATATAAGGTCAAGAACTACATACTCAGATCTTCACCAAACTTTGCAGGGATACATTGGATCTCAAGACACGTGGAAAAAACGTACAAAACAAGAGATTGGAGACATCAAGATTTTGGACGAATTTTTGAGGAATTTTCAAATTTTCAGAAATGAGGTTCCAGATTAGGTCAAAAACTACATACTTAGATCTTCACCAAACCTTGCAGGGATACATTGGATGTCAGGACACGTGGAAAAAACGTACAAAACAAGAGATTGGAGACATCAAGATTTTGGACGAATTTTTTAAGAATTTTCAAATTTTCAGATAGGAGGTTCCAGATAAGGTCAAAAACTACATACTCAGATCTTCACCAAACTTTGCAGGGATACTTTGCATGTCAAGACACGTGTAAAAAACGTACAAAACAAGAGATTGGAGACATCAAGATTTTCGACGAATTTTTTAAGAATTTTCAAATTTTCAGATGGGAGGTTCCAGATAAGGTCAAAAACGACATACTCAGATCTTCACCAAACTTTGCATGGATACATTGGATGTCAAGACACGTGGAAAAAACGTACAAAACAAGAGATTGGAGACATCAAGATTTTCGACGAATTTTTTAAGAATTTTCAAATTTTCAGAAAGGAGGTACCATATAAGGTCAAAAACTACATACTCAGATCTTCACCAAACTTTGCAGGGATACATTGGATGTGAAGACACGTGGAAAAAACGTACAAAACAAGAGATTGGAGACATCAAGATTTTGGACGAATTTTTTAAGAATTTTCAAATTTTCAGAAAGGAGGTTCCATATAAGGTCAAAAACTACATACTCAGATCTTCACCAAACTTTGCAGGGATACATTGGATGTCAAGACACGTGGAAAAAACGTACAAAACAGAAGATTGGAGACATCAAGATTTTGGACGAATTTTTTAAGAATTTTCAAATTTCAGATGGGAGGTTCCAGATAAGGTCAAAAACTACATACTCAGATCTTCACCAAACTTTGCAGGGATACATTGGATGTCAAGACACGTGGAAAAAACGTACAAAACAAGAGATTGGAGACATCAAGATTTTGGACGAATTTTTTAAGAATTTTCAAATTTTCAGATAGGAGGTTCCAGACAAGGTCAAAAACTACATACTCAGATCTTCACCAAACGTTGCAGGGATACTTTGCATGTCAAGACACGTGGAAAAAACGTACAAAACAAGAGATTGGAGACATCAAGATTTTCGACGAATTTTTTAAGAATTTTCAAATTTTCAGATGGGAGGTTCCAGATAAGGTCAAAAACGACATACTCAGATCTTCACCAAACTTTGCAGGGATACATAGGATGTCAAGACACGTGGAAAAAACGTACAAAACAAGAGATTGGGGACATCAAGATTTTGGACGAATTTTTTAAGAATTTTCAAATTTTCAGAAAGGAGGTTCCATATAAGGTCAAAAACTACATACTCAGATCTTCACCAAACTTTGCAGGGATACATTGGATGTCAAGACACGTGGAAAAAACGTACAAAACAAGAGATTGGAGACATCAAGATTTTCGACGAATTTTTTAAGAATTTTCAAATTTTCAGAAAGGATGTTCCAGATAAGGTCAAAAACGACATACTCAGATCTTCACCAAACTTTGCAGGGATACATTGGAAATCAAGACACGTGGAAAAAACGTACAAAACAAGAGATTGAAGACATCAAGATTTTGGACGAATTTTTTAAAAATTTTCAAATTTTCAGATAGGAGGTTCCAGATAAGGTCAAAAACTACATACTCAGATCTTCACCAAACTTTGCAGGGATACATTGGATGTCAAGACACGTGGAAAAAACATACAAAACATAGGATTGGGGATATCAAGATTTTGGTCAAATTTTTTAAGAATTTTCAAATTTTCAGATAGGTGGTTCCATATAAGGTCAAAAACTACATACTCAGATGTTCACCAAACATTGCAGGGATACATTGGATGTCAAGAAACGTGGAAAAAACGTACAAAACAAGAGATTGGAGACATCAAGATTTTGGACGAATTTTTGAAGAATTTTCAAATTTTCAGATAGGACGTTCCAGATAAGGTCAAAAACTACATACTCAGATATTCACCAAACGTTGCAGGGATACTTTGCATGTCAAGACACGTGGAAAAAACGTACAAAACAAGAGATTGGAGACATCAAGATTTTCGACGAATTTTTTAAGAATTTTCAAATTTTCAGATGGGAGGTTCCAGATAAGGTCAAAAACGACATACTCAAATCTTCACCAAACTTTGCATGGATACATTGGATGTCAAGACACGTGGAAAAAACATACAAAACATAGGATTGGGGACATCAAGATTTTGGACGAATTTTTTAAGAATTTTCAAATTTTCTGAAAGGAGGTTCCATATAAGGTCAAAAACTACATACTCAGATCTTCACCAAACTTTGCAGGGATACATTGGATGTCAAGAAACGTGGAAAAAACGTACAAAACAAGAGATTGGAGACATCAAGATTTTGGATGAATTTTTTAAGAATTTTCAAATTTTCAGAAAGGAGGCTCCATATAAAGTCAAAAACTACATACTCAGATCTTCACCAAACTTTGCAGGGATACATTGGATGTCAAGACACGTGGAAAAAACGTACAAAACAAGAGAGTGGAGACATCAAGATTTTGGACGAATTTTTGAAGAATTTTCAAATTTTCAGAAAGGAGGTTCCAGATAAGGTCAAAAACTACATACTCAGATCTTCACCAAACTTTGCAGGGATACATTGGATGTCAAGACACGTGGAAAAAACGTACAAAACAAGAGATTGGTGTCATCAAGATTTTGGAAGGATTTTTTAGGAATTTTCAAATTTTCAGATGAGAGGTTCCAGGTAAGGTCAAAAACTACATACTCAGATCTTCACCAAACTTTGCAGGGATACATTGGATGTGAAGACACGTGAAAAAAACGTACAAAACAAGAGATTGGAGACATCAAGATTTTGGACGAATTTTTTAAGAATTTTCAAATTTTCAGAAAGGATGTTCCAGATAAGGTCAAAAACGACATACTCAGATCTTCACCAAACTTTGCAGGGATACATTGGATGTCAAGACACGTGGAAAGAACATACAAAACATAGGATTGGGGACATCAAGATTTTGGTCAAATTTTTTAAGAATTTTCAAATTTTCAGATAGGAGGTTCCATATAAGGTCAAAAACTACATACTCAGATCTTCACCAAACTTTGCAGGGATCCATTGGAGGTCGAGAGACGTGGAAAAAACGTACAAAACAAGAGATTGGAGACATCAAGATTTTGGACGAATTTTTGAAGAATTTTCAAATTTTCAGATAGGAGGTTCCAGATAAGGTCTAAAACTACATACTCAGATCTCCACCAAACATTGCAGGAATACATTGGATGTCAAGACACGTGGAAAAAACGTACAAAACAAGAGATTGGAGACATCAAGATTTTCGACGAATTTTTGAAGAATTTTCAAATTTTCAGATAGGAGGTTCCAGATAAGGTCAAAAACTACATACTCAGATCTTCACCAAACGTTGCAGGGATACTTTGCATGTCAAGACACGTGGAAAAAACGTACAAAACAAAAGATTGGAGACATCAAGATTTTCGACGAATTTTTTAAGAATTTTCAAATTTTCAGATGGGAGGTTCCAGATAAGGTCAAAAACGACATACTCAGATCTTCACCAAACTTTGCATGGATACATTGGATGTCAAGACACGTGGAAAAAACGTACAAAACAAGAGATTGGAGACATCAAGATTTTGGACGAATTTTTTAAGAATTCTCAAATTTTCAGAAAGTAGGTTCCATATAAGGTCAAAAACTACATACTCAGATCTTCACCAAACTTTGCAGGGATACTTTGGATGTCAAGACACGTGGAAAAAACGTACAAAACAAGAGATTGGGGTCATCAAGATTTTGGACGAATTTTTTAAGAATTTTCAAATTTTCAGATGGGAGGTTCAATATAAGGTCAAAAACTACATACTCAGATCTTCACCAAACTTTGCATGGATACATTGGATGTCAAGACACGTGGAAAAAACATACAAAACATAGGATTCGGAACATCAAGATTTTGGTCGAATTTTTTAAGAATTTTCAAATTTTCAGATAGGAGGTTCCATATAAGGTCAAAAACTACATACTCAGATCTTCACCAAACATTGCAGGAATACATTGGATGTCAAGACACGTGGAAAAAACGTACAAAACAAGAGATAGGGGTCATCAAGATTTTGCACGGATTTTTTAGGAATTTTCAAATTTTCAGATGGGAGGTTCCAGATAAGGTCAAAAACTACATACTCAGATCTTCACCAAACTTTGCAGGGATACATTGGATGTCAAGACACGTGGAAAAAACGTACAAAACAAGAGATTGGAGACATCAAGATTTTGGACGAATTTTTTAAGAATTTTCAAATTTTCAGATAGGAGGTTCCATATAAGGTCAAAAACTACATACTCAGATCTTCACCAAACTTTGCATGGATACATTATGTGTCAAGACACGTGGAAAAAACGTACAAAACAAAAGATTGGAGACATCAAGATTTTGGTCGAATTTTTTAAGAATTTTCAAATTTTCAGATGGGAGGTTCCAGATAAGGTCAAAAACTACATACTCAGATCTTCACCAAACTTTGCAGGGATACATTGGATGTCAAGACACGTGGAAAAAACGTACAAAAAAGAGATTGGAGACATCAAGATTTTGGACGAATTTTTTAACAATTTTCAAATTTTCAGAAAGGATGTTCCAGATAAGGTCAAAAACGACATACTCAGATCTTCACCAAACTTTGCAGGGATACATTGGATATCAAGACACGTGGAAAAAACGTACAAAACAAGAGATTGGAGACATCAAGATTTTGGACGAATTTTTTAAGAATTTTCAAATTTTCAGATAGGAGGTTCCAGATAAGGTCAAAAACTACATACTCAGATCTTCACCAAACTTTGCAGGGATACATTGGATGTCAAGACACGTGGAAAAAACGTACAAAACAAGAGATTGGGGTCATCAAGATTTTGGACGGATTTTTTAGGAATTTTCAAATTTTCAGATGGGAGGTTCCAGATAAGGTCAAAAACTATATACTCAGATCTTCACCAAACATTGCAGGGATACATTGGATGTCAAGACACGTGGAAAAAACGTACAAAACAAGAGATTGGAGACATCAAAATTTTGGACGAATTTTTTAAGAATTTTCAAATTTTCAGATAGGAGGTTCCAGATGAGGTCAAAAACTACATACTCAGATCTTCACCAAACTTTGCAGGAATACTTTGCATGTCAAGACACGTGGAAAAAACGTACAAAACAAGAGATCGGAGACATCAATATTTTCGACGATTTTTTTAAGAATTTTCAAATTTTCAGATGGGAGGTTCCAGATAAGGTCAAAAACGACATACTCAGATCTTCACCAAACTTTGCATGGATACATTGGATGTCAAGACACGTGGAAAAAACATACAAAACATAGGATTGGTGACATCAAGATTTTGGACGAATTTTTTAAGAATTTTCAAATTTTCAGATAGGAGGTTCCATATAAGGTCAAAAACTACATACTCAGATCTTCACCAAACTTTGCAGGGATACATTGGATGTCAAGACACGTGGAAAAAACGTACAAAACAAGAGATTGGAGACATCAAGATTATGGACGAATTTTTTGAGAATTTTCAAATTTTCAGAAAGGAGGTTCCATATAAGGTCAAAAACTACATACTCAGATCTTCACCAAACTTTGCAGGGATACATTGGATGTCAAGACACGTGGAAAAAACGTACAAAACAAGAGATTGGAGACATCAAGATTTTCGACGAATTTTTTAAGAATTTTCAAATTTTCAGAAAGGATGTTCCAGATAAGGTCAAAAACGACATACTCAGATCTTCACCAAACTTTGCAGGGATACATTGGAGGTCGAGACACGTGGAAAAAACGTACAAAACAAGAGATTGGAGACATCAAGATTTTGGACGAATTTTTGAAGAATTTTCAAATTTTCTGATAGGAGGTCCCAGATAAGGTCAAAAACTACATACTCAGATCTCCACCAAACATTGCAGGGATACATTGGATGTCAAGACACGTGGAAAAAACGTACAAAACAAGAGATTGGAGACATCAAGATTTTCGACGAATTTTTGAAGAATTTTCAAATTTTCAGATAGGAGGTTCCAGATAAGGTCAAAAACTACATACTCAGATCTTCACCAAACGTTGCAGGGATACTTTGCATGTCAAGACACGTGGAAAAAACGTACAAAACAAGAGATTGGAGACATCAAGATTTTCGACGAATTTTTTAAGAATTTTCAAATTTTCAGATGGGAGGTTCCAGATAAGGTCAAAAACGACATACTCAGATCTTCACCAAACTTTGCATGGATACATTGGATGTCAAGACACGTGGAAAAAACGTACAAAACAAGAGATTGGGGTCATCAAGATTTTGCACGGATTTTTTAGGAATTTTCAAATTTTCAGATGGGAGGTTCCAGATAAGGTCAAAAACTACATACTCAGATCTTCACCAAACTTTGCAGGGATACATTGGATGTCAAGACACGTGGAAAAACGTACAAAACAAGAGATTGGAGACATCAAGATTTTGGACGAATTTTTTAAGAATTTTCAAATTTTCAGATAGGAGGTTCCATATAAGGTCAAAAACTACATACTCAGATCTTCACCAAACTTTGCAGGAATACTTTGCATGTCAAGACACGTGGAAAAAACGTACAAAACAAGAGATCGGAGACATCAAGATTTTCGACGAATTTTTTAAGAATTTTCAAATTTTCAGATGGGAGGTTCCAGATAAGGTCAAAAACGACATACTCAGATCTTCACCAAACTTTGCATGGATACATTGGATGTCAAGACACGTGGAAAAAACATACAAAACATAGGATTGGTGACATCAAGATTTTGGACGAATTTTTTAAGAATTTTCAAATTTTCAGATAGGAGGTTCCATATAAGGTCAAAAACTACATACTCAGATCTTCACCAAACTTTGCAGGGATACATTGGATGTCAAGACACGTGGAAAAAACGTACAAAACAAGAGATTGGAGACATCAAGATTATGGACGAATTTTTTGAGAATTTTCAAATTTTCAGAAAGGAGGTTCCATATAAGGTCAAAAACTACATACTCAGATCTTCACCAAACTTTGCAGGGATACATTGGATGTCAAGACACGTGGAAAAAACGTACAAAACAAGAGATTGGAGACATCAAGATTTTGGACGAATTTTTTAAGAATTTTCAAATTTTCAGAAAGGATGTTCCAGATAAGGTCAAAAACGACATACTCAGATCTTCACCAAACTTTGCAGGGATACATTGGAGGTCGAGACACGTGGAAAAAACGTACAAAACAAGAGATTGGAGACATCAAGATTTTGGACGAATTTTTGAAGAATTTTCAAATTTTCTGATAGGAGGTCCCAGATAAGGTCAAAAACTACATACTCAGATCTCCACCAAACATTGCAGGGATACATTGGATGTCAAGACACGTGGAAAAAACGTACAAAACAAGAGATTGGAGACATCAAGATTTTCGACGAATTTTTGAAGAATTTTCAAATTTTCAGATAGGAGGTTCCAGATAAGGTCAAAAACTACATACTCAGATCTTCACCAAACGTTGCAGGGATACTTTGCATGTCAAGACACGTGGAAAAAACGTACAAAACAAGAGATTTTTAGACATCAAGATTTTCGACGAATTTTTTAAGAATTTTCAAATTTTCAGATGGGAGGTTCCAGATAAGGTCAAAAACGACATACTCAGATCTTCACCAAACTTTGCATGGATACATTGGATGTCAAGACACGTGGAAAAAACGTACAAAACAAGAGATTGGGGTCATCAAGATTTTGCACGGATTTTTTAGGAATTTTCAAATTTTCAGATGGGAGGTTCCAGATAAGGTCAAAAACTACATACTCAGATCTTCACCAAACTTTGCAGGGATACATTGGATGTCAAGACAAGTGGAAAAACGTACAAAACAAGAGATTGGAGACATCAAGATTTTGGACGAATTTTTTAAGAATTTTCAAATTTTCAGATAGGAGGTCCCAGATAAGGTCAAAAACTACATACTCAGATCTCCACCAAACATTGCAGGGATACATTGGATGTCAAGACACGTGGAAAAAACGTACAAAACAAGAGATTGGAGACATCAAGATTTTCGACGAATTTTTTAAGAATTTTCAAATTTTCAGATGGGAGGTTCCAGATAAGGTCAAAAACGACATACTCAGATCTTCACCAAACTTTGCATGGATACATTGGATGTCAAGACACGTGGAAAAAACGTACAAAACAAGAGATTGGGGTCATCAAGATTTTGCACGGATTTTTTAGGAATTTTCAAATTTTCAGATGGGAGGTTCCAGATAAGGTCAAAAACTACATACTCAGATCTTCACCAAACTTTGCAGGGATACATTGGATGTCAAGACACGTGGAAAAAACGTACAAAACAAGAGATTGGAGACATCAAGATTTTGGACGAATTTTTTAAGAATTTTCAAATTTTCAGATAGGAGGTTCCATATAAGGTCAAAAACTACATACTCAGATCTTCACCAAACTTTGCATGGATACATTATGTGTCAAGACACGTGGAAAAAACGTACAAAACAAAAGATTGGAGACATCAAGATTTTGGTCGAATTTTTTAAGAATTTTCAAATTTTCAGATGGGAGGTTCCAGATAAGGTCAAAAACTACATACTCAGATCTTCACCAAACTTTGCAGGGATACATTGGATGTCAAGACACGTGGAAAAAACGTACAAAAAAGAGATTGGAGACATCAAGATTTTGGACGAATTTTTTAACAATTTTCAAATTTTCAGAAAGGATTTTCCAGATAAGGTCAAAAACGACATACTCAGATCTTCACCAAACTTTGCAGGGATACATTGGATATCAAGACACGTGGAAAAAACGTACAAAACAAGAGATCGGAGACATCAAGATTTTGGACGAATTTTTTAAGAATTTTCAAATTTTCAGATAGGAGGTTCCAGATAAGGTCAAAAACTACATACTCAGATCTTCACCAAACTTTGCAGGGATACATTGGATGTCAAGACACGTGGAAAAAACGTACAAAACAAGAGATTGGGGTCATCAAGATTTTGGACGGATTTTTTAGGAATTTTCAAATTTTCAGATGGGAGGTTCCAGATAAGGTCAAAAACTACATACTCAGATCTTCACCAAACATTGCAGGGATACATTGGATGTCAAGACACGTGGAAAAAACGTACAAAACAAGAGATTGGAGACATCAAAATTTTGGACGAATTTTTTAAGAATTTTCAAATTTTCAGATAGGAGGTTCCAGATGAGGTCAAAAACTACATACTCAGATCTTCACCAAACTTTGCAGGAATACTTTGCATGTCAAGACACGTGGAAAAAACGTACAAAACAAGAGATCGGAGACATCAAGATTTTCGACGAATTTTTTAAGAATTTTCAAATTTTCAGATAGGAGGTTCCAGATAAGGTCAAAAACTACATACTCAGATCTTCACCAAACGTTGCAGGGATACTTTGCATGTCAAGACACGTGGAAAAAACGTACAAAACAAGAGATTGGAGACATCAAGATTTTCGACGAATTTTTTAAGAATTTTCAAATTTTCAGATGGGAGGTTCCAGATAAGGTCAAAAACGACATACTCAGATCTTCACCAAACTTTGCATGGATACATTGGATGTCAAGACACGTGGAAAAAACGTACAAAACAAGAGATTGGGGTCATCAAGATTTTGCACGGATTTTTTAGGAATTTTCAAATTTTCAGATGGGAGGTTCCAGATAAGGTCAAAAACTACATACTCAGATCTTCACCAAACTTTGCAGGGATACATTGGATGTCAAGACACGTGGAAAAAACGTACAAAACAAGAGATTGGAGACATCAAGATTTTGGACGAATTTTTTAAGAATTTTCAAATTTTCAGATAGGAGGTTCCATATAAGGTCAAAAACTACATACTCAGATCTTCACCAAACTTTGCATGGATACATTATGTGTCAAGACACGTGGAAAAAACGTACAAAACAAAAGATTGGAGACATCAAAATTTTGGACGAATTTTTTAAGAATTTTCAAATTTTCAGATAGGAGGTTCCAGATGAGGTCAAAAACTACATACTCAGATCTTCACCAAACTTTGCAGGAATACTTTGCATGTCAAGACACGTGGAAAAAACGTACAAAACAAGAGATCGGAGACATCAAGATTTTCGACGAATTTTTTAAGAATTTTCAAATTTTCAGATAGGAGGTTCCAGATAAGGTCAAAAACTACATACTCAGATCTTCACCAAACGTTGCAGGGATACTTTGCATGTGAAGACACGTGGAAAAAACGTACAAAACAAGAGATTGGAGACATCAAGATTTTCGACGAATTTTTTAAGAATTTTCAAATTTTCAGATGGGAGGTTCCAGATAAGGTCAAAAACGACATACTCAGATCTTCACCAAACTTTGCATGGATACATTGGATGTCAAGACACGTGGAAAAAACGTACAAAACAAGAGATTGGGGTCATCAAGATTTTGCACGGATTTTTTAGGAATTTTCAAATTTTCAGATGGGAGGTTCCAGATAAGGTCAAAAACTACATACTCAGATCTTCACCAAACTTTGCAGGGATACATTGGATGTCAAGACACGTGGAAAAAACGTACAAAACAAGAGATTGGAGACATCAAGATTTTGGACGAATTTTTTAAGAATTTTCAAATTTTCAGATAGGAGGTTCCATATAAGGTCAAAAACTACATACTCAGATCTTCACCAAACTTTGCATGGATACATTATGTGTCAAGACACGTGGAAAAAACGTACAAAACAAAAGATTGGAGACATCAAGATTTTGGACGAATTTTTTAACAATTTTCAAATTTTCAGAAAGGATGTTCCAGATAAGGTCAAAAACGACATACTCAGATCTTCACCAAACTTTGCAGGGATACATTGGATATCAACACACGTGGAAAAAACGTACAAAACAAGAGTTTGGAGACATCAAGATTTTGGACGAATTTTTTAACAATTTTCAATTTTTCAGATAGGAGGTTCCAGATAAGGTCAAAAACTACATACTCAGATCTTCACCAAACTTTGCAGGGATACATTGGATGTCAAGACACGTGGAAAAAACGTACAAAACAAGAGATTGGGGTCATCAAGATTTTGGACGGATTTTTTAGGGATTTTCAAATTTTCAGATAGGAGGTTCCAGATAAGGTCAAAAACTACATACTCAGATCTTCACCAAACTTTGCAGGGATACATTGGATGTCAAGACACGTGGAAAAAACGTACAAAACAAGAGATTGGAGACATCAAGATTTTGGACGAATTTTTTAAGAATTTTCAAATTTTCAGAAAGGATGTTCCATATAAGGTCAAAAACGACATACTCAGATCTTCACCAAACTTTGCAGGGATACTCTGGATGTCAAGACGCGTGGAAAAAACATACAAAACATAGGATTGGGGACATCAAGATTTTGGTCAATTTTTTTAAGAATTTTCAAATTTTCAGATAGGAGGTTCCATATAAGGTCAAAAACTACATACTCAGATCTTCACCAAACATTGCAGGGATACATTGGATGTCAAGACACGTGGAAAAAAAGTACAAAACAAGAGATTGGAGACATCAAGATTTTGGACGAATTTTTTAAGAATTTTCAAATTTTCAGATAGGAGGTTCCATATAAGGTCAAAAACTACATACTCAGATCTTCACCAAACTTTGCAGGGATACACTGGATGTCAAGACACGTGGAAAAAACGTACAAAACAAGAGATTGGAGACATCAAGATTTTGGACGAATTTTTAAAGATTTTTCAAATTTTCAGAAAGGATGTTCCAGATAAGGTCAAAAACGACATACTCAGATCTTCACCAAACTTTGCAGAAATACATTGGATGTCAAGACACGTGGAAAAAACATACAAAACATAGGATTGGGGACATCAAGATTTTGGACGAATTTTTTAAGAATTTTCAAATTTTCAGAAAGGAGGTTCCACATAAGGTCAAAAACTACATACTCAGATCTTCACCAAACTTTGCAGGGATACATTGGATGTCAAGACACGTGGGAAAAACGTACAAAACAAGAGATTGGAAACATCAAGATTTTGGACGAATTTTTTAAGAATTTTCAAGATTTCAGATAGGAGGTTCCAGATAAGGTCAAAAACTACATACTCAGATCTTCACCAAACTTTGCAGGGATACATTGAATGTCAAGACACGTGGAAAAAACGTACAAAACAAGAGATTGGGGTCATAAAGTTTTTGGACGGATTTTTTAGGAATTTTCAAATTTTCAGATGGGAGGTTCCAGATAAGGTCAAAAACTACATACTCAGATCTTCACCAAACTTTGCAGGGATACATTGGATGTTAAGACACGTGGAAAAAACGTACAAAACAAGAGATTGGAGACATCAAGATTTTGGACGAATTTTTTAAGAATTTTCAAATTTTCAGAAAGGATGTTCCAGATAAGGTCAAAAACGACATACTCAGATCTTCACCAAACTTTGCAGGGATACAATGGATGTCAAGACACGTGGAAAAAACGTACAAGACAAGAGATTGGAGACATCAAGATTTTGGACGAATTTTTTAAGAATTTTCAAATTTTCAGATAGGAGGTTCCAGATAAGGTCAAAAACTACATACTCAGATCTTCACCAAACTTTGCAGGGATACATTGGATGTCAAGACACGTGGGAAAAACGTACAAAACAAGAGATCGGAGACATCAAGATTTTCGACGAATTTTTTAACAATTTTCAATTTTTCAGATAGGAGGTTCCAGATAAGGTCAAAAACTACATACTCAGATCTTCACCAAACTTTGCAGGGATACATTGGATGTCAAGACACGTGGAAAAAACGTACAAAACAAGAGATTGTTGTCATCAAGATTTTGGACGGATTTTTTAGGAATTTTCAAATTTTCAGATAGGAGGTTCCAGATAAGGTAAACAACTACATACTCAGATCTTCACCAAACTTTGCAGGGATACATTGGATGTCAAGACACGTGGAAAAAACGTACAAAACAAGAGATTGGAGACATCAAGATTTTGGACGAATTTTTTAAGAATTCTCAAATTTTCAGAAAGGAGGTTCCATATAAGGTCAAAAACTACATACTCAGATCTTCACCAAACTTTGCAGGGATACTTTGGATGTCAAGACACGTGGAAAAAACGTACAAAACAAGAGATTGGGGTCATCAAGATTTTGGACGAATTTTTTAAGAATTTTCAAATTTTCAGATGGGAGGTTCAATATAAGGTCAAAAACTACATACTCAGATCTTCACCAAACTTTGCATGGATACATTGGATGTCAAGACACGTGGAAAAAACATACAAAACATAGGATTCGGAACATCAAGATTTTGGTCGAATTTTTTAAGAATTTTCAAATTTTCAGATAGGAGGTTCCATATAAGGTCAAAAACTACATACTCAGATCTTCACCAAACATTGCAGGAATACATTGGATGTCAAGACACGTGGAAAAAACGTACAAAACAAGAGATAGGGGTCATCAAGATTTTGCACGGATTTTTTAGGAATTTTCAAATTTTCAGGTGGGAGGTTCCAGATAAGGTCAAAAACTACATACTCAGATCTTCACCAAACTTTGCAGGGATACATTGGATGTCAAGACACGTGGAAAAAACGTACAAAACAAGAGATTGGAGACATCAAGATTTTGGACGAATTTTTTAAGAATTTTCAAATTTTCAGATAGGAGGTTCCATATAAGGTCAAAAACTACATACTCAGATCTTCACCAAACTTTGCATGGATACATTATGTGTCAAGACACGTGGAAAAAACGTACAAAACAAAAGATTGGAGACATCAAGATTTTGGTCGAATTTTTTAAGAATTTTCAAATTTTCAGATGGGAGGTTCCAGATAAGGTCAAAAACTACATACTCAGATCTTCACCAAACTTTGCAGGGATACATTGGATGTCAAGACACGTGGAAAAAACGTACAAAAAAGAGATTGGAGACATCAAGATTTTGGACGAATTTTTTAACAATTTTCAAATTTTCAGAAAGGATGTTCCAGATAAGGTCAAAAACGACATACTCAGATCTTCACCAAACTTTGCAGGGATACATTGGATATCAAGACACGTGGAAAAAACGTACAAAACAAGAGATTGGAGACATCAAGATTTTGGACGAATTTTTTAAGAATTTTCAAATTTTCAGATAGGAGGTTCCAGATAAGGTCAAAAACTACATACTCAGATCTTCACCAAACTTTGCAGGGATACATTGGATGTCAAGACACGTGGAAAAAACGTACAAAACAAGAGATTGGGGTCATCAAGATTTTGGACGGATTTTTTAGGAATTTTCAAATTTTCAGATGGGAGGTTCCAGATAAGGTCAAAAACTACATACTCAGATCTTCACCAAACATTGCAGGGATACATTGGATGTCAAGACACGTGGAAAAAACGTACAAAACAAGAGATTGGAGACATCAAAATTTTGGACGAATTTTTTAAGAATTTTCAAATTTTCAGATAGGAGGTTCCAGATGAGGTCAAAAACTACATACTCAGATCTTCACCAAACTTTGCAGGAATACTTTGCATGTCAAGACACGTGGAAAAAACGTACAAAACAAGAGATCGGAGACATCAAGATTTTCGACGAATTTTTTAAGAATTTTCAAATTTTCAGATGGGAGGTTCCAGATAAGGTCAAAAACGACATACTCAGATCTTCACCAAACTTTGCATGGATACATTGGATGTCAAGACACGTGGAAAAAACATACAAAACATAGGATTGGTGACATCAAGATTTTGGACGAATTTTTTAAGAATTTTCAAATTTTCAGATAGGAGGTTCCATATAAGGTCAAAAACTACATACTCAGATCTTCACCAAACTTTGCAGGGATACATTGGATGTCAAGACACGTGGAAAAAACGTACAAAACAAGAGATTGGAGACATCAAGATTATGGACGAATTTTTTGAGAATTTTCAAATTTTCAGAAAGGAGGTTCCATATAAGGTCAAAAACTACATACTCAGATCTTCACCAAACTTTGCAGGGATACATTGGATGTCAAGACACGTGGAAAAAACGTACAAAACAAGAGATTGGAGACATCAAGATTTTCGACGAATTTTTTAAGAATTTTCAAATTTTCAGAAAGGATGTTCCAGATAAGGTCAAAAACGACTTACTCAGATCTTCACCAAACTTTGCAGGGATACATTGGAGGTCGAGACACGTGGAAAAAACGTACAAAACAAGAGATTGGAGACATCAAGATTTTGGACGAATTTTTGAAGAATTTTCAAATTTTCTGATAGGAGGTCCCAGATAAGGTCAAAAACTACATACTCAGATCTCCACCAAACATTGCAGGGATACATTGGATGTCAAGACACGTGGAAAAAACGTACAAAACAAGAGATTGGAGACATCAAGATTTTCGACGAATTTTTGAAGAATTTTCAAATTTTCAGATAGGAGGTTCCAGATAAGGTCAAAAACTACATACTCAGATCTTCACCAAACGTTGCAGGGATACTTTGCATGTCAAGACACGTGGAAAAAACGTACAAAACAAGAGATTGGAGACATCAAGATTTTCGACGAATTTTTTAAGAATTTTCAAATTTTCAGATGGGAGGTTCCAGATAAGGTCAAAAACGACATACTCAGATCTTCACCAAACTTTGCATGGATACATTGGATGTCAAGACACGTGGAAAAAACGTACAAAACAAGAGATTGGGGTCATCAAGATTTTGCACGGATTTTTTAGGAATTTTCAAATTTTCAGATGGGAGGTTCCAGATAAGGTCAAAAACTGCATACTCAGATCTTCACCAAACTTTGCAGGGATACATTGGATGTCAAGACACGTGGAAAAAACGTACAAAACAAGAGATTGGAGACATCAAGATTTTGGACGAATTTTTTAAGAATTTTCAAATTTTCAGATAGGAGGTTCCATATAAGGTCAAAAACTACATACTCAGATCTTCACCAAACTTTGCAGGAATACTTTGCATGTCAAGACACGTGGAAAAAACGTACAAAACAAGAGATCGGAGACATCAAGATTTTCGACGAATTTTTTAAGAATTTTCAAATTTTCAGATGGGAGGTTCCAGATAAGGTCAAAAACGACATACTCAGATCTTCACCAAACTTTGCATGGATACATTGGATGTCAAGACACGTGGAAAAAACATACAAAACATAGGATTGGTGACATCAAGATTTTGGACGAATTTTTTAAGAATTTTCAAATTTTCAGATAGGAGGTTCCATATAAGGTCAAAAACTACATACTCAGATCTTCACCAAACTTTGCAGGGATACATTGGATGTCAAGACACGTGGAAAAAACGTACAAAACAAGAGATTGGAGACATCAAGATTATGGACGAATTTTTTGAGAATTTTCAAATTTTCAGAAAGGAGGTTCCATATAAGGTCAAAAACTACATACTCAGATCTTCACCAAACTTTGCAGGGATACATTGGATGTCAAGACACGTGGAAAAAACGTACAAAACAAGAGATTGGAGACATCAAGATTTTCGACGAATTTTTTAAGAATTTTCAAATTTTCAGAAAGGATGTTCCAGATAAGGTCAAAAACGACATACTCAGATCTTCACCAAACTTTGCAGGGATACATTGGAGGTCGAGACACGTGGAAAAAACGTACAAAACAAGAGATTGGAGACATCAAGATTTTGGACGAATTTTTGAAGAATTTTCAAATTTTCTGATAGGAGGTCCCAGATAAGGTCAAAAACTACATACTCAGATCTCCACCAAACATTGCAGGGATACATTGGATGTCAAGACACGTGGAAAAAACGTACAAAACAAGAGATTGGAGACATCAAGATTTTCGACGAATTTTTTAAGAATTTTCAAATTTTCAGATGGGAGGTTCCAGATAAGGTCAAAAACGACATACTCAGATCTTCACCAAACTTTGCATGGATACATTGGATGTCAAGACACGTGGAAAAAACGTACAAAACAAGAGATTGGGGTCATCAAGATTTTGCACGGATTTTTTAGGAATTTTCAAATTTTCAGATGGGAGGTTCCAGATAAGGTCAAAAACTACATACTCAGATCTTCACCAAACTTTGCAGGGATACATTGGATGTCAAGACACGTGGAAAAAACGTACAAAACAAGAGATTGGAGACATCAAGATTTTGGACGAATTTTTTAAGAATTTTCAAATTTTCAGATAGGAGGTTCCATATAAGGTCAAAAACTACATACTCAGATCTTCACCAAACTTTGCATGGATACATTATGTGTCAAGACACGTGGAAAAAACGTACAAAACAAAAGATTGGAGACATCAAGATTTTGGTCGAATTTTTTAAGAATTTTCAAATTTTCAGATGGGAGGTTCCAGATAAGGTCAAAAACTACATACTCAGATCTTCACCAAACTTTGCAGGGATACATTGGATGTCAAGACACGTGGAAAAAACGTACAAAAAAGAGATTGGAGACATCAAGATTTTGGACGAATTTTTTAACAATTTTCAAATTTTCAGAAAGGATGTTCCAGATAAGGTCAAAAACGACAGACTCAGATCTTCACCAAACTTTGCAGGGATACATTGGATATCAAGACACGTGGAAAAAACGTACAAAACAAGAGATTGGAGACATCAAGATTTTGGACGAATTTTTTAAGAATTTTCAAATTTTCAGATAGGAGGTTCCAGATAAGGTCAAAAACTACATACTCAGATCTTCACCAAACTTTGCAGGGATACATTGGATGTCAAGACACGTGGAAAAAACGTACAAAACAAGAGATTGGGGTCATCAAGATTTTGGACGGATTTTTTAGGAATTTTCAAATTTTCAGATGGGAGGTTCCAGATAAGGTCAAAAACTACATACTCAGATCTTCACCAAACATTGCAGGGATACATTGGATGTCAAGACACGTGGAAAAAACGTACAAAACAAGAGATTGGAGACATCAAAATTTTGGACGAATTTTTTAAGAATTTTCAAATTTTCAGATAGGAGGTTCCAGATGAGGTCAAAAACTACATACTCAGATCTTCACCAAACTTTGCAGGAATACTTTGCATGTCAAGACACGTGGAAAAAACGTACAAAACAAGAGATCGGAGACATCAAGATTTTCGACGAATTTTTTAAGAATTTTCAAATTTTCAGATAGGAGGTTCCAGATAAGGTCAAAAACTACATACTCAGATCTTCACCAAACGTTGCAGGGATACTTTGCATGTCAAGACACGTGGAAAAAACGTACAAAACAAGAGATTGGAGACATCAAGATTTTCGACGAATTTTTTAAGAATTTTCAAATTTTCAGATGGGAGGTTCCAGATAAGGTCAAAAACGACATACTCAGATCTTCACCAAACTTTGCATGGATACATTGGATGTCAAGACACGTGGAAAAAACGTACAAAACAAGAGATTGGGGTCATCAAGATTTTGCACGGATTTTTTAGGAATTTTCAAATTTTCAGATGGGAGGTTCCAGATAAGGTCAAAAACTACATACTCAGATCTTCACCAAACTTTGCAGGGATACATTGGATGTCAAGACACGTGGAAAAAACGTACAAAACAAGAGATTGGAGACATCAAGATTTTGGACGAATTTTTTAAGAATTTTCAAATTTTCAGATAGGAGGTTCCATATAAGGTCAAAAACTACATACTCAGATCTTCACCAAACTTTGCATGGATACATTATGTGTCAAGACACGTGGAAAAAACGTACAAAACAAAAGATTGGAGACATCAAAATTTTGGACGAATTTTTTAAGAATTTTCAAATTTTCAGATAGGAGGTTCCAGATGAGGTCAAAAACTACATACTCAGATCTTCACCAAACTTTGCAGGAATACTTTGCATGTCAAGACACGTGGAAAAAACGTACAAAACAAGAGATCGGAGACATCAAGATTTTCGACGAATTTTTTAAGAATTTTCAAATTTTCAGATAGGAGGTTCCAGATAAGGTCAAAAACTACATACTCAGATCTTCACCAAACGTTGCAGGGATACTTTGCATGTCAAGACACGTGGAAAAAACGTACAAAACAAGAGATTGGAGACATCAAGATTTTCGACGAATTTTTTAAGAATTTTCAAATTTTCAGATGGGAGGTTCCAGATAAGGTCAAAAACGACATACTCAGATCTTCACCAAACTTTGCATGGATACATTGGATGTCAAGACACGTGGAAAAAACGTACAAAACAAGAGATTGGGGTCATCAAGATTTTGGACGGATTTTTTAGGGATTTTCAAATTTTCAGATAGGAGGTTCCAGATAAGGTCAAAAACTACATACTCAGATCTTCACCAAACTTTGCAGGGATACATTGGATGTCAAGACACGTGGAAAAAACGTACAAAACAAGAGATTGGAGACATCAAGATTTTGGACGAATTTTTTAAGAATTTTCAAATTTTCAGAAAGGATGTTCCATATAAGGTCAAAAACGACATACTCAGATCTTCACCAAACTTTGCAGGGATACTCTGGATGTCAAGACGCGTGGAAAAAACATACAAAACATAGGATTGGGGACATCAAGATTTTGGTCAATTTTTTTAAGAATTTTCAAATTTTCAGATAGGAGGTTCCATATAAGGTCAAAAACTACATACTCAGATCTTCACCAAACATTGCAGGGATACATTGGATGTCAAGACACGTGGAAAAAACGTACAAAACAAGAGATTGGAGACATCAAGATTTTGGACGATTTTTTTTAAGAATTTTCAAATTTTCAGATAGGAGGTTCCATATAAGGTCAAAAACTACATACTCAGATTTCACCAAACTTTGCAGGGATACACTGGATGTCAAGACACGTGGAAAAAACGTACAAAACAAGAGATTGGAGACATCAAGATTTTGGACGAATTTTTAAAGATTTTTCAAATTTTCAGAAAGGATGTTCCAGATAAGGTCAAAAACGACATACTCAGATCTTCACCAAACTTTGCAGAAATACATTGGATGTCAAGACACGTGGAAAAAACATACAAAACATAGGATTGGGGACATCAAGATTTTGGACGAATTTTTTAAGAATTTTCAAATTTTCAGAAAGGAGGTTCCACATAAGGTCAAAAACTACATACTCAGATCTTCACCAAACTTTGCAGGGATACATTGGATGTCAAGACACGTGGGAAAAACGTACAAAACAAGAGATTGGAAACATCAAGATTTTGGACGAATTTTTTAAGAATTTTCAAGATTTCAGATAGGAGGTTCCAGATAAGGTCAAAAACTACATACTCAGATCTTCACCAAACTTTGCAGGGATACATTGAATGTCAAGACACGTGGAAAAAACGTACAAAACAAGAGATTGGGGTCATAAAGTTTTTGGACGGATTTTTTAGGAATTTTCAAATTTTCAGATGGGAGGTTCCAGATAAGGTCAAAAACTACATACTCAGATCTTCACCAAACTTTGCAGGGATACATTGGATGTTAAGACACGTGGAAAAAACGTACAAAACAAGAGATTGGAGACATCAAGATTTTGGACGAATTTTTTAAGAATTTTCAAATTTTCAGAAAGGATGTTCCAGATAAGGTCAAAAACGACATACTCAGATCTTCACCAAACTTTGCAGGGATACAATGGATGTCAAGACACGTGGAAAAAACGTACAAGACAAGAGATTGGAGACATCAAGATTTTGGACGAATTTTTTAAGAATTTTCAAATTTTCAGATAGGAGGTTCCAGATAAGGTCAAAAACTACATACTCAGATCTTCACCAAACTTTGCAGGGATACATTGGATGTCAAGACACGTGGGAAAAACGTACAAAACAAGAGTTTGGAGACATCAAGATTTTGGACGAATTTTTTAACAATTTTCAATTTTTCAGATAGGAGGTTCCAGATAAGGTCAAAAACTACATACTCAGATCTTCACCAAACTTTGCAGGGATACATTGGATGTCAAGACACGTGGAAAAAACGTACAAAACAAGAGATTGTTGTCATCAAGATTTTGGACGGATTTTTTAGGAATTTTCAAATTTTCAGATAGGAGGTTCCAGATAAGGTAAAAAACTACATACTCAGATCTTCACCAAACTTTGCAGGGATACATTGGATGTCAAGACACGTGGAAAAAACGTACAAAACAAGAGATTGGAGACATCAAGATTTTGGACGAATTTTTTAAGAATTTTCAAATTTTCAGAAAGGATGTTCCATATAAGGTCAAAAACGACATACTCAGATCTTCACCAAACTTTGCAGGGATACTCTGGATGTCAAGACGCGTGGAAAAAACATACAAAACATAGGATTGGGGACATCAAGATTTTGGTCAATTTTTTTAAGAATTTTCAAATTTTCAGATAGGAGGTTCCATATAAGGTCAAAAACTACATACTCAGATCTTCACCAAACATTGCAGGGATACATTGGATGTCAAGACACGTGGAAAAAACGTACAAAACAAGAGATTGGAGACATCAAGATTTTGGACGAATTTTTTAAGAATTTTCAAATTTTCAGATAGGAGGTTCCATATAAGGTCAAAAACTACATACTCAGATCTTCACCAAACTTTGCAGGGATACACTGGATGTCAAGACACGTGGAAAAAACGTACAAAACAAGAGATTGGAGACATCAAGATTTTGGACGAATTTTTAAAGATTTTTCAAATTTTCAGAAAGGATGTTCCAGATAAGGTCAAAAACGACATACTCAGATCTTCACCAAACTTTGCAGAAATACATTGGATGTCAAGACACGTGGAAAAAACATACAAAACATAGGATTGGGGACATCAAGATTTTGGACGAATTTTTTAAGAATTTTCAAATTTTCAGAAAGGAGGTTCCACATAAGGTCAAAAACTACATACTCAGATCTTCACCAAACTTTGCAGGGATACATTGGATGTCAAGACACGTGGAAAAAACGTACAAAACAAGAGATTGGAGACATCAAGATTTTGGACGAATTTTTTAAGAATTTTAAAATTTTCAAAAAGGAGGTTTCATATAAGGTCAAAGACTACATACTCAGATCTTCACCAAACTTTGCAGGGATACATTATGTGTCAAGACACGTGGAAAAAACGTACAAAACAAGAGATTGGAGACATCAAGATTTTGGACGAATTTTTTAAGAATTTTCAAATTTTCAGAAAGGAGGTTCCATATAAGGTCAAAAACTACATACTCAGATCTTCACCAAACTTTGCAGGGATACATTATGTGTCAAGACACGTGGAAAAAACGTACAAAACAAGAGATTGGGGTCATCAAGATTTTGGACGGATTTTTTAGGAATTTTCAAATTTTCAGATGGGAGGTTCCAGATAAGGTCAAAAACTACAGACTCAGATCTTCACCAAACTTTGCAGGGATACATTGGATGTCAAGACACGTGGAAAAAACGTACAAAACAAGAGATTGGAGACATCAAGATTTTGGACGAATTTTTTAAGAATTTTCAAATTTTCAGAAAGGATGTTCCAGGTAAGGTCAAAAACGACATACTCAGATCTTCACCAAACTCTGCAGGGATACATTGGATGTCAAGACACGTGGAAAAAACGTACAAAACATAGGATTGGGGACATCAAGATTTTGGTCAAATTTTTTAAGAATTTTTAAATTTTCAGATAGGAGGTTCCATATAAGTTCAAAAACTACATACTCAAATCTTCACCAAACATTGCAGGGATACATTGGATGTCAAGACACATGGAAAAAACGTACAAAACAAGAGATTGGAGACATCAAGATTTTGGACGAATTTTTTAAGAATTTTCAAATTTTCAGTTAGGAGGTTCCAGATAAGGTCAAAAACTACATACTCAGATCTTCACCAAACTTTGCAGGGATACTTTGCATGTCAAGACACGTGGAAAAAAACGTACAAAACAAGAGATTGGAGACATCAAGATTTTCGACAAATTTTTTAAGAATTTTCAAATTTTCAGATGGGAGGTTCCAGATAAGGTCAAAAACGACATACTCAGATCTTCAAAAAACTTTGCATGGATACATTGGATGTCAAGACACGTGGAAAAAACATACAAAACATAGGATTGGTGACATCAAGATTTTGGACGAATTTTTTAAGAATTTTCAAATTTTCAGAAAGGAGGTTCCATATAAGGTCAAAAACTACATACTCAGATCTTCACCAAACATTGCAGGGATACATTGGATGTCAAGACACGTGGAAAAAACGTACAAAACAAGAGATTGGAGACATCAAGATTTTGGACGAATTTTTTAAAAAATTTCAAATTTTCAGATAGGAGATTCCAGATAAGGTCAAAAACTACATACTCAGATCTTCACCAAACTTTGCAGGGATACATTGGATGTCAAGACACGTGGAAAAAACATACAAAACATAGTATTGGGGATATCATGATTTTGGTCAAATTTTTTAAGAATTTTCAAATTTTCAGATAGGAGGTTCCATATAAGGTCAAAAACTACATACTCAGATCTTCACCAAACATTGCAGGGATACATTGGATGTCAAGACACGTGGAAAAAACGTACAAAACAAGAGATTGGAGACATCAAGATTTTGGACGAATTTTTTAAGAATTTTCAAATTTTCAGATAGGAGGTTCCATATAAGTTCAAAAACTACATACTCAGATCTTCACCAAACTTTGCAGGGATACATTGGATGTCAAGACACGTGGAAAAAACGTACAAAACAAGAGATTGGAGACATCAAGATTTTGGACGAATTTTTTAACAATTTTCAAATTTTCAGATAGGAGGTTCCAGATAAGGTCAAAAACTACATACTCAGATCTTCACCAAACATTGCAGGGATACATTGGATGTGAAGACACGTGGAAAAAACGTACAAAACAAGAGATTGGAGACATCAAGATTTTGGACGAATTTTTTAAGAATTTTCAAATTTTCAGATAGGAGGTTCCATATAAGGTCAAAAACTACATACTCAGATCTTCACCAAACTTTGCAGGGATACATTGGATGTCAAGACACGTGGAAAAAACGTACAAAACAAGAGATTGGAGACATCAAGATTTTGGACGAATTTTTTAACAATTTTCAAATTTTCAGATGGGAGGTTCCAGATAAGGTCAAAAACTACATACTCAGATCTTCACCAAACTTTGCAGGGATACATTGGATGTCAAGACACGTGGAAAAAACGTACAAAACAAGAGATTGGAGACATCAAGATTTTGGACGAATTTTTTAAGAATTTTCAAATTTTCAGAAAGGATGTTCCAGATAAGGTCAAAAACGACATACTCAGATCTTCACCAAACTTTGCAGGGATACATTGGATGTCAAGACACGTGGAAAAAACATACAAAACATAGGATTTGGGATATCAAGATTTTGGTCAAATTTTTTAAGAATTTTCAAATTTTCAGATAGGAGGTTCCATATAAGGTCAAAAACTACATACTCAGATCTTCACCAAACATTGCAGGGATACATTGGATGTCAAGACACGTGGGAAAAACGTACAAAACAAGAGATTGGAGACATCAAGATTTTGGACGAATTTTTTAAGAATTTTCAAATTTTCAGATAGGAGGTTCCATATAAGGTCAAAAACTACATACTCAGATCTTCACCAAACATTGCAGGGATACATTGGATGTCAAGACACGTGGAAAAAACGTACAAAACAAGAGATTGGAGACATCAAGATTTTGGACGAATTTTTTAAGAATTTAAAAATTTTCAGAAAGGATGTTCCAGATAAGGTCAAAAACTACATACTCAGATCTTCACCAAACTTTTCAGGGATACATTGGATGTCAAGACACGTGGAAAAAACATACAAAACATGGGATTGGGGACATCAAGATTTTGGTCAAATTTTTTAAGAATTTTCAAATTTTCAGATAGGAGGTTCCATATAAGGTCAAAAACTACATACTCAGATCTTCACCAAACATTGCAGGGATACGTTGGATGTCAAGACACGTGGAAAAAACGTACAAAACAAGAGATTGGAGACATCAAGATTTTGGACGAATTTTTGAGGAATTTTCAAATTTTCAGAAATGAGGTTCCAGATATGGTCAAAAACTACATACTCAGATCTTCATCAAACTTTGCAGGGATACATTGGATGTCAAGACACTTGCTAAAAACGTACAAAACAAGAGATTGGAAACATCAAGATTTTGGACGAATTTTTTAAGAATTTTCAAGATTTCAGATAGGAGGTTCCAGATAAGGTCAAAAACTACATACTCAGATCTTCACCAAACTTTGCAGGGATACATTGGATGTCAAGACACGTGGAAAAAACGTACAAAACAAGAGATTGGAGACATCAAAATTTTGGACGAATTTTTTAAGAATTTTCAAATTTTCAGATAGGAGGTTCCAGATGAGGTCAAAAACTACATACTCAGATCTTCACCAAACTTTGCAGGAATACTTTGCATGTCAAGACACGTGGAAAAAACGTACAAAACAAGAGATCGGAGACATCAAGATTTTCGACGAATTTTTTAAGAATTTTCAAATTTTCAGATAGGAGGTTCCAGATAAGGTCAAAAACTACATACTCAGATCTTCACCAAACGTTGCAGGGATACTTTGCATGTCAAGACACGTGGAAAAAACGTACAAAACAAGAGATTGGAGACATCAAGATTTTCGACGAATTTTTTAAGAATTTTCAAATTTTCAGATGGGAGGTTCCAGATAAGGTCAAAAACGACATACTCAGATCTTCACCAAACTTTGCATGGATACATTGGATGTCAAGACACGTGGAAAAAACGTACAAAACAAGAGATTGGGGTCATCAAGATTTTGCACGGATTTTTTAGGAATTTTCAAATTTTCAGATGGGAGGTTCCAGATAAGGTCAAAAACTACATACTCAGATCTTCACCAAACTTTGCAGGGATACATTGGATGTCAAGACACGTGGAAAAAACGTACAAAACAAGAGATTGGAGACATCAAGATTTTGGACGAATTTTTTAAGAATTTTCAAATTTTCAGATGGGAGGTTCCAGATAAGGTCAAAAACTACATACTCAGATCTTCACCAAACTTTGCAGGGATACATTGGATGTCAAGACACGTGGAAAAAACGTACAAAAAAGAGATTGGAGACATCAAGATTTTGGACGAATTTTTTAACAATTTTCAAATTTTCAGAAAGGATGTTCCAGATAAGGTCAAAAACGACATACTCAGATCTTCACCAAACTTTGCAGGGATACATTGGATATCAAGACACGTGGAAAAAACGTACAAAACAAGAGTTTGGAGACATCAAGATTTTGGACGAATTTTTTAACAATTTTCAATTTTTCAGATAGGAGGTTCCAGATAAGGTCAAAAACTACATACTCAGATCTTCACCAAACTTTGCAGGGATACATTGGATGTCAAGACACGTGGAAAAAACGTACAAAACAAGAGATTGGGGTCATCAAGATTTTGGACGGATTTTTTAGGAATTTTCAAATTTTCAGATAGGAGGTTCCAGATAAGGTCAAAAACTACATACTCAGATCTTCACCAAACTTTGCAGGGATACATTGGATGTCAAGACACGTGGAAAAAACGTACAAAACAAGAGATTGGAGACATCAAGATTTTGGACGAATTTTTTAAGAATTTTCAAATTTTCAGAAAGGATGTTCCATATAAGGTCAAAAACGACATACTCAGATCTTCACCAAACTTTGCAGGGATACTCTGGATGTCAAGACGCGTGGAAAAAACATACAAAACATAGGATTGGGGACATCAAGATTTTGGTCAATTTTTTTAAGAATTTTCAAATTTTCAGATAGGAGGTTCCATATAAGGTCAAAAACTACATACTCAGATCTTCACCAAACATTGCAGGGATACATTGGATGTCAAGACACGTGGAAAAAACGTACAAAAAAGAGATTGGAGACATCAAGATTTTGGACGAATTTTTTAACAATTTTCAATTTTTCAGATAGGAGGTTCCAGATAAGGTCAAAAACTACATACTCAGATCTTCACCAAACTTTGCAGGGATACATTGGATGTCAAGACACGTGGAAAAAACGTACAAAACAAGAGATTGGGGTCATCAAGATTTTGGACGGATTTTTTAGGAATTTTCAAATTTTCAGATAGGAGGTTCCAGATAAGGTCAAAAACTACATACTCAGATCTTCACCAAACTTTGCAGGGATACATTGGATGTCAAGACACGTGGAAAAAACGTACAAAACAAGAGATTGGAGACATCAAGATTTTGGACGAATTTTTTAAGAATTTTCAAATTTTCAGATAGGAGGTTCCATATAAGGTCAAAAACTACATACTCAGATCTTCACCAAACTTTGCAGGGATACACTGGATGTCAAGACACGTGGAAAAAACGTACAAAACAAGAGATTGGAGACATCAAGATTTTGGACGAATTTTTAAAGATTTTTCAAATTTTCAGAAAGGATGTTCCAGATAAGGTCAAAAACGACATACTCAGATCTTCACCAAACTTTGCAGAAATACATTGGATGTCAAGACACGTGGAAAAAACATACAAAACATAGGATTGGGGACATCAAGATTTTGGACGAATTTTTTAAGAATTTTCAAATTTTCAGAAAGGAGGTTCCACATAAGGTCAAAAACTACATACTCAGATCTTCACCAAACTTTGCAGGGATACATTGGATGTCAAGACACGTGGGAAAAACGTACAAAACAAGAGATTGGAAACATCAAGATTTTGGACGAATTTTTTAAGAATTTTCAAGATTTCAGATAGGAGGTTCCAGATAAGGTCAAAAACTACATACTCAGATCTTCACCAAACTTTGCAGGGATACATTGAATGTCAAGACACGTGGAAAAAACGTACAAAACAAGAGATTGGGGTCATAAAGTTTTTGGACGGATTTTTTAGGAATTTTCAAATTTTCAGATGGGAGGTTCCAGATAAGGTCAAAAACTACATACTCAGATCTTCACCAAACTTTGCAGGGATACATTGGATGTTAAGACACGTGGAAAAAACGTACAAAACAAGAGATTGGAGACATCAAGATTTTGGACGAATTTTTTAAGAATTTTCAAATTTTCAGAAAGGATGTTCCAGATAAGGTCCAAAACGACATACTCAGATCTTCACCAAACTTTGCAGGGATACATTGGATGTCAAGACACGTAAAAAAAACGTACAAGACAAGAGATTGGAGACATCAAGATTTTGGACGAATTTTTTAAGAATTTTCAAATTTTCAGATAGGAGGTTCCAGATAAGGTCAAAAACTACATACTCAGATCTTCACCAAACTTTGTGAGACAAACATGACATTGGATGTCAAGACACGTGGGAAAAACGTACAAAACAAGAGTTTGGAGACATCAAGATTTTGGACGAATTTTTTAACAATTTTCAATTTTTCAGATAGGAGGTTCCAGATAAGGTCAAAAACTACATACTCAGATCTTCACCAAACTTTGCAGGGATACATTGGATGTCAAGACACGTGGAAAAAACGTACAAAACAAGAGATTGTTGTCATCAAGATTTTGGACGGATTTTTTAGGAATTTTCAAATTTTCAGATAGGAGGTTCCAGATAAGGTCAAAAACTACATACTCAGATCTTCACCAAACTTTGCAGGGATACATTGGATGTCAAGACACGTGGAAAAAACGTACAAAACAAGAGATTGGAGACATCAAGATTTTGGACGAATTTTTTAAGAATTTTCAAATTTTCAGAAAGGATGTTCCATATAAGGTCAAAAACGACATACTCAGATCTTCACCAAACTTTGCAGGGATACTCTGGATGTCAAGACGTGTGGAAAAAACATACAAAACATAGGATTGGGGACATCAAGATTTTGGTCAATTTTTTTAAGAATTTTCAAATTTTCAGATAGGAGGTTCCATATAAGGTCAAAAACTACATACTCAGATCTTCACCAAACATTGCAGGGATAAATTGGATGTCAAGACACGTGGAAAAAACGTACAAAACAAGAGATTGGAGACATCAAGATTTTGGACGAATTTTTTAAGAATTTTCAAATTTTCAGATAGGAGGTTCCATATAAGGTCAAAAACTACATACTCAGATCTTCACCAAACTTTGCAGGGATACACTGGATGTCAAGACACGTGGAAAAAACGTACAAAACAAGAGATTGGAGACATCAAGATTTTGGACGAATTTTTAAAGATTTTTCAAATTTTCAGAAAGGATGTTCCATATAAGGTCAAAAACTACATACTCAGATCTTCACCAAACTTTGCAGGGATACATTGGATGTCAAGACACGTGTAAAAAACGTACAAAACAAAAGATTGGAGACATCAAGATTTTGGACGAATTTTTTAAGAATTTTCAAATTTTCAGATGGGAGGTTCCAGATAAGGTCAAAAACGACATACTCAGATCTTCACCAAACTTTGCATGGATACATTGGATGTCAAGACACGTGGAAAAGCCATACAAAACATAGGATTGGGGACATCAAGATTTTGGACGAATTTTTTGAGAATTTTCAAATTTTCAGAAAGGAGGTTCCATATAAGGTCAAAAACTACATACTCAGATCTTCACCAAACTTTGCAGGGATACATTGGATGTCAAGACACGTGGAAAAAACGTACAAAACAAGAGATTGGAGACATCAAGATTTTGGACGAATTTTTTAAGAATTTTCAAATTTTCAGAAAGGAGGTTCCATATAACGTCAAAAACTACATACTCAGATCTTCACCAAACTTTGCAGGGATACATTATGTGTCAAGACACGTGGAAAAAACGTACAAAACAAGAGATTGGGGTCATCAAGATTTTGGACGGATTTTTTAGGAATTTTCAAATTTTCAGATGGGAGGTTCCAGATAAGGTCAAAAACTACATACTCAGATCTTCACCAAACTTTGCAGGGATACATTGGATGTCAAGACACGTGGAAAAAACGTACAAAACAAGAGATTGGAGACATCAAGATTTTGGACGAATTTTTTAAGAATTTTCAAATTTTCAGAAAGGATGTTCCAGGTAAGGTCAAAAACGACATACTCAGATCTTCACCAAACTCTGCAGGGATACATTGGATGTCAAGACACGTGGAAAAAACATACAAAACATAGGATTGGGGACATCAAGATTTTGGTCAAATTTTTTAAGAATTTTTAAATTTTCAGATAGGAGGTTCCATATAAGTTCAAAAACTACATACTCAGATCTTCACCAAACATTGCCTGGATACATTGGATGTCAAGACACATGGAAAAAACGTACAAAACAAGAGATTGGAGACATCAAGATTTTGGACGAATTTTTTAAGAATTTTCAAATTTTCAGTTAGGAGGTTCCAGATAAGGTCAAAAACTACATACTCAGATCTTCACCAAACTTTGCAGGGATACTTTGCATGTCAAGACACGTGGAAAAAAACGTACAAAACAAGAGATTGGAGACATCAAGATTTTCGACGAATTTTTTAAGAATTTTCAAATTTTCAGAAAGGAGGTTCCAGATAAGGTCAAAAACGACATACTCAGATCTTCACCAAACTTTGCAGAAATACATTGGATGTCAAGACACGTGGAAAAAACATACAAAACATAGGATTGGGGACATCAAGATTTTGGACGAATTTTTTAAGAATTTTCAAATTTTCAGAAAGGAGGTTCCACATAAGGTCAAAAACTACATACTCAGATCTTCACCAAACTTTGCAGGGATACATTGGATGTCAAGACACGTGGGAAAAACGTACAAAACAAGAGATTGGAAACATCAAGATTTTGGACGAATTTTTTAAGAATTTTCAAGATTTCAGATAGGAGGTTCCAGATAAGGTCAAAAACTACATACTCAGATCTTCACCAAACTTTGCAGGGATACATTGAATGTCAAGACACGTGGAAAAAACGTACAAAACAAGAGATTGGGGTCATAAAGTTTTTGGACGGATTTTTTAGGAATTTTCAAATTTTCAGATGGGAGGTTCCAGATAAGGTCAAAAACTACATACTCAGATCTTCACCAAACTTTGCAGGGATACATTGGATGTTAAGACACGTGGAAAAAACGTACAAGACAAGAGATTGGAGACATCAAGATTTTGGACGAATTTTTTAAGAATTTTCAAATTTTCAGATAGGAGGTTCCAGATAAGGTCAAAAACTACATACTCAGATCTTCACCAAACTTTGCAGGGATACATTGGATGTCAAGACACGTGGGAAAAACGTACAAAACAAGAGTTTGGAGACATCAAGATTTTGGACGAATTTTTTAACAATTTTCAATTTTTCAGATAGGAGGTTCCAGATAAGGTCAAAAACTACATACTCAGATCTTCACCAAACTTTGCAGGGATACATTGGATGTCAAGACACGTGGAAAAAACGTACAAAACAAGAGATTGTTGTCATCAAGATTTTGGACGGATTTTTTAGGAATTTTCAAATTTTCAGATAGGAGGTTCCAGATAAGGTCAAAAACTACATACTCAGATCTTCACCAAACTTTGCAGGGATACATTGGATGTCAAGACACGTGGAAAAAACGTACAAAACAAGAGATTGGAGACATCAAGATTTTGGACGAATTTTTTAAGAATTTTCAAATTTTCAGAAAGGATGTTCCATATAAGGTCAAAAACGACATACTCAGATCTTCACCAAACTTTGCAGGGATACTCTGGATGTCAAGACGCGTGGAAAAAACATACAAAACATAGGATTGGGGACATCAAGATTTTGGTCAATTTTTTTAAGAATTTTCAAATTTTCAGATAGGAGGTTCCATATAAGGTCAAAAACTACATACTCAGATCTTCACCAAACATTGCAGGGATACATTGGATGTCAAGACACGTGGAAAAAACGTACAAAACAAGAGATTGGAGACATCAAGATTTTGGACGAATTTTTTAAGAATTTTCAAATTTTCAGATAGGAGGTTCCATATAAGGTCAAAAACTACATACTCAGATCTTCACCAAACTTTGCAGGGATACACTGGATGTCAAGACACGTGGAAAAAACGTACAAAACAAGAGATTGGAGACATCAAGATTTTGGACGAATTTTTAAAGATTTTTCAAATTTTCAGAAAGGATGTTCCATATAAGGTCAAAAACTACATACTCAGATCTTCACCAAACTTTGCAGGGATACATTGGATGTCAAGACACGTGTAAAAAACGTACAAAACAAAAGATTGGAGACATCAAGATTTTGGACGAATTTTTTAAGAATTTTCAAATTTTCAGATGGGAGGTTCCAGATAAGGTCAAAAACGACATACTCAGATCTTCACCAAACTTTGCATGGATACATTGGATGTCAAGACACGTGGAAAAGCCATACAAAACATAGGATTGGGGACATCAAGATTTTGGACGAATTTTTTGAGAATTTTCAAATTTTCAGAAAGGAGGTTCCACATAAGGTCAAAAACTACATACTCAGATCTTCACCAAACTTTGCAGGATACATTGGATGTCAAGACACGTGGAAAAAACGTACAAAACAAGAGATTGGAAACATCAAGATTTTGGACGAATTTTTTAAGAATTTTCAAATTTTCAGAAAGGAGGTTCCATATAAGGTCAAAAACTACATACTCAGATCTTCACCAAACTTTGCAGGGATACATTATGTGTCAAGACACGTGGAAAAAACGTACAAAACAAGAGATTGGGGTCATCAAGATTTTGGACGGATTTTTTAAGAATTTTCAAATTTTCAGATGGGAGGTTCCAGATAAGGTCAAAAACTACATACTCAGATCTTCACCAAACTTTGCAGGGATACATTGGATGTCAAGACACGTGGAAAAAACGTACAAAACAAGAGATTGGAGACATCAAGATTTTGGACGAATTTTTTAAGAATTTTCAAATTTTCAGAAAGGATGTTCCAGGTAAGGTCAAAAACGACATACTCAGATCTTCACCAAACTCTGCAGGGATACATTGGATGTGAAGACACGTGGAAAAAACATACAAAACATAGGATTGGGGACATCAAGATTTTGGTCAAATTTTTTAAGAATTTTTAAATTTTCAGATAGGAGGTTCCATATAAGTTCAAAAACTACATACTCAGATCTTCACCAAACATTGCAGGGATACATTGGATGTCAAGACACATGGAAAAAACGTACAAAACAAGAGATTGGAGACATCAAGATTTTGGACGAATTTTTTAAGAATTTTCAAATTTTCAGTTAGGAGGTTCCAGATAAGGTCAAAAACTACATACTCAGATCTTCACCAAACTTTGCAGGGATACTTTGCATGTCAAGACACGTGGAAAAAAACGTACAAAACAAGAGATTGGAGACATCAAGATTTTCGACAAATTTTTTAAGAATTTTCAAATTTTCAGATGGGAGGTTCCAGATAAGGTCAAAAACGACATACTCAGATCTTCACCAAACTTTGCATGGATACATTGGATGTCAAGACACGTGGAAAAAACATACAAAACATAGGATTGGTGACATCAAGATTTTGGACGAATTTTTTAAGAATTTTCAAATTTTCAGAAAGGAGGTTCCATATAAGGTCAAAAACTACATACTCAGATCTTCACCAAACATTGCAGGGATACATTGGATGTCAAGACACGTGGAAAAAACGTACAAAACAAGAGATTGGAGACATCAAGATTTTGGACGAATTTTTTAAAAAATTTCAAATTTCCAGATAGGAGATTCCAGATGAGGTCAAAAACTACATACTCAGATCTTCACCAAACTTTGCAGGGATACATTGGATGTCAAGACACGTGGAAAAAACATACAAAACATAGTATTGGGGATATCAAGATTTTGGTAAAATTTTTTAAGAATTTTCAAATTTTCAGATAGGAGGTTCCATATAAGGTCAAAAACTACATACTCAGATCTTCACCAAACATTGCAGGGATACATTGGATGTCAAGACACGTGGAAAAAACGTACAAAACAAGAGATTGGAGACATCAAGATTTTGGACGAATTTTTTAAGAATTTTCAAATTTTCAGATAGGAGGTTCCATATAAGTTCAAAAACTACATACTCAGATCTTCACCAAACTTTGCAGGGATACATTGGATGTCAAGACACGTGGAAAAAACGTACAAAACAAGAGATTGGAGACATCAAGATTTTGGACGAATTTTTTAACAATTTTCAAATTTTCAGATAGGAGGTTCCAGATAAGGTCAAAAACTACATACTCAGATCTTCACCAAACATTGCAGGGATACATTGGATGTGAAGACACGTGGAAAAAACGTACAAAACAAGAGATTGGAGACATCAAGATTTTGGACGAATTTTTTAAGAATTTTCAAATTTTCAGATAGGAGGTTCCATATAAGGTCAAAAACTACATACTCAGATCTTCACCAAACTTTGCAGGGATACATTGGATGTCAAGACACGTGGAAAAAACGTACAAAACAAGAGATTGGAGACATCAAGATTTTGGACGAATTTTTTAACAATTTTCAAATTTTCAGATAGGAGGTTCCAGATAAGGTCAAAAACTACATACTCAGATCTTCACCAAACTTTGCAGGGATACATTGGATGTCAAGACACGTGGAAAAAACGTACAAAACAAGAGATTGGAGACATCAAGATTTTGGACGAATTTTTTAAGAATTTTCAAATTTTCAGAAAGGATGTTCCAGATAAGGTCAAAAACGACATACTCAGATCTTCACCAAACTTTGCAGGGATACATTGGATGTCAAGACACGTGGAAAAAACATACAAAACATAGGATTTGGGATATCAAGATTTTGGTCAAATTTTTTAAGAATTTTCAAATTTTCAGATAGGAGGTTCCATATAAGGTCAAAAACTACATACTCAGATCTTCACCAAACATTGCAGGGATACATTGGATGTCAAGACACGTGGGAAAAACGTACAAAACAAGAGATTGGAGACATCAAGATTTTGGACGAATTTTTTAAGAATTTTCAAATTTTCAGATAGGAGGTTCCATATAAGGTCAAAAACTACATACTCAGATCTTCACCAAACATTGCAGGGATACATTGGATGTCAAGACACGTTAAAAAAACGTACAAAACAAGAGATTGGAGACATCAAGATTTTGGACGAATTTTTTAAGAATTTTCAAATTTTCAGATAGGAGGTTCCATATAAGGTCAAAAACTACATACTCAGATCTTCACCAAACATTGCAGGGATACGTTGGATGTCAAGACACGTGGAAAAAACGTACAAAACAAGAGATTGGAGACATCAAGATTTTGGACGAATTTTTGAGGAATTTTCAAATTTTCAGAAATGAGGTTCCAGATATGGTCAAAAACTACATACTCAGATCTTCATCAAACTTTGCAGGGATACATTGGATGTCAAGACACGTGGGAAAAACGTACAAAACAAGAGATTGGAAACATCAAGATTTTGGACGAATTTTTTAAGAATTTTCAAGATTTCAGATAGGAGGTTCCAGATAAGGTCAAAAACTACATACTCAGATCTTCACCAAACTTTGCAGGGATACATTGAATGTCAAGACACGTGGAAAAAACGTACAAAACAAGAGATTGGGGTCATAAAGTTTTTGGACGGATTTTTTAGGAATTTTCAAATTTTCAGATGGGAGGTTCCAGATAAGGTCAAAAACTACATACTCAGATCTTCACCAAACTTTGCAGGGATACATTGGATGTTAAGACACGTGGAAAAAACGTACAAAACAAGAGATTGGAGACATCAAGATTTTGGACGAATTTTTTAAGAATTTTCAAATTTTCAGAAAAGATGTTCCAGATAAAGTCAAAAACGACATACTCAGATCTTCACCAAACTTTGCAGGGATACATTGGATGTCAAGACACGTGGAAAAAACGTACAAGACAAGAGATTGGAGACATCAAGATTTTGGACGAATTTTTTAAGAATTTTCAAATTTTCAGATAGGAGGTTCCATATAAGGTCAAAAACTACATACTCAGATCTTCACCAAACTTTGCAGGGATACACTGGATGTCAAGACACGTGGAAAAAACGTACAAAACAAGAGATTGGAGACATCAAGATTTTGGACGAATTTTTAAAGATTTTTCAAATTTTCAGAAAGGATGTTCCATATAAGGTCAAAAACTACATACTCAGATCTTCACCAAACTTTGCAGGGATACATTGGATGTCAAGACACGTGTAAAAAACGTACAAAACAAAAGATTGGAGACATCAAGATTTTGGACGAATTTTTTAAGAATTTTCAAATTTTCAGATGGGAGGTTCCAGATAAGGTCAAAAACGACATACTCAGATCTTCACCAAACTTTGCATGGATACATTGGATGTCAAGACACGTGGAAAAGCCATACAAAACATAGGATTGGGGACATCAAGATTTTGGACGAATTGTTTGAGAATTTTCAAATTTTCAGAAAGGAGGTTCCATATAAGGTCAAAAACTACATACTCAGATCTTCACCAAACTTTGCAGGGATACATTGGATGTCAAGACACGTGGAAAAAACGTACAAAACAAGAGATTGGAAACATCAAGATTTTGGACGAATTTTTTAAGAATTTTCAAATTTTCAGAAAGGAGGTTCCATATAAGGTCAAAAACTACATACTCAGATCTTCACCAAACTTTGCAGGGATACATTATGTGTCAAGACACGTGGAAAAAACGTACAAAACAAGAGATTGGGGTCATCAAGATTTTGGACGGATTTTTTAGGAATTTTCAAATTTTCAGATGGGAGGTTCCAGATAAGGTCAAAAACTACATACTCAGATCTTCACCAAACTTTGCAGGGATACATTGGATGTCAAGACACGTGGAAAAAACGTACAAAACAAGAGATTGGAGACATCAAGATTTTGGACGAATTTTTTAAGAATTTTCAAATTTTCAGAAAGGATGTTCCAGGTAAGGTCAAAAACGACATACTCAGATCTTCACCAAACTCTGCAGGGATACATTGGATGTCAAGACACGTGGAAAAAACATACAAAACATAGGATTGGGGACATCAAGATTTTGGTCAAATTTTTTAAGAATTTTTAAATTTTCAGATAGGAGGTTCCATATAAGTTCAAAAACTACATACTCAGATCTTCACCAAACATTGCAGGGATACATTGGATGTCAAGACACATGGAAAAAACGTACAAAACAAGAGATTGGAGACATCAAGATTTTGGACGAATTTTTTAAGAATTTTCAAATTTTCAGTTAGGAGGTTCCAGATAAGGTCAAAAACTACATACTCAGATCTTCACCAAACTTTGCAGGGATACTTTGCATGTCAAGACACGTGGAAAAAAACGTACAAAACAAGAGATTGGAGACATCAAGATTTTCGACAAATTTTTTAAGAATTTTCAAATTTTCAGATGGGAGGTTCCAGATAAGGTCAAAAACGACATACTCAGATCTTCACCAAACTTTGCATGGATACATTGGATGTCAAGACACGTGGAGAAAACATACAAAACATAGGATTGGTGACATCAAGATTTTGGACGAATTTTTTAAGAATTTTCAAATTTTCAGAAAGGAGGTTCCATATAAGGTCAAAAACTACATACTCAGATCTTCACCAAACATTGCAGGGATACATTGGATGTCAAGACACGTGGAAAAAACGTACAAAACAAGAGATTGGAGACATCAAGATTTTGGACGAATTTTTTAAAAAATTTCAAATTTCCAGATAGGAGATTCCAGATGAGGTCAAAAACTACATACTCAGATCTTCACCAAACTTTGCAGGGATACATTGGATGTCAAGACACGTGGAAAAAACATACAAAACATAGTATTGGGGATATCAAGATTTTGGTCAAATTTTTTAAGAATTTTCAAATTTTCAGATAGGAGGTTCCATATAAGGTCAAAAACTACATACTCAGATCTTCACCAAACATTGCAGGGATACATTGGATGTCAAGACACGTGGAAAAAACGTACAAAACAAGAGATTGGAGACATCAAGATTTTGGACGAATTTTTTAAGAATTTTCAAATTTTCAGATGGGAGGTTCCATATAAGTTCAAAAACTACATACTCAGATCTTCACCAAACTTTGCAGGGATACATTGGATGTCAAGACACGTGGAAAAAACGTACAAAACAAGAGATTGGAGACATCAAGATTGTGGACGAATTTTTTAACAATTTTCAAATTTTCAGATAGGAGGTTCCAGATAAGGTCAAAAACTACATACTCAGATCTTCACCAAACATTGCAGGGATACATTGGATGTGAAGACACGTGGAAAAAACGTACAAAACAAGAGATTGGAGACATCAAGATTTTGGACGAATTTTTTAAGAATTTTCAAATTTTCAGATAGGAGGTTCCATATAAGGTCAAAAACTACATACCCAGATCTTCACCAAACTTTGCAGGGATACATTGGATGTCAAGACACGTGGAAAAAACGTACAAAACAAGAGATTGGAGACATCAAGATTTTGGACGAATTTTTTAACAATTTTCAAATTTTCAGATAGGAGGTTCCAGATAAGGTCAAAAACTACATACTCAGATCTTCACCAAACTTTGCAGGGATACATTGGATGTCAAGACACGTGGAAAAAACGTACAAAACAAGAGATTGGAGACATCAAGATTTTGGACGAATTTTTTAAGAATTTTCAAATTTTCAGAAAGGATGTTCCAGATAAGGTCAAAAACGACATACTCAGATCTTCACCAAACTTTGCAGGGATACATTGGATGTCAAGACACGTGGAAAAAACATACAAAACATAGGATTTGGGATATCAAGATTTTGGTCAAATTTTTTAAGAATTTTCAAATTTTCAGATACGAGGTTCCATATAAGGTCAAAAACTACATACTCAGATCTTCACCAAACATTGCAGGGATACATTGGATGTCAAGACACGTGGGAAAAACGTACAAAACAAGAGATTGGAGACATCAAGATTTTGGACGAATTTTTTAAGAATTTTCAAATTTTCAGATAGGAGGTTCCATATAAGGTCAAAAACTACATACTCAGATCTTCACCAAACATTGCAGGGATACATTGGATGTCAAGACACGTGGAAAAAACGTACAAAACAAGAGATTGGAGACATCAAGATTTTGGACGAATTTTTTAAGAATTTTCAAATTTTCAGAAAGGATGTTCCAGATAAGGTCAAAAACTACATACTCAGATCTTCACCAAACTTTTCAGGGATACATTGGATGTCAAGACACGTGGAAAAAACATACAAAACATGGGATTGGGGACATCAAGATTTTGGTCAAATTTTTTAAGAATTTTCAAATTTTCAGATAGGAGGTTCCATATAAGGTCAAAAACTACATACTCAGATCTTCACCAAACATTGCAGGGATACGTTGGATGTCAAGACACGTGGAAAAAACGTACAAAACAAGAGATTGGAGACATCAAGATTTTGGACGAATTTTTGAGGAATTTTCAAATTTTCAGAAATGAGGTTCCAGATAAGGTCAAAAACTACATACTCAGATCTTCATCAAACTTTGCAGGGATACATTGGATGTCAAGACACGTGGGAAAAACGTACAAAACAAGAGATTGGAAACATCAAGATTTTGGACGAATTTTTTAAGAATTTTCAAGATTTCAGATAGGAGGTTCCAGATAAGGTCAAAAACTACATACTCAGATCTTCACCAAACTTTGCAGGGATACATTGAATGTCAAGACACGTGGAAAAAACGTACAAAACAAGAGATTGGGGTCATAAAGTTTTTGGACGGATTTTTTAGGAATTTTCAAATTTTCAGATGGGAGGTTCCAGATAAGGTCAAAAACTACATACTCAGATCTTCACCAAACTTTGCAGGGATACATTGGATGTTAAGACACGTGGAAAAAACGTACAAAACAAGAGATTGGAGACATCAAGATTTTGGACGAATTTTTTAAGAATTTTCAAATTTTCAGAAAAGATGTTCCAGATAAAGTCAAAAACGACATACTCAGATCTTCACCAAACTTTGCAGGGATACATTGGATGTCAAGACACGTGGAAAAAACGTACAAGACAAGAGATTGGAGACATCAAGATTTTGGACGAATTTTTTAAGAATTTTCAAATTTTCAGATAGGAGGTTCCAGATAAGGTCAAAAATTACATACTCAGATCTTCACCAAACTTTGCAGGGATACATTGGATGTCAAGACACGTGGGAAAAACGTACAAAACAAGAGATTGGAGACATCAAGATTTTGGACGAATTTTTTAACAATTTTCAATTTTTCAGATAGGAGGTTCCATATAAGGTCAAAAACTACATACTCAGATCTTCACCAAACTTTGCAGGGATACATTGGATGTCAAGACACGTGGAAAAAACGTACAAAACAAGAGATTGGGGTCATCAAGATTTTGGACGGATTTTTTAGGAATTTTCAAATTTTCAGATAGGAGGTTCCAGATAAGGTCAAAAACTACATACTCAGATCTTCACCAAACTTTGCAGGGATACATTGGATGTCAAGACACGTGGAAAAAACGTACAAAACAAGAGATTGGAGACATCAAGATTTTGGACGAATTTTTTAAGAATTTTAAAATTTTCAAAAAGGAGGTTTCATATAAGGTCAAAGACTACATACTCAGATCTTCACCAAACTTTGCAGGGATACATTATGTGTCAAGACACGTGGAAAAAACGTACAAAACAAGAGATTGGAGACATCAAGATTTTGGACGAATTTTTTAAGAATTTTCAAATTTTCAGATAGGTTCCATATAAGGTCAAAAACTACATACTCAGATCTTCACCAAACATTGCAGGGATACATTGGATGTCAAGACACGTGAAAAAAACGTACAAAACAAGAGATTGGAGACATCAAGATTTTGGACGAATTTTTTAAGAATTTTCAAATTTTCAGATAGGAGGTTCCATATAAGGTCAAAAACTACATACTCAGATCTTCACCAAACTTTGCAGGGATACATTGGATGTCAAGACACGTGTAAAAAACGTACAAAACAAAAGATTGGAGACATCAAGATTTTGGACGAATTTTTTAAGAATTTTCAAATTTTCAGATGGGAGGTTCCAGATAAGGTCAAAAACGACATACTCAGATCTTCACCAAACTTTGCATGGATACATTGGATGTCAAGACACGTGGAAAAGCCATACAAAACATAGGATTGGGGACATCAAGATTTTGGACGAATTTTTTGAGAATTTTCAAATTTTCAGAAAGGAGGTTCCATATAAGGTCAAAAACTACATACTCAGATCTTCACCAAACTTTGCAGGGATACATTGGATGTCAAGACACGTGGAAAAAACGTACAAAACAAGAGATTGGAGACATCAAGATTTTGGACGAATTTTTTAAGAATTTTCAAATTTTCAGAAAGGAGGTTCCATATAAGGTCAAAAACTACATACTCAGATCTTCACCAAACTTTGCAGGGATACATTATGTGTCAAGACACGTGGAAAAAACGTACAAAACAAGAGATTGGGGTCATCAAGATTTTGGACGGATTTTTTAGGAATTTTCAAATTTTCAGATGGGAGGTTCCAGATAAGGTCAAAAACTACATACTCAGATCTTCACCAAACTTTGCAGGGATACATTGGATGTCAAGACACGTGGAAAAAACGTACAAAACAAGAGATTGGAGACATCAAGATTTTGGACGAATTTTTTAAGAATTTTCAAATTTTCAGAAAGGATGTTCCAGGTAAGGTCAAAAACGACATACTCAGATCTTCACCAAACTCTGCAGGGATACATTGGATGTCAAGACACGTGGAAAAAACATACAAAACATAGGATTGGGGACATCAAGATTTTGGTCAAATTTTTTAACAATTTTTAAATTTTCAGATAGGAGGTTCCATATAAGTTCAAAAACTACATACTCAGATCTTCACCAAACATTGCAGGGATACATTGGATGTCAAGACACATGGAAAAAACGTACAAAACAAGAGATTGGAGACATCAAGATTTTGGACGAATTTTTTAAGAATTTTCAAATTTTCAGTTAGGAGGTTCCAGATAAGGTCAAAAACTACATACTCAGATCTTCACCAAACTTTGCAGGGATACTTTGCATGTCAAGACACGTGGAAAAAAACGTACAAAACAAGAGATTGGAGACATCAAGATTTTCGACAAATTTTTTAAGAATTTTCAAATTTTCAGATGGGAGGTTCCAGATAAGGTCAAAAACGACATACTCAGATCTTCACCAAACTTTGCATGGATACATTGGATGTCAAGACACGTGGAAAAAACATACAAAACATAGGATTGGTGACATCAAGATTTTGGACGAATTTTTTAAGAATTTTCAAATTTTCAGAAAGGAGGTTCCATATAAGGTCAAAAACTACATACTCAGATCTTCACCAAACATTGCAGGGATACATTGGATGTCAAGACACGTGGAAAAAACGTACAAAACAAGAGATTGGAGACATCAAGATTTTGGACGAATTTTTTAAAAAATTTCAAATTTTCAGATAGGAGATTCCAGATAAGGTCAAAAACTACATACTCAGATCTTCACCAAACTTTGCAGGGATACATTGGATGTCAAGACACGTGGAAAAAACATACAAAACATAGTATTGGGGATATCAAGATTTTGGTCAAATTTTTTAAGAATTTTCAAATTTTCAGATAGGAGGTTCCATATAAGGTCAAAAACTACATACTCAGATCTTCACCAAACATTGCAGGGATACATTGGATGTCAAGACACGTGGAAAAAACGTACAAAACAAGAGATTGGAGACATCAAGATTTTGGACGAATTTTTTAAGAATTTTCAAATTTTCAGATAGGAGGTTCCATATAAGTTCAAAAACTACATACTCAGATCTTCACCAAACTTTGCAGGGATACATTGGATGTCAAGACACGTGGAAAAAACGTACAAAACAAGAGATTGGAGACATCAAGATTTTGGACGAATTTTTTAACAATTTTCAAATTTTCAGATAGGAGGTTCCAGATAAGGTCAAAAACTACATACTCAGATCTTCACCAAACATTGCAGGGATACATTGGATGTGAAGACACGTGGAAAAAACGTACAAAACAAGAGATTGGAGACATCAAGATTTTGGACGAATTTTTTAAGAATTTTCAAATTTTCAGATAGGAGGTTCCATATAAGGTCAAAAACTACATACTCAGATCTTCACCAAACTTTGCAGGGATACATTGGATGTCAAGACACGTGGAAAAAACGTACAAAACAAGAGATTGGAGACATCAAGATTTTGGACGAATTTTTTAACAATTTTCAAATTTTCAGATAGGAGGTTCCAGATAAGGTCAAAAACTACATACTCAGATCTTCACCAAACTTTGCAGGGATACATTGGATGTCAAGACACGTGGAAAAAACGTACAAAACAAGAGATTGGAGACATCAAGATTTTGGACGAATTTTTTAAGAATTTTCAAATTTTCAGAAAGGATGTTCCAGATAAGGTCAAAAACGACATACTCAGATCTTCACCAAACTTTGCAGGGATACATTGGATGTCAAGACACGTGGAAAAAACATACAAAACATAGGATTTGGGATATCAAGATTTTGGTCAAATTTTTTAAGAATTTTCAAATTTTCAGATAGGAGGTTCCATATAAGGTCAAAAACTACATACTCAGATCTTCACCAAACTTTGCAGGGATACATTGGATGTCAAGACACGTGGAAAAAACGTACAAAACAAGAGATTGGAGGCATCATGATTTTGGACGAATTTTTTAACAATTTTCAAAATTTCAGATAGGATGTTCCAGATAAGGTCAAAAACGACATACTCAGATCTTCACCAAACTCTGCAGGGATACATTGGATGTCAAGACACGTAGAAAAAACATACAAAACATAGGATTGGGGACATCAAGATTTTGGTCAAATTTTTTAAGAATTTTCAAATTTTCAGATAGGAGGTTCCATATAAGGTCAAAAACTACATACTCAGATCTTCACCAAACATTGCAGGGATACATTGGATGTCAAGACACGTGGAAAAAACGTACAAAACAAGAGATTGGAGACATCAAGATTTTGGACGAATTTTTTAAGAATTTTCAAATTTTCAGATGGGAGGTTCCATATAAGGTCAAAAACTACATACTCAGATCTTCACCAAACATTGCAGGGATACATTGGATGTCAAGACACGTGGAAAAAACGTACAAAACAAGAGATTGGAGACAATAAGATTTTCGACGAATTTTTTAGGAATTTTTAAATTTTCAGATAGGAGGTTCCATATAAGGTCAAAAACTACATACTCAGATCTTCACCAAACTTTGCAGGGATACATTGGATGTCAAGACACGTGGAAAAAACGTACAAAACAAGAGATTGGAGACATCAAGATTTTGGACGAATTTTTTAACAATTTTCAAATTTTCAGATGGGAGGTTCCAGATAAGGTCAAAAACGACATACTCAGATCTTCACCAAACTTTGCAGGGATACATTGGATGTCAAGACACATGGAAAAAACGTACAAAACAAGAGATTGGAGACATCAAGATTTTGGACGAATTTTTTAAGAATTTTCAAATTTTCAGAAAGGATGTTCCAGATAAGGTCAAATACGACATACTCAGATCTTCACCAAACTTTGCAGGGATACATTGGATGTCAAGACACGTGGAAAAAACATACAAAACATAGGATTTGGGATATCAAGATTTTGGTCAAATTTTTTAAGAATTTTCAAATTTTGAGATAGGAGGTTCCATATAAGGTCAAAAACTACATACTCAGATCTTCACCAAACATTGCAGGGATACATTGGATGTCAAGACACGTGGAAAAAACGTACAAAACAAGAGATTGGAGACATCAAGAATTTGGACGAATTTTTTAAGAATTTTCAAATTTTCAGATAGGAGGTTCCATATAAGGTCAAAAACTACATACTCAGATCTTCACCAAACTTTGCAGGGATACATTGGATGTCAAGACACGTGGAAAAAACGTACAAAACAAGAGATTGGAGACATCAAGATTTTGGACGAATTTTTTAACAATTTTCAAATTTTCAGATGGGAGGTTCCAGATAAAGTCAAAAACTACATACTCAGATCTTCACCAAACTTTGCAGGGATACATTGGATGTCAAGACACGTGGAAAAAACGTACAAAACAAGAGATTGGAGACATCAAGATTTTGGACGAATTTTTTAAGAATTTTCAAATTTTCAGAAAGGATGTTCCAGATAAGGTCAAATACGACATACTCAGATCTTCACCAAACTTTGCAGGGATACATTGGATGTCAAGACACGTGGAAAAAACGTACAAAACAAGAGATTGGAGACATCAAGATTTTGGACGAATTTTTTAAGAATTTTCAAATTTTCAGATGGGAGGTTCCATATAAGGTCAAAAACTACATACTCAGATCTTCACCAAACATTGCAGGGATACATTGGATGTCAAGACACGTGGAAAAAACGTACAAAACAAGAGATTGGAGACATCAAGATTTTCGACGAATTTTTTAGGAATTTTTAAATTTTCAGATAGGAGGTTCCATATAAGGTCAAAAACTACATACTCAGATCTTCACCAAACTTTGCAGGGATACATTGGATGTCAAGACACGTGGAAAAAACGTACAAAACAAGAGATTGGAGACATCAAGATTTTGGACGAATTTTTTAACAATTTTCAAATTTTCAGATGGGAGGTTCCAGATAAGGTCAAAAACTACATACTCAGATCTTCACCAAACTTTGCAGGGATACATTGGATGTCAAGACACGTGGAAAAAACGTACAAAACAAGAGATTGGAGACATCAAGAATTTGGACGAATTTTTTAAGAATTTTCAAATTTTCAGATAGGAGGTTCCATATAAGGTCAAAAACTACATACTCAGATCTTCACCAAACTTTGCAGGGATACATTGGATGTCAAGACACGTGGAAAAAACGTACAAAACAAGAGATTGGAGACATCAAGATTTTGGACGAATTTTTTAACAATTTTCAAATTTTCAGATGGGAGGTTCCAGATAAAGTCAAAAACTACATACTCAGATCTTCACCAAACTTTGCAGGGATACATTGGATGTCAAGACACGTGGAAAAAACGTACAAAACAAGAGATTGGAGACATCAAGATTTTGGACGAATTTTTTAAGAATTTTCAAATTTTCAGAAAGGATGTTCCAGATAAGGTCAAATACGACATACTCAGATCTTCACCAAACTTTGCAGGGATACATTGGATGTCAAGACACGTGGAAAAAACATACAAAACATAGGATTTGGGATATCAAGATTTTGGTCAAATTTTTTAAGAATTTTCAAATTTTGAGATAGGAGGTTCCATATAAGGTCAAAAACTACATACTCAGATCTTCACCAAACATTGCAGGGATACATTGGATGTCAAGACACGGGGAAAAAACGTACAAAACAAGAGATTGGAGACATCAAGATTTTGGACGAATTTTTTAAGAATTTTCAAATTTTCAGATAGGAGGTTCCATATAAGGTCAAAAACTACATACTCAGATATTCACAAAACATTGCAGGGATACATTGGATGTCAAGACACGTGGAAAAAACGTACAAAACAAGAGATTGGAGACATCAAGAATTTGGATGAATTTTTTAAGAATTTTCAAATTTTCAGATAGGAGGTTCCATATAAGGTCAAAAACTACATACTCAGATCTTCACTAAACTTTGCAGGGATACATTGGATGTCAAGACACGTGGAAAAAACGTACAAAACAAGAGATTGGAGACATCAAGATTTTGGTCAAATTTTTTAAGAATTTTCAAATTTTCAGATAGGAGGTTCCATATAAGGTCAAAAACTACATACTCAGATCTTCACCAAACATTGCAGGGATACATTGGATGTCAAGACACGTGGAAAAAACGTACAAAACAAGAGATTGGAGACATCAAGATTTTGGACGAATTTTTTAAGAATTTTCAAATTTTCAGATAGGAGGTTCCATATAAGGTCAAAAACTACATACTCAGATCTTCACCAAACATTGCAGGGATACATTGGATGTCAAGACACGAGGAAAAAACGTACAAAACAAGAGATTGGAGACATCAAGATTTTGGACGAATTTTTTAAGAATTTTCAAATTTTCAGATAGGAGGTTCCATATAAGGTCAAAAACTACATACTCAGATCTTCACCAAACTTTGCAGGGATACATTGGATGTCAAGACACGTGGAAAAAACGTACAAAACAAGAGATTGGAGACATCAAGATTTTGGACGAATTTTTTAACAATTTTCAAATTTTCAGATAGGAGGTTCCAGATAAGGTCAAAAACTACATACTCAGATCTTCACCAAGCTTTGCAGGGATACATTGGATGTCAAGACACGTGGAAAAAACGTACAAGACAAGAGATTGGAGACATCAAGATTTTGGACGAATTTTTTAAGAATTTTCAAATTTTCAGAAAGGATGTTCCAGATAAGGTCAAAAACGACATACTCAGATCTTCACCAAACTTTGCAGGGATACATTGGATGTCAAGACACGTGGAAAAAACATACAAAACATAGGATTTGGGATATCAAGATTTTGGTCAAATTTTTTAAGAATTTTCAAATTTTCAGATAGGAGGTTCCATATAAGGTCAATAACTACATACTCAGATCTTCACCAAACATTGCAGGGATACATTGGATGTCAAGACACGTGGAAAAAAAGTACAAAACAAGAGATTGGAGACATCAAGATTTTGGACGAATTTTTTAAGAATTTTCAAATTTTCAGATAGGAGGTTCCATATAAGGTCAATAACTACATACTCAGATCTTCACCAAACATTGCAGGGATACATTGGATGTCAAGACACGTGGAAAAAACGTACAAAACAAGAGATTGGAGACATCAAAGTTTTGGACGAATTTTTTAACAATTTTCAAATTTTCAGATAGGAGGTTCCAGATAAGGTCAAAAACTACATACTCAGATCTTCACCAAACTTTGCAGGGATACATTGGATGTCAAGACACGTGGAAAAAACGTACAAAACAAGAGATTGGAGACATCAAGATTTTGGACGAATTTTTTAAGAATTTTCAAATTTTCAGATGGGATGTTCCAGATAAGATCAAAAACGACATACTCAGATCTTCACCAAACTCTGCAGGGATACATTGGATGTCAAGACACGTGGAAAAAACATACAAAACAGAGGATTGGGGACATCAAGATTTTGGTCAAATTTTTTAAGTATTTTCAAATTTTCAGATAGGAGGTTCCATATAAGGTCAAAAACTACATACTCAGATCTTCACCAAACATTGCAGGGATACATTGGATGTCAAGGCACGTGGAAAAAACATACAAAACAAGAGATTGGAGACATCAAGATTTTCCACGAATTTTTTAAGAATTTTCAAATTTTCAGATGGGAGGTTCCAGATAAGGTCAAAAACGACCTACTCAGATCTTCATCAAACTTTGCATGGATACATTGGATGTCAAGACAAGTGGAAAAAACATACAAAACATAGGATTGGGGACATCAAGATTTTTGTCAAATTTTTTAAGAATTTTCAAATTTTCAGATAGGAGGTTCCATATAAGGTCAAAAACTACATACTCAGAACTTCACCAAACATTGCAGGGATACATTGGATGTCAAGACACGTGGAAAAAACGTACAAAACAAGAGATTGGAGACATCAAGATTTTGGACGAATTTTTGAAGAATTTTCAAATTTTCAGATAGGAGGTTCCAGATAAGGTCAAAAACTACATACTCAGATCTTCACCAAACGTTGCAGGGATACTTTGCATGTCAAGACACGTGGAAAAAACGTACAAAACAAGAGATTGGAGACATCAAGATTTTGGACGAATTTTTGAGGAATTTTCAAATTTTCAGAAATGAGGTTCCAGATAAGGTCAAAAACTACATACTCAGATCTTCACAAAACTTTGCAGGGATACATTGGATGTCAAGACACGTGGGAAAAACGTACAAAACAAGAGATTGGAGACATCAAGATTTTGGACGAATTTTTTAACAATTTTCAAATTTTCAGATAGGAGGTTCCAGATAAGGTCAAAAACTATATACTCAGATCTTCACCAAACTTTGCAAGGATACATTGGATGTCAAGACACGTGGAAAAAACATACAAAACATAGGATTGGGGACATCAAGATTTTGGACGAATTTTTTAAGAATTTTCAAATTTTCAGAAAGGAGGTTCCAGATAAGGTCAAAAACTACATACTCAGATCTTCACCAAACTTTGCAGGCATACATTGGATGTCAAGACACGTGGAAAAAACGTACAAAAGAAGAGATTGGAGACATCAAGATTTTGGACGAATTTTTTAAGAATTTTCAAATTTTCAGAAAGGAGGTTCCAGATAAGGTCAAAAACTACATACTCAGATCTTCACCAAACTTTGCAGGGATACATTGGATGTCAAGGCACGTGGAAAAAACGTACAAAACAAGAGATTGGAGACATCAAGATTTTGGACGAATTTTTTAAGAATTTTCAAATTTTCAGATAGGAGGTTCCAGATAAGGTCAAAAACTACATACTCAGATCTTCACCAAACTTTGCAGGGATACATTGGATGTCAAGGCACGTGGAAAAAACATACAAAACAAGAGATTGGATACATCAAGATTTTGGACGAATTTTTTAACAATTTTCAAATTTTCAGATAGGAGGTTCCAGATAAGGTCAAAAACTATATACTCAGATCTTCACCAAACTTTGCAGGGATACATTGGATGTCAAGACACGTGGAAAAAACGTACAAAACAAGAGATTGGAGACATCAAGATTTTGGACGAATTTTTGAGGAATTTTCGAATTTTCAGAAATGAGGTTCCAGATAAGGTCAAAAACTACATACTCAGATCTTCACCAAACTTTGCAGGGATACATTGGATGTCAAGGCACGTGGAAAAAACGTACAAAACAAGAGATTGGAGACATCAAGATTTTGGACGAATTTTTTAAGAATTTTCAAATTTTCAGATAGGAGGTTCCATATAAGGTCAAAAACTACATACTCAGATTTTCACCAAACTTTGCAGGGATACATTGGATGTCAAGACACGTGGAAAAAACATACAAAACAGAGGATTGGGGACATCAAGATTTTGGTCAAATTTTTTAAGTATTTTCAAATTTTCAGATAGGAGGTTCCATATAAGGTCAAAAACTACATACTCAGATCTTCACCAAACATTGCAGGGATACATTGGATGTCAAGGCACGTGGAAAAAACATACAAAACAAGAGATTGGAGACATCAAGATTTTCCACGAATTTTTTAAGAATTTTCAAATTTTCAGATGGGAGGTTCCAGATAAGGTCAAAAACGACCTACTCAGATCTTCATCAAACTTTGCATGGATACATTGGATGTCAAGACAAGTGGAAAAAACATACAAAACATAGGATTGGGGACATCAAGATTTTTGTCAAATTTTTTAAGAATTTTCAAATTTTCAGATAGGAGGTTCCATATAAGGTCAAAAACTACATACTCAGAACTTCACCAAACATTGCAGGGATACATTGGATGTCAAGACACGTGGAAAAAACGTACAAAACAAGAGATTGGAGACATCAAGATTTTGGACGAATTTTTGAAGAATTTTCAAATTTTCAGATAGGAGGTTCCAGATAAGGTCAAAAACTACATACTCAGATCTTCACCAAACGTTGCAGGGATACTTTGCATGTCAAGACACGTGGAAAAAACGTACAAAACAAGAGATTGGAGACATCAAGATTTTGGACGAATTTTTGAGGAATTTTCAAATTTTCAGAAATGAGGTTCCAGATAAGGTCAAAAACTACATACTCAGATCTTCACAAAACTTTGCAGGGATACATTGGATGTCAAGACACGTGGGAAAAACGTACAAAACAAGAGATTGGAGACATCAAGATTTTGGACGAATTTTTTAACAATTTTCAAATTTTCAGATAGGAGGTTCCAGATAAGGTCAAAAACTATATACTCAGATCTTCACCAAACTTTGCAAGGATACATTGGATGTCAAGACACGTGGAAAAAACATACAAAACATAGGATTGGGGACATCAAGATTTTGGACGAATTTTTTAAGAATTTTCAAATTTTCAGAAAGGAGGTTCCAGATAAGGTCAAAAACTACATACTCAGATCTTCACCAAACTTTGCAGGCATACATTGGATGTCAAGACACGTGGAAAAAACGTACAAAAGAAGAGATTGGAGACATCAAGATTTTGGACGAATTTTTTAAGAATTTTCAAATTTTCAGAAAGGAGGTTCCAGATAAGGTCAAAAACTACATACTCAGATCTTCACCAAACTTTGCAGGGATACATTGGATGTCAAGGCACGTGGAAAAAACGTACAAAACAAGAGATTGGAGACATCAAGATTTTGGACGAATTTTTTAAGAATTTTCAAATTTTCAGATAGGAGGTTCCAGATAAGGTCAAAAACTACATACTCAGATCTTCACCAAACTTTGCAGGGATACATTGGATGTCAAGGCACGTGGAAAAAACATACAAAACAAGAGATTGGATACATCAAGATTTTGGACGAATTTTTTAACAATTTTCAAATTTTCAGATAGGAGGTTCCAGATAAGGTCAAAAACTATATACTCAGATCTTCACCAAACTTTGCAGGGATACATTGGATGTCAAGACACGTGGAAAAAACGTACAAAACAAGAGATTGGAGACATCAAGATTTTGGACGAATTTTTGAGGAATTTTCGAATTTTCAGAAATGAGGTTCCAGATAAGGTCAAAAACTACATACTCAGATCTTCACCAAACTTTGCAGGGATACATTGGATGTCAAGGCACGTGGAAAAAACGTACAAAACAAGAGATTGGAGACATCAAGATTTTGGACGAATTTTTTAAGAATTTTCAAATTTTCAGATAGGAGGTTCCATATAAGGTCAAAAACTACATACTCAGATTTTCACCAAACTTTGCAGGGATACATTGGATGTCAAGACACGTGGAAAAAACATACAAAACATAGGATTGGGGACATCAAGATTTTTGTCAAATTTTTTAAGAATTTTCAAATTTTCAGATAGGAGGTTCCATATAAGGTCAAAAACTACATACTCAGATCTTCACCAAACATTGCAGGGATACATTGGATGTCAAGACACGTGGAAAAAACGTACAAAACAAGAGATTGGAGACATCAAGATTTTCGACGAATTTTTTAAGAATTTTCAAATTTTCAGATGGGAGGTTCCAGATAAGGTCAAAAACGACATACTCAGATCTTCACCAAACTTTGCATGGAAACATTGGATGTCAAGACAAGTGGAAAAAACGTACAAAACAAGAGATTGGAGACATCAAGATATTGGACGAATTTTTTAAGAATTTTCAAATTTTCAGATGGGAGGTTCCAGATAAGGTCAAAAACTACATACTCAGATCTTCACCAAACTATGCAGGGATACATTGAATGTCAAGACACGTGGAAAAAACGTACAAAAGAAGAGATTGGAGACATCAAGATTTTGGACGAATTTTTTAGGAATTTTCAAATTTTCAGATACGAGGTTCCAGATAAGGTCAAAAACTACATACTCAGATCTTCACCAAACTTTGCAGGGATACATTGGATGTCAAGACACGTGGAAAAAACGTACAAAACAAGAGATTGGAGACATCAAGATTTTGGACGAATTTTTGAGGAATTTTCAAATTTTCAGAAATGAGGTTCCAGATAAGGTCAAAAACTACATACTCAGATCTTCACCAAACTTTGCAGAGATACATTGGATGTCAAGACACGTGGGAAAAACGTACAAAACAAGAGATTGGAGACATCAAGATTTTGGACGAATTTTTTAAGAATTTTCAAATTTTCAGATAGGAGGTTCCAGATAAGGTCAAAAACTACATACTCAGATCTTCACCAAACTTTGCAGGGATACATTGGATGTCAAGACACGGGGAAAAGACGTACAAAACAAGAGATTGGGGTCATCAAGATTTCGGACGAATTTTTTAAGAATTTTCAAATTTTGAGAAAGGATGTTCCAGATAAGGTCAAAAACGACATACTCAGATCTTCACCAAAATTTGCAGGGATACATTGGATGTCAAGACACGTGGGAAAAACGTACAAAACAAGAGATTGGAGACATCAAGATTTTGGACGAATTTTTTAAGAATTTTCAAATTTTCAGATAGGAGGTTCCAGATAAGGTCAAAAACTACATACTCAGATCTTCACCAAACTTTGCAGGGATACATTGGATGTCAAGACACGTGGGAAAAACGTTCAAAACAAGAGATTGGAGACATCAAGATTTTGGACGAATTTTTTAACAATTTTCAAATTTTCAGATAGGAGGTTCCAGATAAGGTCAAAAACTACATACTCAGATCTTCACCAAACTTTGCAGGGATACATTGGATGTCAAGACACGTGGAAAAAACGTAAAAAACAAGAGATTGGAGACATCAAGATTTTGGACGAATTTTTTAAGAATTTTCAAATTTTCAGAAAGGATGTTCCAGATAAGGTCAAAAACGACATACTCAGATCTTCACCAAACTCTGCAGGGATACATTGGATGTCAAGACACGTGGAAAAAACATACAAAACATAGAATTGGGGACATCAAGTTTTTGGTCAAATTTTTTAAGAATTTTCAAATTTTCAGATAGGAGGTTCCATATAAGGTCAAAAACTACATACTCAGATCTTCACCAAACTTTGCAGGGATACATTGGATGTCAAGACACGTGGAAAAAACGTACAAAACAAGAGATTGGAGACATCAAGATTTAGGACGAATTTTTTAAGAATTTTCAAATTTTCAGAAAGGAGGTTCCATATAAGGTCAAAAACTACATACTCAGATCTTCACCAAACTTTGCATGGATACATTGGATGTCAAGACACGTGGAAAAAACATACAAAACATAGGATTGGAGACATCAAGATTTTGGTCGAATTTTTTAAGAATTTTCAAATTTTCAGATAGGAGGTTCCAGATAAGGTCAAAAACTACATACTCAGATCTTCACCAAACCTTGCAGGGATACATTGGATGTCAAGACACGTGGAAAAAACGTACAAAACAAGAGATTGGGGTCATCAAGATTTTGGACGGTTTTTTTAGGAATTTTCAAATTTTCAGATGGGAGGTTCCAGGTAAGGTCAAAAACTACATACTCAGATCTTCACCAAACATTGCAGGGATACATTGGATGTCAAGACACGTGGAAAAAACGTACAAAACAAGAGATTGGAGACATGAAGATTTTGGACGAATTTTTTAAGAATTTTCAAATTTTCAGATAGGAGGTTCCAGATGAGGTCAAAAACTACATACTCAGATCTTCACCAAACTTTGCAGGAATACTTTGCATGTCAAGACACGTGGAAAAAACGTACAAAACAAGAGATCGGAGACATCAAGATTTTCGACGAATTTTTTAAGAATTTTCAAATTTTCAGATGGGAGGTTCCAGATAAGGTCAAAAACGACATACTCAGATCTTCACCAAACTTTGCATGGATACATTGGATGTCAAGACACGTGGAAAAAACATACAAAACTTAGGATTGGTGACATCAAGATTTTGGACGAATTTTTTAAGAATTTTCAAATTTTCAGAAAGGAGGTTCCATATAAGGTCAAAAACTACATACTCAGATCTTCACCAAACTTTGCAGGGATACATTGGATGTCAAGACACGTGGAAAAAACGTACAAAACAAGAGATTGGAGACATCAAGATTTTGGACGAATTTTTTTGAGAATTTTCAAATTTTCAGAAAGGAGGTTCCATATAAGGTCAAAAACTACATACTCAGATCTTCACCAAACATTGCAGGGATACATTGGATGTCAAGACACGTTAAAAAAACGTACAAAACAAGAGATTGGAGACATCAAGATTCTCGACGAATTTTTGAACAATTTTCAAATTTTCAGATAGGAGGTTCCAGATAAGGTCAAAAACTACATACTCAGATCTTCACCAAACTTTGCAGGGATACATTGAATGTCAAGACACGTGGAAAAAACGTACAAAACAAGAGATTGGAGACATCAAGATTTTGGACGAATTTTTTAAGAATTTTCAAATTTTCAGATAGGAGGTTCCATATAAGGTCAAAAACTACATACTCAGATCTTCACCAAACTTTGCAGGGATACATTGGATGTCAAGACACGTGGAAAAAACGTACAAAACAAGAGATTGGAGACATCAAGATTTTGGACGAATTTTTTAAGAATTTTCAAATTTTCAGAAAGGATGTTCCAGATAAGGTCAAAAACGACATACTCAGATCTTCACCAAACTTTGCAGGGATACATTGGATGTCAAGACACGTGGAAATAACATACAAAACATAGGATTGGGGACATCAAGATTTTGGTCGAATTTTTTAAGAATTTTCATATTTCCAGATAAGAGGTTCCATATAAGGTCAAAAACTACATACTCAGATCTTTACCAAACTTAACAGGGATTCATTGGATGTAAAGACACGTGGAAAAAACGTAAAAACAAGAGATTGGCGACATCAAGATTTTGGACGATATTTTTAAGAATTTTCAAATTTTCATAAAGGAGGTTCCAGATAAGGTCAAAAACGACATACTCAGATCTTCACCAAACGTTGCAGGGATACTTTGCATGTCAAGACACGTGGAAAAAACGTACAAAACAAGAGATTGGAGACATCAAGATTTTCGACGAATTTTTTAAGAATTTTCAAATTTTCAGATGGGAGGTTCCAGATAAGGTCAAAAACGACATACTCAGATCTTCACCAAACTTTGCATGGATACATTGAATGTCAAGACACGTGGAAAAAACGTACAAAACAAGAGATTGGAGACATCAAGATTTTGGACGAATTTTTTAAGAATTCTCAAATTTTCAGAAAGGAGGTTCCATATAAGGTCAAAAACTACATACTCAGATCTTCACCAAACTTTGCAGGGATACATTGGATGTCAAGACACGTGGAAAAAACATACAAGACCTAGGATTGGGGACATCAAGATTTTGGTCAAATTTTTTAAGAATTTTCAAATTTTCAGGTTCCATATAAGGTCAAAAACTACATACTCAGATCTTCACCAAACTTTGCAGGGATACATTGGATGTCAAGACACGTGGAAAAAACGTACAAAACAAGAGATTGGAGACATCAAGATTTTGGACGAATTTTTTAAGAATTTTCAAATTTTCAGAAAGGAGGTTCCATATAAGGTCAAAAACTACATACTCAGATCTTCACCAAACTTTGCAGGGATACATTGGATGTCAAGACACGTGGAAAAAAACGTACAAAACAAGAGATTGGAGACATCAAGATTTTGGACGAATTTTTTAAGAATTTTCAAATTTTCAGAAAGGAGGTTCCATATAAGGTCAAAAACTACATACTCAGATCTTCACCAAACTTTGCAGGGATACATTGAATGTCAAGACACGTGGAAAAAACGTACAAAACAAGAGATTGGGGTCATCAAGATTTTGGACGGATTTTTTAGGAATTTTCAAATTATCAGATGGGAGGTTCCAGATAAGGTCAAAAACTACATACTCAGATCTTCACCAAACTTTGCATGGATACATTGGATGTCAAGACACGTGGAAAAAACGTACAAAACAAGAGATTGGAGACATCAAGATTTTGGAAGAATTTTTTAAGAATTTTCAAATTTTCAGATAGGAGGTTCCATATAAGGTCAAAAACTACATACTCAGATCTTCACCAAACTTTGCATGGATACATTATGTGTCAAGACACGTGGAAAAAACGTACAAAACAAGAGATTGGAGACATCAAGATTTTGGTCGAATTTTTTAAGAATTTTCAAATTTTCAGATGGGAGGTTCCAGATAAGGTCAAAAACTACATACTCAGATCTTCACCAAACTTTGCAGGGATACATTGGATGTCAAGACACGTGGAAAAAACGTACAAAACAAGAGATAGGAGACATCAAGATTTTGGACGAATTTTTTAACAATTTTCAAATTTTCAGAAAGGATGTTCCAGATAAGGTCAAAAACGACATACTCAGATCTTCACCTAACTTTGCAGGGATACATTGGATATCAAGACACGTGGAAAAAACGTACAAAACAAGAGATTGGAGACATCAAGATTTTGGACGAATTTTTTAAGAATTTTCAAATTTTCAGATAGGAGGTTCGAGATGAGGTCAAAAACTACATACTCAGATCTTCACCAAACTTTGCAGGAATACTTTGCATGTCAAGACACGTGGAAAAAACGTACAAAACAAGAGATCGGAGACATCAAGATTTTCGACGAATTTTTTAAGAATTTTCAAATTTTCAGATGGGAGGTTCCAGATAAGGTCAAAAACGACATACTCAGATCTTCACCAAACTTTGCATGGATACATTGGATGTCAAGACACGTGGAAAAAACATACAAAACATAGGATTGGGGACATCAAGATTTTGGACGAATTTTTTAAGAATTTTCAAATTTTCAGATAGGAGGTTCCATATAATTTCAAAAACTACATACTCAGATCTTCACCAAACTTTGCAGGGATACATTGGATGTCAAGACACGTGGAAAAAACGTACAAAACAAGAGATTGGAGACATCAAGATTTTGGACGAATTTTTTAGAATTTTCAAATTTTCAGAAAGGAGGTTCCATATACGGTCAAAAACTACATACTCAGATCTTCACCAAACTTTGCAGGGATACATTGGATGTCAAGACACGTGAAAAAAACGTACAAAACAAGAGATTGGAGACATCAAGATTTTTGACGAATTTTTTAAGAATTTTCAAATTTTCAGAAAGGATGTTCCAGATAAGGTCAAAAACTACATACTCAGATCTTCACCAAACATTGCAGGGATACATTGGATGTCAAGACACGTTAAAAAAACGTACAAAACAAGAGATTGGAGACATCAAGATTCTCGACGAATTTTTGAACAATTTTCAAATTTTCAGATAGGAGGTTCCAGATAAGGTCAAAAACTACATACTCAGATCTTCACCAAACTTTGCAGGGATACATTGAATGTCAAGACACGTGGAAAAAACGTACAAAACAAGAGATTGGAGACATCAAGATTTTGGACGAATTTTTTAAGAATTTTCAAATTTTCAGATAGGAGGTTCCATATAAGGTCAAAAACTACATACTCAGATCTTCACCAAACTTTGCAGGGATACATTGGATGTCAAGACACGTGGAAAAAACGTACAAAACAAGAGATTGGAGACATCAAGATTTTGGACGAATTTTTTAAGAATTTTCAAATTTTCAGAAAGGATGTTCCAGATAAGGTCAAAAACGACATACTCAGATCTTCACCAAACTTTGCAGGGATACATTGGATGTCAAGACACGTGGAAATAACATACAAAACATAGGATTGGGGACATCAAGATTTTGGTCGAATTTTTTAAGAATTTTCATATTTCCAGATAAGAGGTTCCATATAAGGTCAAAAACTACATACTCAGATCTTTACCAAACTTAACAGGGATTCATTGGATGTAAAGACACGTGGAAAAAACGTAAAAACAAGAGATTGGCGACATCAAGATTTTGGACGATATTTTTAAGAATTTTCAAATTTTCATAAAGGAGGTTCCAGATAAGGTCAAAAACGACATACTCAGATCTTCACCAAACGTTGCAGGGATACTTTGCATGTCAAGACACGTGGAAAAAACGTACAAAACAAGAGATTGGAGACATCAAGATTTTCGACGAATTTTTTAAGAATTTTCAAATTTTCAGATGGGAGGTTCCAGATAAGGTCAAAAACGACATACTCAGATCTTCACCAAACTTTGCATGGATACATTGAATGTCAAGACACGTGGAAAAAACGTACAAAACAAGAGATTGGAGACATCAAGATTTTGGACGAATTTTTTAAGAATTCTCAAATTTTCAGAAAGGAGGTTCCATATAAGGTCAAAAACTACATACTCAGATCTTCACCAAACTTTGCAGGGATACATTGGATGTCAAGACACGTGGAAAAAACGTACAAAAAAAGAGATTGGGGTCATCAAGATTTTGGACGAATTTTTTAAGAATTTTCAAATTTTCAGATGGGAGGTTCCATATAAGGTCAAAAACTACATACTCAGATCTTCACCAAACTTTGCATGGATACATTGGATGTCAAGACACGTGGAAAAAACATACAAAACATAGGATTGGGGACATCAAGATTTTGGTCGAATTTTTTAAGAATTTTCAAATTTTCAGGTAGGAGGTTCCATATAAGGTCAAAAACTACATACTCAGATCTTCACCAAACTTTGCAGGGATACATTGGATGTCAAGACACGTGGAAAAAACATACAAGACCTAGGATTGGGGACATCAAGATTTTGGTCAAATTTTTTAAGAATTTTCAAATTTTCAGGTTCCATATAAGGTCAAAAACTACATACTCAGATCTTCACCAAACTTTGCAGGGATACATTGGATGTCAAGACACGTGGAAAAAACGTACAAAACAAGAGATTGGAGACATCAAGATTTTGGACGAATTTTTTAAGAATTTTCAAATTTTCAGAAAGGAGGTTCCATATAAGGTCAAAAACTACATACTCAGATCTTCACCAAACTTTGCAGGGATACATTGGATGTCAAGACACGTGGAAAAAAACGTACAAAACAAGAGATTGGAGACATCAAGATTTTGGACGAATTTTTTAAGAATTTTCAAATTTTCAGAAAGGAGGTTCCATATAAGGTCAAAAACTACATACTCAGATCTTCACCAAACTTTGCAGGGATACATTGAATGTCAAGACACGTGGAAAAAACGTACAAAACAAGAGATTGGGGTCATCAAGATTTTGGACGGATTTTTTAGGAATTTTCAAATTATCAGATGGGAGGTTCCAGATAAGGTCAAAAACTACATACTCAGATCTTCACCAAACTTTGCATGGATACATTGGATGTCAAGACACGTGGAAAAAACGTACAAAACAAGAGATTGGAGACATCAAGATTTTGGAAGAATTTTTTAAGAATTTTCAAATTTTCAGATAGGAGGTTCCATATAAGGTCAAAAACTACATACTCAGATCTTCACCAAACTTTGCATGGATACATTATGTGTCAAGACACGTGGAAAAAACGTACAAAACAAGAGATTGGAGACATCAAGATTTTGGTCGAATTTTTTAAGAATTTTCAAATTTTCAGATGGGAGGTTCCAGATAAGGTCAAAAACTACATACTCAGATCTTCACCAAACTTTGCAGGGATACATTGGATGTCAAGACACGTGGAAAAAACGTACAAAACAAGAGATAGGAGACATCAAGATTTTGGACGAATTTTTTAACAATTTTCAAATTTTCAGAAAGGATGTTCCAGATAAGGTCAAAAACGACATACTCAGATCTTCACCTAACTTTGCAGGGATACATTGGATATCAAGACACGTGGAAAAAACGTACAAAACAAGAGATTGGAGACATCAAGATTTTGGACGAATTTTTTAAGAATTTTCAAATTTTCAGATAGGAGGTTCGAGATGAGGTCAAAAACTACATACTCAGATCTTCACCAAACTTTGCAGGAATACTTTGCATGTCAAGACACGTGGAAAAAACGTACAAAACAAGAGATCGGAGACATCAAGATTTTCGACGAATTTTTTAAGAATTTTCAAATTTTCAGATGGGAGGTTCCAGATAAGGTCAAAAACGACATACTCAGATCTTCACCAAACTTTGCATGGATACATTGGATGTCAAGACACGTGGAAAAAACATACAAAACATAGGATTGGGGACATCAAGATTTTGGACGAATTTTTTAAGAATTTTCAAATTTTCAGATAGGAGGTTCCATATAATTTCAAAAACGACATACTCAGATCTTCACCAAACTTTGCATGGATACATTGAATGTCAAGACACGTGGAAAAAACGTACAAAACAAGAGATTGGAGACATCAAGATTTTGGACGAATTTTTTAAGAATTCTCAAATTTTCAGAAAGGAGGTTCCATATAAGGTCAAAAACTACATACTCAGATCTTCACCAAACTTTGCAGGGATACATTGGATGTCAAGACACGTGGAAAAAACGTACAAAAAAAGAGATTGGGGTCATCAAGATTTTGGACGAATTTTTTAAGAATTTTCAAATTTTCAGATGGGAGGTTCCATATAAGGTCAAAAACTACATACTCAGATCTTCACCAAACTTTGCATGGATACATTGGATGTCAAGACACGTGGAAAAAACATACAAAACATAGGATTGGGGACATCAAGATTTTGGTCGAATTTTTTAAGAATTTTCAAATTTTCAGGTAGGAGGTTCCATATAAGGTCAAAAACTACATACTCAGATCTTCACCAAACTTTGCAGGGATACATTGGATGTCAAGACACGTGGAAAAAACATACAAGACCTAGGATTGGGGACATCAAGATTTTGGTCAAATTTTTTAAGAATTTTCAAATTTTCAGGTTCCATATAAGGTCAAAAACTACATACTCAGATCTTCACCAAACTTTGCAGGGATACATTGGATGTCAAGACACGTGGAAAAAACGTACAAAACAAGAGATTGGAGACATCAAGATTTTGGACGAATTTTTTAAGAATTTTCAAATTTTCAGAAAGGAGGTTCCATATAAGGTCAAAAACTACATACTCAGATCTTCACCAAACTTTGCAGGGATACATTGGATGTCAAGACACGTGGAAAAAAACGTACAAAACAAGAGATTGGAGACATCAAGATTTTGGACGAATTTTTTAAGAATTTTCAAATTTTCAGAAAGGAGGTTCCATATAAGGTCAAAAACTACATACTCAGATCTTCACCAAACTTTGCAGGGATACATTGAATGTCAAGACACGTGGAAAAAACGTACAAAACAAGAGATTGGGGTCATCAAGATTTTGGACGGATTTTTTAGGAATTTTCAAATTATCAGATGGGAGGTTCCAGATAAGGTCAAAAACTACATACTCAGATCTTCACCAAACTTTGCATGGATACATTGGATGTCAAGACACGTGGAAAAAACGTACAAAACAAGAGATTGGAGACATCAAGATTTTGGAAGAATTTTTTAAGAATTTTCAAATTTTCAGATAGGAGGTTCCATATAAGGTCAAAAACTACATACTCAGATCTTCACCAAACTTTGCATGGATACATTATGTGTCAAGACACGTGGAAAAAACGTACAAAACAAGAGATTGGAGACATCAAGATTTTGGTCGAATTTTTTAAGAATTTTCAAATTTTCAGATGGGAGGTTCCAGATAAGGTCAAAAACTACATACTCAGATCTTCACCAAACTTTGCAGGGATACATTGGATGTCAAGACACGTGGAAAAAACGTACAAAACAAGAGATAGGAGACATCAAGATTTTGGACGAATTTTTTAACAATTTTCAAATTTTCAGAAAGGATGTTCCAGATAAGGTCAAAAACGACATACTCAGATCTTCACCTAACTTTGCAGGGATACATTGGATATCAAGACACGTGGAAAAAACGTACAAAACAAGAGATTGGAGACATCAAGATTTTGGACGAATTTTTTAAGAATTTTCAAATTTTCAGATAGGAGGTTCGAGATGAGGTCAAAAACTACATACTCAGATCTTCACCAAACTTTGCAGGAATACTTTGCATGTCAAGACACGTGGAAAAAACGTACAAAACAAGAGATTGGAGACATCAAGATTTTCGACGAATTTTTTAAGAATTTTCAAATTTTCAGATGGGAGGTTCCAGATAAGGTCAAAAACGACATACTCAGATCTTCACCAAACTTTGCATGGATACATTGGATGTCAAGACACGTGGAAAAAACATACAAAACATAGGATTGGGGACATCAAGATTTTGGACGAATTTTTTAAGAATTTTCAAATTTTCAGATAGGAGGTTCCATATAATTTCAAAAACTACATACTCAGATCTTCACCAAACTTTGCAGGGATACATTGGATGTCAAGACACGTGGAAAAAACGTACAAAACAAGAGATTGGAGACATCAAGATTTTGGACGAATTTTTTGAGAATTTTCAAATTTTCAGAAAGGAGGTTCCATATACGGTCAAAAACTACATACTCAGATCTTCACCAAACTTTGCAGGGATACATTGGATGTCAAGACACGTGAAAAAAACGTACAAAACAAGAGATTGGAGACATCAAGATTTTTGACGAATTTTTTAAGAATTTTCAAATTTTCAGAAAGGATGTTCCAGATAAGGTCAAAAACGACATACTCAGTTCTTCACCAAACTTTGCAGGAATACTTTGCATGTCAAGACACGTGAAAAAACGTACAAAACAAGAGATTGGAGACATCAAGATTTTCGACGAATTTTTTAAGAATTTTCAAATTTTCAGAAAGGAGGTTCCATATAAGGTCAAAAACTACATACTCAGATCTTCACCAAACTTTGCAGGGATACATTGGATGTCAAGACACGTGGAAAAAACATACAAAACTAAGGATTGGTGACATCAAGATTTTGGACGAATTTTTTAAGAATTTTCAAATTTTCAGAAAGGAGGTTCCATATAAGGTCAAAAACTACATACTCAGATCTTCACCAAACTTTGCAGGGATACATTGGATGTCAAGACACGTGGAAAAAACGTACAAAACAAGAGATTGGAGACATCAAGATTTTGGACGAATTTTTTTGAGAATTTTCAAATTTTCAGAAAGGAGGTTCCATATAAGGTCAAAAACTACATACTCAGATCTTCACCAAACATTGCAGGGATACATTGGATGTCAAGACACGTTAAAAAAACGTACAAAACAAGAGATTGGAGACATCAAGATTCTCGACGAATTTTTGAACAATTTTCAAATTTTCAGATAGGAGGTTCCAGATAAGGTCAAAAACTACATACTCAGATCTTCACCAAACTTTGCAGGGATACATTGAATGTCAAGACACGTGGAAAAAACGTACAAAACAAGAGATTGGAGACATCAAGATTTTGGACGAATTTTTTAAGAATTTTCAAATTTTCAGATAGGAGGTTCCATATAAGGTCAAAAACTACATACTCAGATCTTCACCAAACTTTGCAGGGATACATTGGATGTCAAGACACGTGGAAAAAACGTACAAAACAAGAGATTGGAGACATCAAGATTTTGGACGAATTTTTTAAGGATTTTCAAATTTTCAGAAAGGATGTTCCAGATAAGGTCAAAAACGACATACTCAGATCTTCACCAAACTTTGCAGGGATACATTGGATGTCAAGACACGTGGAAATAACATACAAAACATAGGATTGGGGACATCAAGATTTTGGTCGAATTTTTTAAGAATTTTCATATTTCCAGATAAGAGGTTCCATATAAGGTCAAAAACTACATACTCAGATCTTTACCAAACTTAACAGGGATTCATTGGATGTAAAGACACGTGGAAAAAACGTAAAAACAAGAGATTGGCGACATCAAGATTTTGGACGATATTTTTAAGAATTTTCAAATTTTCATAAAGGAGGTTCCAGATAAGGTCAAAAACGACATACTCAGATCTTCACCAAACGTTGCAGGGATACTTTGCATGTCAAGACACGTGGAAAAAACGTACAAAACAAGAGATTGGAGACATCAAGATTTTCGACGAATTTTTTAAGAATTTTCAAATTTTCAGATGGGAGGTTCCAGATAAGGTCAAAAACGACATACTCAGATCTTCACCAAACTTTGCATGGATACATTGAATGTCAAGACACGTGGAAAAAACGTACAAAACAAGAGATTGGAGACATCAAGATTTTGGACGAATTTTTTAAGAATTCTCAAATTTTCAGAAAGGAGGTTCCATATAAGGTCAAAAACTACATACTCAGATCTTCACCAAACTTTGCAGGGATACATTGGATGTCAAGACACGTGGAAAAAACGTACAAAAAAAGAGATTGGGGTCATCAAGATTTTGGACGAATTTTTTAAGAATTTTCAAATTTTCAGATAGGAGGTTCCATATAAGGTCAAAAACTACATACTCAGATCTTCACCAAACTTTGCATGGATACATTGGATGTCAAGACACGTGGAAAAAACATACAAAACATAGGATTGGGGACATCAAGATTTTGGTCGAATTTTTTAAGAATTTTCAAATTTTCAGGTAGGAGGTTCCATATAAGGTCAAAAACTACATACTCAGATCTTCACCAAACTTTGCAGGGATACATTGGATGTCAAGACACGTGGAAAAAACATACAAGACCTAGGATTGGGGACATCAAGATTTTGGTCAAATTTTTTAAGAATTTTCAAATTTTCAGGTTCCATATAAGGTCAAAAACTACATACTCAGATCTTCACCAAACTTTGCAGGGATACATTGGATGTCAAGACACGTGGAAAAAACGTACAAAACAAGAGATTGGAGACATCAAGATTTTGGACGAATTTTTTAAGAATTTTCAAATTTTCAGAAAGGAGGTTCCATATAAGGTCAAAAACTACATACTCAGATCTTCACCAAACTTTGCAGGGATACATTGGATGTCAAGACACGTGGAAAAAACGTACAAAACAAGAGATTGGAGACATCAAGATTTTGGACGAATTTTTTAAGAATTTTCAAATTTTCAGAAAGGAGGTTCCATATAAGGTCAAAAACTACATACTCAGATCTTCACCAAACTTTGCAGGGATACATTGAATGTCAAGACACGTGGAAAAAACGTACAAAACAAGAGATTGGGGTCATCAAGATTTTGGACGGATTTTTTAGGAATTTTCAAATTTTCAGATGGGAGGTTCCAGATAAGGTCAAAAACTACATACTCAGATCTTCACCAAACTTTGCATGGATACATTGGATGTCAAGACACGTAGAAAAAACGTACAAAACAAGAGATTGGAGACATCAAGATTTTGGACGAATTTTTTAAGAATTTTCAAATTTTCAGATAGGAGGTTCCATATAAGGTCAAAAACTACATACTCAGATCTTCACCAAACTTTGCATGGATACATTATGTGTCAAGACACGTGGAAAAAACGTACAAAACAAGAGATTGGAGACATCAAGATTTTGGTCGAATTTTTTAAGAATTTTCAAATTTTCAGATGGGAGGTTCCAGATAAGGTAAAAAACTACATACTCAGATCTTCACCAAACTTTGCAGGGATACATTGGATGTCAAGACACGTGGAAAAAACGTACAAAACAAGAGATAGGAGACATCAAGATTTTGGACGAATTTTTTAACAATTTTCAAATTTTCAGAAAGGATGTTCCAGATAAGGTCAAAAACGACATACTCAGATCTTCACCTAACTTTGCAGGGATACATTGGATATCAAGACACGTGGAAAAAACGTACAAAACAAGAGATTGGAGACATCAAGATTTTGGACGAATTTTTTAAGAATTTTCAAATTTTCAGATAGGAGGTTCGAGATGAGGTCAAAAACTACATACTCAGATCTTCACCAAACTTTGCAGGAATACTTTGCATGTCAAGACACGTGGAAAAAACGTACAAAACAAGAGATCGGAGACATCAAGATTTTCGACGAATTTTTTAAGAATTTTCAAATTTTCAGATAGGAGGTTCCAGATAAGGTCAAAAACGACATACTCAGATCTTCACCAAACTTTGCATGGATACATTGGATGTCAAGACACGTGGAAAAAACATACAAAACATAGGATTGGGGACATCAAGATTTTGGACGAATTTTTTAAGAATTTTCAAATTTTCAGATAGGAGGTTCCATATAATTTCAAAAACTACATACTCAGATCTTCACCAAATTTTGCAGGGATACATTGGATGTCAAGACACGTGGAAAAAACGTACAAAACAAGAGATTGGAGACATCAAGATTTTGGACGAATTTTTTGAGAATTTTCAAATTTTCAGAAAGGAGGTTCCATATACGGTCAAAAACTACATACTCAGATCTTCACCAAACTTTGCAGGGATACATTGGATGTCAAGACACGTGAAAAAAACGTACAAAACAAGAGATTGGAGACATCAAGATTTTTGACGAATTTTTTAAGAATTTTCAAATTTTCAGAAAGGATGTTCCAGATAAGGTCAAAAACGACATACTCAGATCTTCACCAAACTTTGCAGGGATACATTGGAGGTCGAGACACGTGGAAAAAACGTACAAAACAAGAGATTGGAGACATCAAGATATTGGACGAATTTTTGAAGAATTTTCAAATTTTCAGATAGGAGGTTCCAGATAAGGTCAAAAACTACATACTCAGATCTTCACCAAACATTGCAGGGATACATTGGATGTCAAGACACGTGGAAAAAACGTACAAACAAGAGATTGGAGACATCAAGATTCTCGACGAATTTTTGAAGAATTTTCAAATTTTCAGATAGGAGGTTCCAGATAAGGTCAAAAACTACATACTCAGATCTTCACCAAACTTTGCAGGGATACATTGAATGTCAAGACACGTGGAAAAAACGTACAAAACAAGAGATTGGAGACAACAAGATTTTGGACGAATTTTTTAAGAATTTTCAAATTTTCAGAAAGGAGGTTCCATATAAGGTCAAAAACTACATACTCAGATCTTCACCAAACTTTGCAGGGATACATTGAATGTCAAGACACGTGGAAAAAACGTACAAAACAAGAGATTGGGGTCATCAAGATTTTGGACGGATTTTTTAGGAATTTTCAAATTTTCAGATGGGAGGTTCCAGATAAGGTCAAAAACTACATACTCAGATCTTCACCAAACTTTGCAGGGATACATTGGATGTCAAGACACGTGGAAAAAACGTACAAAACAAGAGATTGGAGACATCAAGATTTTGGACGAATTTTTTAAGAATTTTCAAATTTTCAGATAGGAGGTTCCATATAAGGTCAAAAACTACATACTCAGATCTTCACCAAACTTTGCATGGATACATTATGTGTCAAGACACGTGGAAAAAACGTACAAAACAAGAGATTGGAGACATCAAGATTTTGGACGAATTTTTTAAGAATTTTCAAATTTTCAGATGGGAGGTTCCAGATAAGGTCAAAAACTACATACTCAGATCTTCACCAAACTTTGCAGGGATACATTGGATGTCAAGACACGTGGAAAAAACGTACAAAACAAGAGATAGGAGACATCAAGATTTTGGACGAATTTTTTAACAATTTTCAAATTTTCAGAAAGGATGTTCCAGATAAGGTCAAAAACGACATACTCAGATCTTCACCAAACTTTGCAGGGATACATTGGATATCAAGACACGTGGAAAAAACGTACAAAACAAGAGATTGGAGACATCAAGATTTTGGACGAATTTTTTAAGAATTTTCAAATTTTCAGATAGGAGGTTCGAGATAAGGTCAAAAACTACATACTTAGATCTTCACCAAACTTTGCAGGGATACATTGGATGTCAAGACACGTGGAAAAAACGTACAAAACAAGAGATTGGGGTCATCAAGATTTTGGACGGATTTTTTAGGAATTTTCAAATTTTCAGATGGGAGGTTCCAGATAAGGTCAAAAACTACATACTCAGATCTTCACCAAACATTGCAGGGATACATTGGATGTCAAGACACGTGGAAAAAACGTACAAAACAAGAGATTGGAGACATCAATATTTTGGACGAATTTTTTTAAATTTTCAAATTTTCAGATAGGAGGTTCCAGATGAGGTCAAAAACTACATACTCAGATCTTCACCAAACTTTGCAGGAATACTTTGCATGTCAAGACACGTGGAAAAAACGTACAAAACAAGAGATCGGAGACATCAAGATTTTCGACGAATTTTTTAAGAATTTTCAAATTTTCAGATGGGAGGTTCCAGATAAGGTCAAAAACGACATACTCAGATCTTCACCAAACTTTGCATGGATACATTGGATGTCAAGACACGTGGAAAAAACATACAAAACATAGGATTGGGGACATCAAGATTTTGGACGAATTTTTTAAGAATTTTCAAATTTTCAGATAGGAGGTTCCATATAATTTCAAAAACTACATACTCAGATCTTCACCAAACTTTGCAGGGATACATTGGATGTCAAGACACGTGGAAAAAACGTACAAAACAAGAGATTGGAGACATCAAGATTTTGGACGAATTTTTTGAGAATTTTCAAATTTTCAGAAAGGAGGTTCCATATAAGGTCAAAAACTACATACTCAGATCTTCACCAAACTTTGCAGGGATACATTGGATGTCAAGACACGTGAAAAAAACGTACAAAACAAGAGATTGGAGACATCAAGATTTTTGACGAATTTTTTAAGAATTTTCAAATTTTCAGAAAGGATGTTCCAGATAAGGTCAAAAACGACATACTCAGATCTTCACCAAACTTTGCAGGGATACATTGGAGGTCGAGACACGTGGAAAAAACGTACAAAACAAGAGATTGGAGACATCAAGATATTGGACGAATTTTTGAAGAATTTTCAAATTTTCAGATAGGAGGTTCCAGATAAGGTCAAAAATTACATACTCAGATCTTCACCAAACATTGCAGGGATACATTGATACAAGACACGTGGAAAAAACGTACAAAACAAGAGATTGGAGACATCAAGATTCTCGACGAATTTTTGAAGAATTTTCAAATTTTCAGATAGGAGGTTCCAGATAAGGTCAAAAACTACATACTCAGATCTTCACCAAACTTTGCAGGGATACATTGAATGTCAAGACACGTGGAAAAAACGTACAAAACAAGAGATTGGAGACATCAAGATTTTTGACGAATTTTTTAAGAATTTTCAAATTTTCAGATAGGAGGTTCCAGATAAGGTCAAAAACTACATACTCAGATCTTCACCAAACTTTGCAGGGATACATTGGATGTCAAGACACGTGGAAAAAACGTACAAAACAAGAGATTGGAGACATCAAGATTTTGGACGAATTTTTTAAGAATTTTCAAATTTTCAGAAAGGATGTTCCAGATAAGGTCAAAAACGACATACTCAGATCTTCAACAAACTTTGCAGGGATACATTGGATGTCAAGACACGTGGAAAAAACATACAAAACATAGGATTGGGGACATCAAGATTTTGGTCGAATTTTTTAAGAGTTTTCAAATTTCCAGATAAGAGGTTCCATATAAGGTCAAAAACTACATACTCAGATCTTTACTAAACTTAACAGGGATACATTGGATGTCAAGACACGTGGAAAAAACGTAAAAACAAGAGATTGGCGACATCAAGATTATGGACGATATTTTTAAAAATTTTCAAATTTTCATAAAGGAGGTTCCAGATAAGGTCAAAAACGACATACTCAGATCTTCACCAAACGTTGCAGGGATACCTTGCATGTCAAGACACGTGGAAAAAACGTACAAAACAAGAGATTGGAGACATCAAGATTTTGGACGAATTTTTTAAGAATTTTCAAATTTTCAGATGGGAGGTTCCAGATAAGGTCAAAAACTACATACTCAGATCTTCACCAACTTTGCAGGGATACATTGGATGTCAAGACACGTGGAAAAAACGTACAAAAAAAAGAGATTGGGGTCATCAAGATTTTGGACGAATTTTTTAAGAATTTTCAAATTTTCAGATGGGAGGTTCCATATAAGGTCAAAAACTACATACTCAGATCTTCACCAAACTTTGCATGGATACATTGGATGTCAAGACACGTGGAAAAAACATACAAAACATAGGATTGGGGACATCAAGATTTTGGTCGAATTTTTTAAGAATTTTCAAATTTTCAGATAGGAGGTTCCATATAAGGTCAAAAACTACATACTCAGATCTTCACCAAACTTTGCATGGATACATTATGTGTCAAGACACGTCGAAAAAACGTACAAAACAAGAGATTGGAGACATCAAGATTTTGGTCGAATTTTTTAAGAATTTTCAAATTTTCAGATAGGAGGTTCCAGATAAGGTCAAAAACTACATACTCAGATCTTCACCAAACTTTGCAGGGATACATTGGATGTCAAGACACGTGGAAAAAACGTACAAAACAAGAGATAGGAGACATCAAGATTTTGGACGATATTTTTAAGAATTTTCAAATTTTCATAAAGGAGGTTCGAGATAAGGTCAAAAACTACATACTCAGATCTTCACCAAACTTTGCAGGGATACATTGGATGTCAAGACACGTGGAAAAAACATACAAGACCTAGGATTGGGGACATCAAGATTTTGGTCAAATTTTTTAAGAGTTTTCAAATTTTCAGGTTCCATATAAGGTCAAAAACTACATACTCAGATCTTCACCAAACTTTGCAGGGATACATTGGATGTCAAGACACGTGGAAAAAACGTACAAAACAAGAGATTGGAGACATCAAGATTTTGGACGAATTTTTTAAGAATTTTCAAATTTTCAGAAAGGAGGTTCCATATAAGGTCAAAAACTACATACTCAGATCTTCATCAAACTTTGCAGGGATACATTGAATGTCAAGACACGTGGAAAAAAGGTACAAAACAAGAGATTGGAGACATCAAGATTTTGGACGAATTTTTTAAGAATTTTCAAATTTTCAGATAGGAGGTTCCATAAAAGGTCAAAAACTACATACTCAGATCTTCACCAAACTTTGCATGGATACATTATGTGTCAAGACACGTGGAAAAAACGTACAAAACAAGAGATTGGAGACATCAAGATTTTGGTCGAATTTTTTAAGAATTTTCAAATTTTCAGATGGGAGGTTCCAGATAAGGTCAAAAACTACATACTCAGATCTTCACCAAACTTTGCAGGGATACATTGGATGTCAAGACACGTGGAAAAAACGTACAAAACAAGAGATTGGAGACATCAAGATTTTGGACGAATTTTTTAAGAATTTTCAAATTTTCAGAAAGGATGCTCCAGATAAGGTCAAAAACGACATACTCAGATCTTCACCAAACTTTACAGGGATACATTGGATATCAAGACACGTGGAAAAAACGTACAAAACAAGAGATTGGGGTCATCAAGGTTTTTGACGGATTTTTTAGGAATTTTCAAATTTTCAGATGGGAGGTTCCAGATAAGGTCAAAAACTACATACTCAGATCTTCACCAAACATTGCAGGGATACATTGGATGTCAAGACACGTGGAAAAAACGTACAAAACAAGAGATTGGAGACATCAAGATTTTGGACGAATTTTTTAAGAATTTTCAAATTTTCAGATAGGAGGTTCCAGATGAGGTCAAAAACTACATACTCAGATCTTCACCAAACTTTGCAGGAATACTTTGCATGTCAAGACACGTGGAAAAAACGTACAAAACAAGAGATCGGAGACAGCAAGATTTTCGACGAATTTTTTAAGAATTTTCAAATTTTCAGATGGGAGGTTCCAGATAAGGTCAAAAACGACATTCTCAGATCTTCACCAAACTTTGCAGGGATACATTGGATGTCAAGACACGTGGAAAAAACGTACAAAACAAGAGATTGGGGTCATCAAGATTTTGGACGGATTTTTTAAGAATTTTCAAATGTTCAGATGGGAGGTTCCAGACAAGGTCAAAAACGACATACTCAGATCTTCACCAAACTTTGCATGGATACATTGGATGTCAAGACACGTGGAAAAAACGTACAAAACAAGAAATTGGAGACATCAAGATTTTGGACGAATTTTTTGAGAATTTTCAAATTTTCAGAAAGGAGGTTCCGTATAAGGTCAAAAACTACATACTCAGATCTTCACCAAACTTTGCAGGGATACATTGGATGTCAAGACACGTGGAAAAAACGTACAAAACAAGAGATTGGGGTCATCAAGATTTTGGACGAATTTTTTAAGAATTTTCAAATTTTCAGAAAGGAGGTTCCATATAAGGTCAAAAACTACATACTCAGATCTTCACCAAACTTTGCAGGGATACATTGGATGTCAAGACACGTGGAAAAAACGTACAAAACAAGAGATTGGAGACATCAAGATTTTCGACAATTTTTTTAAGAATTTTCAAATTTTCAGATGGGAGGTTCCAGATAAGGTCAAAAACGACATACTCAGATCTTCACCAAACTTTGCATGGATACATTGGATGTCAAGACACGTGGAAAAAACGTACAAAACAAGAAATTGGAGACATCAAGATTTTGGACGAATTTTTTAAGAATTTTCAAATTTTCAGAAAGGAGGTTCCGTATAAGGTCAAAAACTACATACTCAGATCTTCACCAAACTTTGCAGGGATACATTGGATGTCATGACACGTGGAAAAAACGTACAAAACAAGAGATTGGGGACATCAAGATTTTGGACGAATTTTTTAAGAATTTTCAAATTTTCAGATGGGAGGTTCCATATAGGGTCAAAAACTACATACTCAGATCTTCACCAAACTTTGCAGGGATACATTGAATGTCAAGACACGTGGAAAAAACGTACAAAACAAGAGATTGGGGTCATCAAGATTTTGCACGGATTTTTTAGGAATTTTCGAATTTTCAGATGGGAGGTTCCAGATAAGGTCAAAAACTACATACTCAGATCTTCACCAAACTTTGCAGGGATACATTGGATGTTTAGACACGCGGAAAAAACGTACAAAACAAGAGATTGGAGACCAAGATTTTGGACGAATTTTTTAAGAATTCTCAAATTTTCAGATAGGAGGTTCCATATAAGGTCAAAAACTACATACTCAGATCTTCACCAAACTTTGCAGGGATACATTGGATATCAAGACACGTGGAAAAAACGTACAAAACAAGAGATTGGAGACATCAAGATTTTGGACGAATTTTTTAAGAATTTTCAAATTTTCAGATAGGAGGTTCCAGATAAGGTCAAAAACTACATACTCAGATCTTCACCAAACTTTGCAGGGATACATTGGATGTCAAGACACGTGGAAAAAACGTACAAAACAAGAGATTGGGGTCATCAAGATTTTGGACGGATTTTTTAGGAATTTTCAAATTTTCAGATGGGAGGTTCCAGATAAGGTCAAAAACTACATACTCAGATCTTCACCAAACTTTGCAGGGATACATTGGATGTCAAGAAACGTGGAAAAAACGTACAAAACAAGAGATTGGAGACATCAAAATTTTGGACGAATTTTTTAAGAATTTTCAAATTTTCAGATAGGAGGTTCCAGATGAGGTCAAAAACTACATACTCAGATCTTCACCAAACTTTGCAGGAATACTTTGCATGTCAAGACACGTGGAAAAAACGTACAAAACAAGAGATCGGAGACATCAAGATTTTCGACGAATTTTTTAAGAATTTTCAAATTTTCAGATGAAAGGTTCCAGATAAGGTCAAAAACGACATACTCAGATCTTCACCAAACTTTGCATGGATACATTGGATGTCAAGACACGTGGAAAAAACATACAAAACATAGGATTGGTGACATCAAGATTTTGGACGAATTTTTTAAGAATTTTCAAATTTTCAGATAGGAGGTTCCATATAAGGTCAAAAACTACATACTCAGATCTTCACCAAACTTTGCAGGGATACATTGGAGGTCGAGACACGTGGAAAAAAAGTACAAAACAAGAGATTGGGGTCATCAAGATTTTGGACGGATTTTTTAGGAATTTTCAAATTTTCAGATGGGAGGTTCCAGATAAGGTCAAAAACTACATACTCAGATCTTCACCAAACATTGCAGGGATACATTGGATGTCAAGACACGTGGAAAAAACGTACAAAACAATAGATTGGGGTCAACAAGATTTTGGACGGATTTTTTAGGAATTTTCAAATTTTCAGATGGGAGGTTCCAGATAAGGTCAAAAACTACATACTCAGATCTTCACCAAACTCTGCAGGGATACATTGTATGTCAAGACATGTGGAAAAAACATACAAAACATAGGATTGGGGACATCAAGATTTTGTTAAATTTTTTTAAGAATTTTCAAATTTTCAGATAGGAGGTTCCATATAAGGTCAAAAACTACATACTCAGATCTTCACTAAACTATGCAGGGATACATTGGATGTCAAGACACGTGGAAAGAACGTACAAAACAAGAGATTGGAGACATCAAGTTTTTGGACGATTTTTTTAAGAATTTTCAAATTTTCAGATAGGAGGTTCCATATAAGGTCAAAAACTACATACTCAGATCTTCACCAAACATTGCAGGGATACATTGGATGTCAAGACACGTGGAAAAAACGTACAAAACAAGAGATTGGAGACATCAAGATTTTGGACGAATTTTTTAAGAATTTTCAAATTTTCAGATGGGAGGTTCCAGATAAGGTCAAAAACTACATACTCAGATCTTCACCAAACTTTGCAGGGATACATTGGATGTCAAGACACGTGGAAAAAACGTACAAAACAAGAGATTGGAGACATCAAGATTTTGGACGAATTTTTTAAGAATTTTCAAATTTTCAGAAAGGATGCTCCAGATAAGGTCAAAAACGACATACTCAGATCTTCACCAAACTTTACAGGGATACATTGGATATCAAGACACGTGGAAAAAACGTACAAAACAAGAGATTGGGGTCATCAAGGTTTTTGACGGATTTTTTAGGAATTTTCAAATTTTCAGATGGGAGGTTCCAGATAAGGTCAAAAACTACATACTCAGATCTTCACCAAACATTGCAGGGATACATTGGATGTCAAGACACGTGGAAAAAACGTACAAAACAAGAGATTGGAGACATCAAGATTTTGGACGAATTTTTTAAGAATTTTCAAATTTTCAGATAGGAGGTTCCAGATGAGGTCAAAAACTACATACTCAGATCTTCACCAAACTTTGCAGGAATACTTTGCATGTCAAGACACGTGGAAAAAACGTACAAAACAAGAGATCGGAGACAGCAAGATTTTCGACGAATTTTTTAAGAATTTTCAAATTTTCAGATGGGAGGTTCCAGATAAGGTCAAAAACGACATTCTCAGATCTTCACCAAACTTTGCAGGGATACATTGGATGTCAAGACACGTGGAAAAAACGTACAAAACAAGAGATTGGGGTCATCAAGATTTTGGACGGATTTTTTAAGAATTTTCAAATGTTCAGATGGGAGGTTCCAGACAAGGTCAAAAACGACATACTCAGATCTTCACCAAACTTTGCATGGATACATTGGATGTCAAGACACGTGGAAAAAACGTACAAAACAAGAAATTGGAGACATCAAGATTTTGGACGAATTTTTTGAGAATTTTCAAATTTTCAGAAAGGAGGTTCCGTATAAGGTCAAAAACTACATACTCAGATCTTCACCAAACTTTGCAGGGATACATTGGATGTCAAGACACGTGGAAAAAACGTACAAAACAAGAGATTGGGGTCATCAAGATTTTGGACGAATTTTTTAAGAATTTTCAAATTTTCAGAAAGGAGGTTCCATATAAGGTCAAAAACTACATACTCAGATCTTCACCAAACTTTGCAGGGATACATTGGATGTCAAGACACGTGGAAAAAACGTACAAAACAAGAGATTGGAGACATCAAGATTTTCGACAATTTTTTTAAGAATTTTCAAATTTTCAGATGGGAGGTTCCAGATAAGGTCAAAAACGACATACTCAGATCTTCACCAAACTTTGCATGGATACATTGGATGTCAAGACACGTGGAAAAAACGTACAAAACAAGAAATTGGAGACATCAAGATTTTGGACGAATTTTTTAAGAATTTTCAAATTTTCAGAAAGGAGGTTCCGTATAAGGTCAAAAACTACATACTCAGATCTTCACCAAACTTTGCAGGGATACATTGGATGTCATGACACGTGGAAAAAACGTACAAAACAAGAGATTGGGGACATCAAGATTTTGGACGAATTTTTTAAGAATTTTCAAATTTTCAGATGGGAGGTTCCATATAGGGTCAAAAACTACATACTCAGATCTTCACCAAACTTTGCAGGGATACATTGAATGTCAAGACACGTGGAAAAAACGTACAAAACAAGAGATTGGGGTCATCAAGATTTTGCACGGATTTTTTAGGAATTTTCGAATTTTCAGATGGGAGGTTCCAGATAAGGTCAAAAACTACATACTCAGATCTTCACCAAACTTTGCAGGGATACATTGGATGTTTAGACACGCGGAAAAAACGTACAAAACAAGAGATTGGAGACCAAGATTTTGGACGAATTTTTTAAGAATTCTCAAATTTTCAGATAGGAGGTTCCATATAAGGTCAAAAACTACATACTCAGATCTTCACCAAACTTTGCAGGGATACATTGGATATCAAGACACGTGGAAAAAACGTACAAAACAAGAGATTGGAGACATCAAGATTTTGGACGAATTTTTTAAGAATTTTCAAATTTTCAGATAGGAGGTTCCAGATAAGGTCAAAAACTACATACTCAGATCTTCACCAAACTTTGCAGGGATACATTGGATGTCAAGACACGTGGAAAAAACGTACAAAACAAGAGATTGGGGTCATCAAGATTTTGGACGGATTTTTTAGGAATTTTCAAATTTTCAGATGGGAGGTTCCAGATAAGGTCAAAAACTACATACTCAGATCTTCACCAAACTTTGCAGGGATACATTGGATGTCAAGAAACGTGGAAAAAACGTACAAAACAAGAGATTGGAGACATCAAAATTTTGGACGAATTTTTTAAGAATTTTCAAATTTTCAGATAGGAGGTTCCAGATGAGGTCAAAAACTACATACTCAGATCTTCACCAAACTTTGCAGGAATACTTTGCATGTCAAGACACGTGGAAAAAACGTACAAAACAAGAGATCGGAGACATCAAGATTTTCGACGAATTTTTTAAGAATTTTCAAATTTTCAGATGAAAGGTTCCAGATAAGGTCAAAAACGACATACTCAGATCTTCACCAAACTTTGCATGGATACATTGGATGTCAAGACACGTGGAAAAAACATACAAAACATAGGATTGGTGACATCAAGATTTTGGACGAATTTTTTAAGAATTTTCAAATTTTCAGATAGGAGGTTCCATATAAGGTCAAAAACTACATACTCAGATCTTCACCAAACTTTGCAGGGATACATTGGAGGTCGAGACACGTGGAAAAAAAGTACAAAACAAGAGATTGGGGTCATCAAGATTTTGGACGGATTTTTTAGGAATTTTCAAATTTTCAGATGGGAGGTTCCAGATAAGGTCAAAAACTACATACTCAGATCTTCACCAAACATTGCAGGGATACATTGGATGTCAAGACACGTGGAAAAAACGTACAAAACAATAGATTGGGGTCAACAAGATTTTGGACGGATTTTTTAGGAATTTTCAAATTTTCAGATGGGAGGTTCCAGATAAGGTCAAAAACTACATACTCAGATCTTCACCAAACTCTGCAGGGATACATTGTATGTCAAGACATGTGGAAAAAACATACAAAACATAGGATTGGGGACATCAAGATTTTGTTAAATTTTTTTAAGAATTTTCAAATTTTCAGATAGGAGGTTCCATATAAGGTCAAAAACTACATACTCAGATCTTCACTAAACTATGCAGGGATACATTGGATGTCAAGACACGTGGAAAGAACGTACAAAACAAGAGATTGGAGACATCAAGTTTTTGGACGATTTTTTTAAGAATTTTCAAATTTTCAGATAGGAGGTTCCATATAAGGTCAAAAACTACATACTCAGATCTTCACCAAACATTGCAGGGATACATTGGATGTCAAGACACGTGGAAAAAACGTACAAAACAAGAGATTGGAGACATCAAGATTTTGGACGAATTTTTTAAGAATTTTCAAATTTTCAGATAGGAGGTTCCAGATAAGGTCAAAAACTACATACTCAGATCTTCACCAAACGTTGCAGGGATACTTTGCATGTCAAGACACGTGGAAAAAACGTACAAAACAAGAGATTGGAGACATCAAGATTTTCGACGAATTTTTTAAGAATTTTCAAATTTTCAGATGGGAGGTTCCAGATAAGGTCAAAAACTACATACTCAGATCTTCACCAAACTCTGCAGGGATACATTGGATGTCAAGACACGTGGAAAAAACATACAAAACATAGGATTGGGGACATCAAGATTTTGGTCAAATTTTTTAAGAATTTTCAAATTTTCAGATAGGAGGTTCCATATAAGGTCAAAAACTACATACTCAGATCTTCACCAAACTTTGCATGGATACATTATGTGTCAAGACACGTGGAAAAAACGTACAAAACAAGAGATTGGAGACATCAAGATTTTGGTCGAATTTTTTAAGAATTTTCAAATTTTCAGATGGGAGGTTCCAGATAAGGTGAAAAACTACATACTCAGATCTTCACCAAACTTTGCAGGGATACATTGGATGTCAAGACACGTGGAAAAAACGTACAAAACAAGAGATAGGAGACATCAAGATTTTGGACGAATTTTTTAACAATTTTCAAATTTTCAGAAAGGATGTTCCAGATAAGGTCAAAAACGACATACTCAGATCTTCACCAAACTTTGCAGGGATACATTGGATATCAAGACACGTGGAAAAAAAGTACAAAACAAGAGATTGGAGACATCAAGATTTTGGACGAATTTTTTAAGAATTTTCAAATTTCCAGATAGGAGGTTCCAGATAAGGTCAAAAACTACATACTCAGATCTTCACCAAACTTTGCAGGGATACATTGGATGTCAAGACACGTGGAAAAAACGTACAAAACAAGAGATTGGGGTCATCAAGATTTTGGACGGATTTTTTAGGAATTTTCAAATTTTCAGATGGGAGGTTCCAGATAAGGTCAAAAACTACATACTCAGATCTTCACCAAACATTGCAGGGATACATTGGATGTCAAGACACGTGGAAAGAACGTACAAAACAAGAGATTGGAGACATCAAGATTTTGGACGAATTTTTTAAGAATTTTCAAATTTTCAGATAGGAGGTTCCAGATGAGGTCAAAAACTACATACTCAGATCTTCACCAAACTTTGCAGGAATACTTTGCATGTCAAGACACGTGGAAAAAACGTACAAAACAAGAGATCGGAGACATCAAGATTTTCGACGAATTTTTTAAGAATTTTCAAATTTTCAGATGGGAGGTTCCAGACAAGGTCAAAAACGACATACTCAGATCTTCACCAAACTTTGCATGGATACATTGGATGTCAAGACACGTGGAAAAAACGTACAAAACAAGAAATTGGAGACATCAAGATTTTGGACGAATTTTTTAAGAATTTTCAAATTTTCAGAAAGGAGGTTCCGTATAAGGTCAAAAACTACATACTCAGATCTTCACCAAACTTTGCAGGGATACATTGGATGTCAAGACACGTGGAAAAAACGTACAAAACAAGAGATTGGGGTCATCAAGATTTTGGACGAATTTTTTAAGAATTTTCAAATTTTCAGAAAGGAGGTTCCATATAAGGTCAAAAACTACATACTCAGATCTTCACCAAACTTTGCAGGGATACATTGGATGTCAAGACACGTGGAAAAAACGTACAAAACAAGAGATTGGAGACATCAAGATTTTCGACAAATTTTTTAAGAATTTTCAAATTTTCAGATGGGAGGTTCCAGATAAGGTCAAAAACGACATACTCAGATCTTCACCAAACTTTGCATGGATACATTATGTGTCAAGACACGTGGAAAAAACGTACAAAACAAGAGATTGGAGACATCAAGATTTTGGTCGAATTTTTTAAGAATTTTCAAATTTTCAGATGGGAGGTTCCAGATAAGGTCAAAAACTACATACTCAGATCTTCACCAAACTTTGCAGGGATACATTGGATGTCAAGACACGTGGAAAAAACGTACAAAACAAGAGATAGGAGACATCAAGATTTTGGACGAATTTTTTAAGAATTTTCAAATTTTCAGAAAGGATGTTCCAGATAAGGTCAAAAACGACATACTCAGATCTTCACCAAACTTTGCAGGGATACATTGGATATCAAGACACGTGGAAAAAACGTACAAAACAAAAGATTGGAGACATCAAGATTTTGGACGAATTTTTTAAGAATTTTCAAATTTTCAGATAGGAGGTTCCAGATAAGGTCGAAAACTACATACTCAGATCTTCACCAAACTTTGCAGGGATACATTGGATGTCAAGACACGTGGAAAAACCGTACAAAACAAGAGATTGGAGACATCAAGATTTTGGACGATTTTTTAAAGAATTTTCAAATTTTCAGAAATGCGGTTCCAGATAAGGTCAAAAACTACATACTCAGATCTTCACCAAACTTTGCAGGGATACATTGGATGTCAAGACACGTGGAAAAAACGTACAAAACAAGAGATTGGGGTCAACAAGATTTTGGACGGATTTTTTAGGAATTTTCAAATTTTCAGATGGGAGGTTCCAGATAAGGTCAAAAACTACATACTCAGATCTTCACCAAACTCTGCAGGGATACATTGTATGTCAAGACACGTGGAAAAAACATACAAAACAGGATTGGGGACATCAAGATTTTGTTAAATTTTTTTAAGAATTTTCAAATTTTCAGATAGGAGGTTCCATATAAGGTCAAAAACTACATACTCAGATCTTCACCAAACATTGCAGGGATACATTGGATGTCAAGACACGTGGAAAGAACGTACAAAACAAGAGATTGGAGACATCAAGATTTTGGACGAATTTTTTAAGAATTTTCAAATTTTCAGATGGGAGGTTCCATATAAGGTCAAAAACTACATACTCAGATCTTCACCAAACTTTGCATGGATACATTGGATGTCAAGACACGTGGAAAAAACATACAAAACATAGGATTGGGGACATCAAGATTTTGGTCGAATTTTTTAAGAATTTTCAAATTTTCAGATAGGAGGTTCCATATAAGGTCAAAAACTACATACTCAGATCTTCACCAAACTTTGCATGGATACATTATGTGTCAAGACACGTGGAAAAAACGTACAAAACAAGAGATTGGAGACATCAAGATTTTGGTCGAATTTTTTAAGAATTTTCAAATTTTCAGATAGGAGGTTCCAGATAAGGTCAAAAACTACATACTCAGATCTTCACCAAACTTTGCAGGGATACATTGGATGTCAAGACACGTGGAAAAAACGTACAAAACAAGAGATAGGAGACATCAAGATTTTGGACGATATTTTTAAGAATTTTCAAATTTTCATAAAGGAGGTTCGAGATAAGGTCAAAAACTACATACTCAGACCTTCACCAAACTTTGCAGGGATACATTGGATGTCAAGACACGTGGAAAAAACATACAAGACCTAGGATTGGGGACATCAAGATTTTGGTCAAATTTTTTAAGAATTTTCAAATTTTCAGGTTCCATATAAAGTCAAAAACTACATACTCAGATCTTCACCAAACTTTGCAGGGATACATTGGATGTCAAGACACGTGGAGAAAACGTACAAAACAAGAGATTGGAGACATCAAGATTTTGGACGAATTTTTTAAGAATTTTCAAATTTTCAGAAAGGAGGTTCCATATAAGGTCAAAAACTACATACTCAGATCTTCACCAAACTTTGCAGGGATACATTGAATGTCAAGACACGTGGAAAAAAGGTACAAAACAAGAGATTGGAGACATCAAGGTTTTGGACGAATTTTTTAAGAATTTTCAAATTTTCAGATAGGAGGTTCCATAAAAGGTCAAAAACTACATACTCAGATCTTCACCAAACTTTGCATGGATACATTATGTGTCAAGTCACGTGGAAAAAACGTACAAAACAAGAGATTGGAGACATCAAGATTTTGGTCGAATTTTTTAAGAATTTTCAAATTTTCAGATGGGAGGTTCCAGATAAGGTCAAAAACTACATACTCAGATCTTCACCAAACTTTGCAGGGATACATTGGATGTCAAGACACGTGGAAAAAACGTACAAAACAAGAGATAGGAGACATCAAGATTTTGGACGAATTTTTTAACAATTTTCAAATTTTCAGAAAGGATGCTCCAGATAAGGTCAAAAACGACATACTCAGATCTTCACCAAACTTTGCAGGGATACATTGGATATCAAGACACGTGGAAAAAACGTACAAAACAAGAGATTGGAGACATCAAGATTTTGGACGAATTTTTTAAGAATTTTCAAATTTTCAGATAGGAGGTTCCAGATAAGGTCAAAAACTACATACTCAGATCTTCACCAAACTTTGCAGGGATACATTGGATGTCAAGACACGTGGAAAAAACGTACAAAACAAGAGATTGGGGTCATCAAGATTTTTGACGGATTTTTTAGGAATTTTCAAATGTTCAGATGGGAGGTTAAAGACAAGGTCAAAAACGACATACTCAGATCTTCACCAAACTTTGCATGGATACATTGGATGTCAAGACACGTGGAAAAAACGTACAAAACAAGAAATTGGAGACATCAAGATTTTGGACGAATTTTTTGAGAATTTTCAAATTTTCAGAAAGGAGGTTCCGTATAAGGTCAAAAACTACATACTCAGATCTTCACCAAACTTTGCAGGGATACATTGGATGTCAAGACACGTGGAAAAAACGTACAAAACAAGAGATTGGAGACATCAAGATTTTCGACAATTTTTTTAAGAATTTTCAAATTTTCAGATGGGAGGTTCCAGATAAGGTCGAAAACGACATACTCAGATCTTCACCAAACTTTGCATGGATACATTGGATGTCAAGACACGTGGAAAAAACGTACAAAACAAGAAATTGGAGACATCAAGATTTTGGACGAATTTTTTAAGAATTTTCAAATTTTCAGAAAGGAGGTTCCGTATAAGGTCAAAAACTACATACTCAGATCTTCACCAAACTTTGCAGGGATACATTGGATGTCAAGACACGTGGAAAAAACGTACAAAACAAGAGATTGGGGACATCAAGATTTTGGACGAATTTTTTAAGAATTTTCAAATTTTCAGATGGGAGGTTCCATATAGGGTCAAAAACTACATACTCAGATCTTCACCAAACTTTGCAGGGATACATTGAATGTCAAGACACGTGGAAAAAACGTACAAAACAAGAGATTGGGGTCATCAAGATTTTGCACGGATTTTTTAGGAATTTTCGAATTTTCAGATGGGAGGTTCCAGATAAGGTCAAAAACTACATACTCAGATCTTCACCAAACTTTGCAGGGATACATTGGATGTCAAGACACGCGGAAAAAACGTACAAAACAAGAGATTGGAGACCAAGATTTTGGACGAATTTTTTAAGAATTCTCAAATTTTCAGATAGGAGGTTCCATATAAGGTCAAAAACTACATACTCAGATCTTCACCAAACTTTGCATGGATACATTATGTGTCAAGACACGTGGAAAAAACGTACAAAACAAGAGATTGGAGACATCAAGATTTTGGTCGAATTTTTTAAGAATTTTCAAATTTTCAGATGGGAGGTTCCAGATAAGGTCAAAAACTACATACTCAGATCTTCACCAAACTTTGCAGGGATACATTGGATGTCAAGACACGTGGAAAAAACGTACAAAACAAGAGATAGGAGACATCAAGATTTTGGACGAATTTTTTAACAATTTTCAAATTTTCAGAAAGGATGTTCCAGATAAGGTCAAAAACGACATACTCAGATCTTCACCAAACTTTGCAGGGATACATTGGATATCAAGACACGTGGAAAAAACGTACAAAACAAGAGATTGGAGACATCAAGATTTTGGACGAATTTTTTAAGAATTTTCAAATTTTCAGATAGGAGGTTCCAGATAAGGTCAAATACTACATACTCAGATCTTCACCAAACTTTGCAGGGATACATTGGATGTCAAGACACGTGGAAAAACCGTACAAAACAAGAGATTGGAGACATCAAGATTTTGGACGAATTTTTAAAGAATTTTCAAATTTTCAGAAATGCGGTTCCAGATAAGGTCAAAAACTACATACTCAGATCTTCACCAAACTTTGCAGGGATACATTGGATGTCAAGACACGTGGAAAAAACATACAAAACATAGGATTGGGGACATCAAGATTTTGTTAAATTTTTTTAAGAATTTTCAAATTTTCAGATAGGAGGTTCCATATAAGGTCAAAAACTACATACTCAGATCTTCACTAAACTATGCAGGGATACATTGGATGTCAAGACACGTGGAAAGAACGTACAAAACAAGAGATTGGAGACATCAAGATTTTGGACGATTTTTTTAAGAATTTTCAAATTTTCAGATAGGAGGTTCCATATAAGGTCAAAAACTACATACTCAGATCTTCACCAAACATTGCAGGGATACATTGGATGTCAAGACACGTGGAAAAAACGTACAAAACAAGAGATTGGAGACATCAAGATTTTGGACGAATTTTTTAAGAATTTTCAAATTTTCAGATAGGAGGTTCCAGATAAGGTCAAAAACTACATACTCAGATCTTCACCAAACGTTGCAGGGATACTTTGCATGTCAAGACACGTGGAAAAAACGTACAAAACAAGAGATTGGAGACATCAAGATTTTCGACGAATTTTTTAAGAATTTTCAAATTTTCAGATGGGAGGTTCCAGATAAGGTCAAAAACTACATACTCAGATCTTCACCAAACTCTGCAGGGATACATTGGATGTCAAGACACGTGGAAAAAACATACAAAACATAGGATTGGGGACATCAAGATTTTGGTCAAATTTTTTAAGAATTTTCAAATTTTCAGATAGGAGGTTCCATATAAGGTCAAAAACTACATACTCAGATCTTCACCAAACTTTGCATGGATACATTATGTGTCAAGACACGTGGAAAAAACGTACAAAACAAGAGATTGGAGACATCAAGATTTTGGTCGAATTTTTTAAGAATTTTCAAATTTTCAGATGGGAGGTTCCAGATAAGGTCAAAAACTACATACTCAGATCTTCACCAAACTTTGCAGGGATACATTGGATGTCAAGACACGTGGAAAAAACGTACAAAACAAGAGATAGGAGACATCAAGATTTTGGACGAATTTTTTAACAATTTTCAAATTTTCAGAAAGGATGTTCCAGATAAGGTCAAAAACGACATAATCAGATCTTCACCAAACTTTGCAGGGATACATTGGATATCAAGACACGTGGAAAAAACGTACAAAACAAGAGATTGGAGACATCAAGATTTTGGACGAATTTTTTAAGAATTTTCAAATTTTCAGATAGGAGGTTCCAGATAAGGTCAAAAACTACATACTCAGATCTTCACCAAACTTTGCAGGGATACATTGGATGTCAAGACACGTGGAAAAAACGTACAAAACAAGAGAATGGGGTCATCAAGGTTTTTGGACGGATTTTTTAGGAATTTTCAAATTTTCAGATGGGAGGTTCCAGATAAGGTCAAAAACTACATACTCAGATCTTCACCAAACATTGCAGGGATACATTGGATGTCAAGACACGTGGAAAAAACGTACAAAACAAGAGATTGGAGACATCAAGATTTTGGACGAATTTTTTAAGAATTTTTAAATTTTCAGATAGGAGGTTCCAGATGAGGTCAAAAACTACATACTCAGATCTTCACCAAACTTTGCAGGATACTTTGCATGTCAAGACACGTGGAAAAAACGTACAAAACAAGAGATCGGAGACATCAAGATTTTCGACGAATTTTTTAAGAATTTTCAAATTTTCAGATGGGAGGTTCCAGACAAGGTCAAAAACGACATACTCAGATCTTCACCAAACTTTGCATGGATACATTGGATGTCAAGACACGTGGAAAAAACGTACAAAACAAGAAATTGGAGACATCAAGATTTTGGACGAATTTTTTAAGAATTTTCAAATTTTCAGATGGGAGGTTCCGTATAAGGTCAAAAACTACATACTCAGATCTTCACCAAACTTTGCAGGGATACATTGGATGTCAAGGCACGTGGAAAAAACGTACAAAACAAGAGATTGGGGTCATCAAGATTTTGGACGAATTTTTTAAGAATTTTCAAATTTTCAGATGGGAGGTTCCAGACAAGGTCAAAAACGACATACTCAGATCTTCACCAAACTTTGCATGGATACATTGGATATCAAGACACGTGGAAAAAACGTACAAAACAAGAGATTGGAGACATCAAGATTTTGGACGAATTTTTTAAGAATTTTCAAATTTTCAGATAGGAGGTTCCAGATAAGGTCAAAAACTACATACTCAGATCTTCACCAAACTTTGCAGGTATACATTGGATGTCAAGACACGTGGAAAAACCGTACAAAACAAGAGATTGGAGACATCAAGATTTTGGACGATTTTTTAAAGAATTTTCAAATTTTCAGAAATGCGGTTCCAGATAAGGTCAAAAACTACATACTCAGATCTTCACCAAACTTTGCAGGGATACATTGGATGTCAAGACACGTGGAAAAAACGTACAAAACAATAGATTGGGGTCAACAAGATTTTGGACGGATTTTTTAGGAATTTTCAAATTTTCAGATGGGAGGTTCCAGATAAGGTCAAAAACTACATACTCAGATCTTCACCAAACTCTGCAGGGATACATTGTATGTCAAGACACGTGGAAAAAACATACAAAACATAGGATTGGGGACATCAAGATTTTGTTAAATTTTTTTAAGAATTTTCAAATTTTCAGATAGGAGGTTCCATATAAGGTCATAAACTACATACTCAGATCTTCACTAAACTATGCAGGGATACATTGGATGTCAAGACACGTGGAAAGAACGTACAAAACAAGAGATTGGAGACATCAAGATTTTGGACGATTTTTTTAAGAATTTTCAAATTTTCAGATAGGAGGTTCCATATAAGGTCAAAAACTACATACTCAGATCTTCACCAAACATTGCAGGGATACATTGGATGTCAAGACACGTGGAAAAAACGTACAAAACAAGAGATTGGAGACATCAAGATTTTGGACGAATTTTTTAAGAATTTTCAAATTTTCAGATATGAGGTTCCAGATAAGGTCAAAAACTACATACTCAGATCTTCACCAAACGTTGCAGGGATACTTTGCATGTCAAGACACGTGGAAAAAACGTACAAAACAAGAGATTGGAGACATCAAGATTTTCGACGAATTTTTTAAGAATTTTCAAATTTTCAGATGGGAGGTTCCAGATAAGGTCAAAAACTACATACTCAGATCTTCACCAAACTCTGCAGGGATACATTGGATGTCAAGACACGTGGAAAAAACATACAAAACATAGGATTGGGGACATCAAGATTTTGGTCAAATTTTTAAAGAATTTTCAAATTTTCAGATAGGAGGTTCCATATAAGGTCAAAAACTACATACTCAGATCTTCACCAAACTTTGCATGGATACATTATGTGTCAAGACACGTGGAAAAAACGTACAAAACAAGAGATTGGAGACATCAAGATTTTTGTCGAATTTTTTAAGAATTTTCAAATTTTCAGATGGGAGGTTCCAGATAAGGTCAAAAACTACATACTCAGATCTTCACCAAACTTTGCAGGGATACATTGGATGTCAAGACACGTGGAAAAAACGTACAAAACAAGAGATAGGAGACATCAAGATTTTGGACGAATTTTTTAAGAATTTTCAAATTTTCAGAAAGGATGTTCCAGATAAGGTCAAAAACGACATACTCAGATCTTCACCAAACTTTGCAGGGATACATTGGATATCAAGACACGTGGAAAAAACTTACAAAACAAGAGATTGGAGACATCAAGATTTTGGACGAATTTTTTAAGAATTTTCAAATTTTCAGATAGGAGGTTCCAGATAAGGTCAAAAACTACATACTCAGATCTTCACCAAACTTTGCAGGGATACATTGCATGTCAAGACACGTGGAAAAAACGTACAAAACAAGAGATTGGGGTCATCAAGGTTTTTGGACGGATTTTTTAGGAATTTTCAAATTTTCAGATGGGAGGTTCCAGATAAGGTCAAAAACTACATACTCAGATCTTCACCAAACATTGCAGGGATACATTGGATGTCAAGACACGTGGAAAAAACGTACAAAACAAGAGATTGGAGACATCAAGATTTTGGACGAATTTTTTAAGAATTTTCAAATTTTCAGATAGGAGGTTCCAGATGAGGTCAAAAACTACATACTCAGATCTTCACCAAACTTTGCAGGATACTTTGCATGTCAAGACACGTGGAAAAAACGTACAAAACAAGAGATCGGAGACATCAAGATTTTCGACGAATTTTTTAAGAATTTTCAAATTTTCAGATGGGAGGTTCCAGACAAAGTCAAAAACGACATACTCAGATCTTCACCAAACTTTGCATGGATACATTGGATGTCAAGACACGTGGAAAAAACGTACAAAACAAGAAATTGGAGACATCAAGATTTTGGACGAATTTTTTAAGAATTTTCAAATTTTCAGAAAGGAGGTTCCGTATAAGGTCAAAAACTACATACTCAGATCTTCACCAAACTTTGCAGGGATACATTGGATGTCAAGGCACGTGGAAAAAACGTACAAAACAAGAGATTGGGGTCATCAAGATTTTGGACGAATTTTTTAAGAATTTTCAAATTTTCAGAAAGAAGGTTCCATATAAGGTCAAAAACTACATACTCAGATCTTCACCAAACTTTGCAGGGATACATTGGATGTCAAGACACGTGGAAAAAACGTACAAAACAAGAGATTGGAGACATCAAGATTTTCGACAAATTTTTTAAGAATTTTCAAATTTTCAGATGGGAGGTTCCAGATAAGGTCAAAAACGACATACTCAGATCTTCACCAAACTTTGCATGGATACATTGGATGTCAAGACACGTGGAAAAAACGTACAAAACAAGAAATTGGAGACATCAAGATTTTGGACGAATTTTTTAAGAATTTTCAAATTTTCAGAAAGGAGGTTCCGTATAAGGTAAAAAACTACATACTCAGATCTTCACCATACTTTGCAGGGATACATTGAATGTCAAGACACGTGGAAAAAACGTACAAAACAAGAGATTGGGGTCATCAAGATTTTGCACGGATTTTTTAGGAATTTTCGAATTTTCAGATGGGAGGTTCCAGATAAGGTCAAAAACTACATACTCAGATCTTCACCAAACTTTGCAGGGATACATTGGATGTCAAGACACGCGGAAAAAACGTACAAAACAAGAGATTGGAGACCAAGATTTTGGACGAATTTTTTAAGAATTCTCAAATTTTCAGATAGGAGGTTCCATATAAGGTCAAAAACTACATACTCAGATCTTCACCAAACTTTGCATGGATACATTATGTGTCAAGACACGTGGAAAAAACGTACAAAACAAGAGATTGGAGACATCAAGATTTTGGTCGAATTTTTTAAGAATTTTCAAATTTTCAGATGGGAGGTTCCAGATAAGGTCAAAAACTACATACTCAGATCTTCACCAAACTTTGCAGGGATACATTGGATGTCAAGACACGTGGAAAAAACGTACAAAACAAGAGATAGGAGACATCAAGATTTTGGACGAATTTTTTAAGAATTTTCAAATTTTCAGAAAGGATGTTCCAGATAAGGTCAAAAACGACATACTCAGATCTTCACCAAACTTTGCAGGGATACATTGGATATCAAGACACGTGGAAAAAACGTACAAAACAAGAGATTGGAGACATCAAGATTTTGGACGAATTTTTGAAGAATTTTCAAATTTTCAGATAGGAGGTTCGAGATGAGGTCAAAACTACATACTCAGATCTTCACCAAACTTTGCAGGGATACATTGGATGTCAAGACACGTGGAAAAAACGTACAAAACAAGAGATTGGGGTCAACAAGATTTTGGACGGATTTTTTAGGAATTTTCAAATTTTCAGATGGGAGGTTCCAGATAAGGTCAAAAACTACATACTCAGATCTTCACCAAACTCTGCAGGGATACATTGTATGTCAAGACACGTGGAAAAAACATACAAAACATAGGATTGGGGACATCAAGATTTTGTTAAATTTTTTTAAGAATTTTCAAATTTTCAGATAGGAGGTTCCATATAAGGTCAAAAACTACATACTCAGATCTTCACCAAACATTGCAGGGATACATTGGATGTCAAGACACGTGGAAAGAACGTACAAAACAAGAGATTGGAGACATCAAGATTTTGGACGAATTTTTTAAGAATTTTCAAATTTTCAGATAGGAGGTTCCAGATAAGGTCAAAAACTACATACTCAGATCTTCACCAAACGTTGCAGGGATACTTTGCATGTCAAGACACGTGGAAAAAACGTACAAAACAAGAGATTGGAGACATCAAGATTTTCGACGAATTTTTTAAGAATTTTCAAATTTTCAGATGGGAGGTTCCAGATAAGGTCAAAAACTACATACTCAGATCTTCACCAAACTCTGCAGGGATACATTGGATGTCAAGACACGTGGAAAAAACATACAAAACATAGGATTGGGGACATCAAGATTTTGGTCAAATTTTTTAAGAATTTTCAAATTTTCAGATAGGAGGTTCCATATAAGGTCAAAAACTACATACTCAGATCTTCACCAAACTTTGCATGGATACATTATGTGTCAAGACACGTGGAAAAAACGTACAAAACAAGAGATTGGAGACATCAAGATTTTGGTCGAATTTTTTAAGAATTTTAAAATTTCAGATGGGAGGTTCCAGATAAGGTCAAAAACTACATACTCAGATCTTCACCAAACTTTGCAGGTATACATTGGATGTCAAGACACGTGGAAAAAACGTACAAAACAAGAGATAGGAGACATCAAGATTTTGGACGAATTTTTTAACAATTTTCAAATTTTCAGAAAGGATGTTCCAGATAAGGTCAAAAACGACATACTCAGATCTTCACCAAACTTTGCAGGGATACGTTGGATATCAAGACACATGGAAAAAACGTACAAAACAAGAGATTGGAGACATCAAGATTTTGGACGAATTTTTTTAAGAATTTTCAAATTTTCAGATAGGAGGTTCCAGATAAGGTCAAAAACTACATACTCAGATCTTCACCAAACTTTGCAGGGATACATTGGATGTCAAGACACGTGGAAAAAACGTACAAAACAAGAGATTGGGGTCATCAAGATTTTGGACGGATTTTTTAGGAATTTTCAAATTTTCAGATGGGAGGTTCCAGATAAGGTCAAAAACTACATACTCAGATCTTCACCAAACATTGCAGGGATACATTGGATGTCAAGACACGTGGAAAAAACGTACAAAACAAGAGATTGGAGACATCAAGATTTTGGACGAATTTTTTAAGAATTTTCAAATTTTCAGATAGGAGGTTCCAGATGAGGTCAAAAACTACATACTCAGATCTTCACCAAACTTTGCAGGAATACTTTGCATGTCAAGACACGTGGAAAAAACGTACAAAACAAGAGATCGGAGACATCAAGATTTTTGACGAATTTTTTAAGAATTTTCAAATTTTCAGATCGGAGGTTCCAGATAAGGTCAAAAACGACATACTCAGATCTTCACCAAACTTTGCAGGGATACATTGGATATCAATACACGTGGAAAAAACGTACAAAACAAGAGATTGGAGACATCAAGATTTTGGACGAATTTTTTAAGAATTTTCAAATTTTCAGATAGGAGGTTCCAGATAAGGTCAAAAACTACATACTCAGATCTTCACCAAACTTTGCAGGGATACATTGGATGTCAAGACACGTTAAAAAAACGTACAAAACAAGAGATTGGAGACATCAAGATTTTGGACGATTTTTTAAAGAATTTTCAAATTTTCAGAAATGCGGTTCCAGATAAGGTCAAAAACTACATACTCAGATCTTCACCAAACTTTGCAGGGATACATTGGATGTCAAGACACGTGGAAAAAACGTACAAAACAAGAGATTGGGGTCAACAAGATTTTGGACGGATTTTTTAGGAATTTTCAAATTTTCAGATGGGAGGTTCCAGATAAGGTCAAAAACTACATACTCAGATCTTCACCAAACTCTGCAGGGATACATTGTATGTCAAGACACGTGGAAAAAACATACAAAACATAGGATTGGGGACATCAAGATTTTGTTAAATTTTTTTAAGAATTTTCAAATTTTCAGATAGGAGGTTCCATATAAGGTCAAAAACTACATACTCAGATCTTCACCAAACATTGCAGGGATACATTGGATGTCAAGACACGTGGAAAGAACGTACAAAACAAGAGATTGGAGACATCAAGATTTTGGACGAATTTTTTAAGAATTTTCAAATTTTCAGATAGGAGGTTCCATATAAGGTCAAAAACTACATACTCAGATCTTCACCAAACATTGCAGGGATACATTGGATGTCAACACACGTGGAAAAAACGTACAAAACAAGAGATTGGAGACATCAAGATTTTGGACGAATTTTTTAAGAATTTTCAAATTTTCAGATAGGAGGTTCCAGATAAGGTCAATAACTACATACTCAGATCTTCACCAAACTTTGAATGGATACATTATGTGTCAAGACACGTGGAAAAAACGTACAAAACAAGAGATTGGAGACATCAAGATTTTGGTCGAATTTTTTAAGAATTTTCAAATTTTCAGATGGGAGGTTCCAGATAAGGTCAAAAACTACATACTCAGATCTTCACCAAACTTTGCAGGGATACATTGGATGTCAAGACACGTGGAAAAAACGTACAAAACAAGAGATAGGAGACATCAAGATTTTGGACGAATTTTTTAACAATTTTCAAATTTTCAGAAAGGATGTTCCAGATAAGGTCAAAAACGACATACTCAGTTCTTCACCAAACTTTGCAGGGATACATTGGATATCAAGACACATGGAAAAAACGTACAAAACAAGAGATTGGAGACATCAAGATTTTGGACGAATTTTTTAAGAATTTTCAAATTTTCAGATAGGAGGTTCCAGATAAGGTCAAAAACTACATACTCAGATCTTCACCAAACTTTGCAGGGATACATTGGATGTCAAGACACGTGGAAAAAACGTACAAAACAAGAGATTGGGGTCATCAAGATTTTGGACGGATTTTTTAGGAATTTTCAAATTTTCAGATGGGAGGTTCCAGATAAGGTCAAAAACTACATACTCAGATCTTCACCAAACATTGCAGGGATACATTGGATGTCAAGACACGTGGAAAAAACGTACAAAACAAGAGATTGGAGACATCAAGATTTTGGACGAATTTTTTAAGAATTTTCAAATTTTCAGATAGGAGGTTCCAGATGAGGTCAAAAACTACATACTCAGATATTCACCAAACTTTGCAGGAATACTTTGCATGTCAAGACACGTGGAAAAAACGTACAAAACAAGAGATCGGAGACATCAAGATTTTCGACGAATTTTTTAAGAATTTTCAAATTTTCAGATGGGAGGTTCCATATAAGGTCAAAAACGACATACTCAGATCTTCACCAAACTTTGCATGGATACATTGGATGTCAAGACACGTGGAAAAAACATACAAAACATAGGATTGGGGACATCAAGATTTTGGACGAATTTTTTAAGAATTTTCAAATTTTCAGATAGGAGGTTCCATATAATTTCAAAAACTACATACTCAGATCTTCACCAAATTTTGCAGGGATACATTGGATGTCAAGACACGTGGAAAAAACGTACAAAACAAGAGATTCAAGACATCAAGATTTTGGACGAATTTTTTGAGAATTTTCAAATTTTCAGAAAGGAGGTTCCATATACGGTCAAAAACTACATACTCAGATCTTCACCAAACTTTGCAGGGATACATTGGATGTCAAGACACGTGAAAAAAACGTACAAAACAAGAGATTGGAGACATCAAGATTTTTGACGAATTTTTTAAGAATTTTCAAATTTTCAGAAAGGATGTTCCAGATAAGGTCAAAAACGACATACTCAGATCTTCACCAAACTTTGCAGGGATACATTGGAGGTCGAGACACGTGGAAAAAACGTACAAAACAAGAGATTGGAGACATCAAGATATTGGACGAATTTTTGAAGAATTTTCAAATTTTCAGATAGGAGGTTCCAGATAAGGTCAAAAACTACATACTCAGATCTTCACCAAACATTGCAGGGATACATTGGATGTCAAGACACGTGGAAAAAACGTACAAAACAAGAGATTGGAGACATCAAGATTCTCGACGAATTTTTGAAGAATTTTCAAATTTTCAGATAGGAGGTTCCAGATAAGGTCAAAAACTACATACTCAGATCTTCACCAAACTTTGCAGGGATACATTGAATGTCAAGACACGTGGAAAAAACGTACAAAACAAGAGATTGGAGACAACAAGATTTTGGACGAATTTTTTAAGAATTTTCAAATTTTCAGAAAGGAGGTTCCATATAAAGTCAAAAACTACATACTCAGATCTTCACCAAACTTTGCAGGGATACATTGAATGTCAAGACACGTGGAAAAAACGTACAAAACAAGAGATTGGGGTCATCAAGATTTTGGACGGATTTTTTAGGAATTTTCAAATTTTCAGATGGGAGGTTCCAGATAAGGTCAAAAACTACATACTCAGATCTTCACCAAACTTTGCAGGGATACATTGGATGTCAAGACACGTGGAAAAAACGTACAAAACAAGAGATTGGAGACATCAAGATTTTGGACGAATTTTTTAAGAATTTTCAAATTTTCAGATAGGAGGTTCCATATAAGGTCAAAAACTACATACTCAGATCTTCACCAAACTTTGCATGGATACATTATGTGTCAAGACACGTGGAAAAAACGTACAAAACAAGAGATTGGAGACATCAAGATTTTGGACGAATTTTTTAAGAATTTTCAAATTTTCAGATGGGAGGTTCCAGATAAGGTCAAAAACTACATACTCAGATCTTCACCAAACTTTGCAGGGATACATTGGATGTCAAGACACGTGGAAAAAACGTACAAAACAAGAGATAGGAGACATCAAGATTTTGGACGAATTTTTTAACAATTTTCAAATTTTCAGAAAGGATGTTCCAGATAAGGTCAAAAACGACATACTCAGATCTTCACCAAACTTTGCAGGGATACATTGGATATCAAGACACGTGGAAAAAACGTACAAAACAAGAGATTGGAGACATCAATATTTTGGACGAATTTTTTAAGAATTTTCAAATTTTCAGATAGGAGGTTCGAGATAAGGTCAAAAACTACATACTTAGATCTTCACCAAACTTTGCAGGGATACATTGGATGTCAAGACACGTGGAAAAAACGTACAAAACAAGAGATTGGGGTCATCAAGATTTTGGACGGATTTTTTAGGAATTTTCAAATTTTCAGATGGGAGGTTCCAGATAAGGTCAAAAACTACATACTCAGATCTTCACCAAACATTGCAGGGATACATTGGATGTCAAGACACGTGGAAAAAACGTACAAAACAAGAGATTGGAGACATCAATATTTTGGACGAATTTTTTTAAATTTTCAAATTTTCAGATAGGAGGTTCCAGATGAGGTCAAAAACTACATACTCAGATCTTCACCAAACTTTGCAGGAATACTTTGCATGTCAAGACACGTGGAAAAAACGTACAAAACAAGAGATCGGAGACATCAAGATTTTCGACGAATTTTTTAAGAATTTTCAAATTTTCAGATGGGAGGTTCCAGATAAGGTCAAAAACGACATACTCAGATCTTCACCAAACTTTGCATGGATACATTGGATGTCAAGACACGTGGAAAAAACATACAAAACATAGGATTGGGGACATCAAGATTTTGGACGAATTTTTTAAGAATTTTCAAATTTTCAGATAGGAGGTTCCATATAATTTCAAAAACTACATACTCAGATCTTCACCAAACTTTGCAGGGATACATTGGATGTCAAGACACGTGGAAAAAACGTACAAAACAAGAGATTGGAGACATCAAGATTTTGGACGAATTTTTTGAGAATTTTCAAATTTTCAGAAAGGAGGTTCCATATAAGGTCAAAAACTACATACTCAGATCTTCACCAAACTTTGCAGGGAGGGATACATTGGATGTCAAGACACGTGAAAAAAACGTACAAAACAAGAGATTGGAGACATCAAGATTTTTGACGAATTTTTTAAGAATTTTCAAATTTTCAGAAAGGATGTTCCAGATAAGGTCAAAAACGACATACTCAGATCTTCACCAAACTTTGCAGGGATACATTGGAGGTCGAGACACGTGGAAAAAACGTACAAAACAAGAGATTGGAGACATCAAGATATTGGACGAATTTTTGAAGAATTTTCAAATTTTCAGATAGGAGGTTCCAGATAAGGTCAAAAATTACATACTCAGATCTTCACCAAACATTGCAGGGATACATTGGATGTCAAGACACGTGGAAAAAACGTACAAAACAAGAGATTGGAGACATCAAGATTCTCGACGAATTTTTGAAGAATTTTCAAATTTTCAGATAGGAGGTTCCAGATAAGGTCAAAAACTACATACTCAGATCTTCACCAAACTTTGCAGGGATACATTGAATGTCAAGACACGTGGAAAAAACGTACAAAACAAGAGATTGGAGACATCAAGATTTTTGACGAATTTTTTAAGAATTTTCAAATTTTCAGATAGGAGGTTCCAGATAAGGTCAAAAACTACATACTCAGATCTTCACCAAACTTTGCAGGGATACATTGGATGTCAAGACACGTGGAAAAAACGTACAAAACAAGAGATTGGAGACATCAAGATTTTGGACGAATTTTTTAAGAATTTTCAAATTTTCAGAAAGGATGTTCCAGATAAGGTCAAAAACGACATACTCAGATCTTCACCAAACTTTGCAGGGATACATTGGATGTCAAGACACGTGGAAAAAACATACAAAACATAGGATTGGGGACATCAAGATTTTGGTCGAATTTTTTAAGAGTTTTCAAATTTCCAGATAAGAGGTTCCATATAAGGTCAAAAACTACATACTCAGATCTTTACCAAACTTAACAGGGATACATTGGATGTCAAGACACGTGGAAAAAACGTAAAAACAAGAGATTGGCGACATCAAGATTATGGACGATATTTTTAAGAATTTTCAAATTTTCATAAAGGAGGTTCCAGATAAGGTCAAAAACGACATACTCAGATCTTCACCAAACGTTGCAGGGATACCTTGCATGTCAAGACACGTGGAAAAAACGTACAAAACAAGAGATTGGAGACATCAAGATTTTCGACGAATTTTTTAAGAATTTTCAAATTTTCAGATGGGAGGTTCCAGATAAGGTCAAAAACTACATACTCAGATCTTCACCAACTTTGCAGGGATACATTGGATGTCAAGACACGTGGAAAAAACGTACAAAAAAAAGAGATTGGGGTCATCAAGATTTTGGACGAATTTTTTAAGAATTTTCAAATTTTCAGATGGGAGGTTCCATATAAGGTCAAAAACTACATACTCAGATCTTCACCAAACTTTGCATGGATACATTGGATGTCAAGACACGTGGAAAAAACATACAAAACATAGGATTGGGGACATCAAGATTTTGGTCGAATTTTTTAAGAATTTTCAAATTTTCAGATAGGAGGTTCCATATAAGGTCAAAAACTACATACTCAGATCTTCACCAAACTTTGCATGGATACATTATGTGTCAAGACACGTCGAAAAAACGTACAAAACAAGAGATTGGAGACATCAAGATTTTGGTCGAATTTTTTAAGAATTTTCAAATTTTCAGATAGGAGGTTCCAGATAAGGTCAAAAACTACATACTCAGATCTTCACCAAACTTTGCAGGGATACATTGGATGTCAAGACACGTGGAAAAAACGTACAAAACAAGAGATAGGAGACATCAAGATTTTGGACGATATTTTTAAGAATTTTCAAATTTTCATAAAGGAGGTTCGAGATAAGGTCAAAAACTACATACTCAGATCTTCACCAAACTTTGCAGGGATACATTGGATGTCAAGACACGTGGAAAAAACATACAAGACCTAGGATTGGGGACATCAAGATTTTGGTCAAACTTTTTAAGAGTTTTCAAATTTTCAGGTTCCATATAAGGTCAAAAACTACATACTCAGATCTTCACCAAACTTTGCAGGGATACATTGGATGTCAAGACACGTGGAAAAAACGTACAAAACAAGAGATTGGAGACATCAAGATTTTGGACGAATTTTTTAAGAATTTTCAAATTTTCAGAAAGGAGGTTCCATATAAGGTCAAAAACTACATACTCAGATCTTCATCAAACTTTGCAGGGATACATTGAATGTCAAGACACGTGGAAAAAATGTACAAAACAAGAGATTGGAGACATCAAGATTTTGGACGAATTTTTTAAGAATTTTCAAATTTTCAGATAGGAGGTTCCATAAAAGGTCAAAAACTACATACTCAGATCTTCACCAAACTTTGCATGGATACATTATGTGTCAAGACACGTGGAAAAAACGTACAAAACAAGAGATTGGAGACATCAAGATTTTGGTCGAATTTTTTAAGAATTTTCAAATTTTCAGATGGGAGGTTCCAGATAAGGTCAAAAACTACATACTCAGATCTTCACCAAACTTTGCAGGGATACATTGGATGTCAAGACACGTGGAAAAAACGTACAAAACAAGAGATTGGAGACATCAAGATTTTGGACGAATTTTTTAAGAATTTTCAAATTTTCAGAAAGGATGCTCCAGATAAGGTCAAAAACGACATACTCAGATCTTCACCAAACTTTACAGGGATACATTGGATATCAAGACACGTGGAAAAAACGTACAAAACAAGAGATTGGGGTCATCAAGGTTTTTGACGGATTTTTTAGGAATTTTCAAATTTTCAGATGGGAGGTTCCAGATAAGGTCAAAAACTACATACTCAGATCTTCACCAAACATTGCAGGGATACATTGGATGTCAAGACACGTGGAAAAAACGTACAAAACAAGAGATTGGAGACATCAAGATTTTGGACGAATTTTTTAAGAATTTTCAAATTTTCAGATAGGAGGTTCCAGATGAGGTCAAAAACTACATACTCAGATCTTCACCAAACTTTGCAGGAATACTTTGCATGTCAAGACACGTGGAAAAAACGTACAAAACAAGAGATCGGAGACATCAAGATTTTCGACGAATTTTTTAAGAATTTTCAAATTTTCAGATGGGAGGTTCCAGATAAGGTCAAAAACGACATACTCAGATCTTCACCAAACTTTGCAGGGATACATTGGATGTCAAGACACGTGGAAAAAACGTACAAAACAAGAGATTGGGGTCATCAAGATTTTGGACGGATTTTTTAAGAATTTTCAAATGTTCAGATGGGAGGTTCCAGACAAGGTCAAAAACGACATACTCAGATCTTCACCAAACTTTGCATGGATACATTGGATGTCAAGACACGTGGAAAAAACGTACAAAACAAGAAATTGGAGACATCAAGATTTTGGACGAATTTTTTGAGAATTTTCAAATTTTCAGAAAGGAGGTTCCGTATAAGGTCAAAAACTACATACTCAGATCTTCACCAAACTTTGCAGGGATACATTGGATGTCAAGACACGTGGAAAAAACGTACAAAACAAGAGATTGGGGTCATCAAGATTTTGGACGAATTTTTTAAGAATTTTCAAATTTTCAGAAAGGAGGTTCCATATAAGGTCAAAAACTACATACTCAGATCTTCACCAAACTTTGCAGGGATACATTGGATGTCAAGACACGTGGAAAAAACGTACAAAACAAGAGATTGGAGACATCAAGATTTTCGACAATTTTTTTAAGAATTTTCAAATTTTCAGATGGGAGGTTCCAGATAAGGTCAAAAACGACATACTCAGATCTTCACCAAACTTTGCATGGATACATTGGATGTCAAGACACGTGGAAAAAACGTACAAAACAAGAAATTGGAGACATCAAGATTTTGGACGAATTTTTTAAGAATTTTCAAATTTTCAGAAAGGAGGTTCCGTATAAGGTCAAAAACTACATACTCAGATCTTCACCAAACTTTGCAGGGATACATTGGATGTCATGACACGTGGAAAAAACGTACAAAACAAGAGATTGGGGACATCAAGATTTTGGACGAATTTTTTAAGAATTTTCAAATTTTCAGATGGGAGGTTCCATATAGGGTCAAAAACTACATACTCAGATCTTCACCAAACTTTGCAGGGATACATTGAATGTCAAGACACGTGGAAAAAACGTACAAAACAAGAGATTGGGGTCATCAAGATTTTGCACGGATTTTTTAGGAATTTTCGAATTTTCAGATGGGAGGTTCCAGATAAGGTCAAAAACTACATACTCAGATCTTCACCAAACTTTGCAGGGATACATTGGATGTTTAGACACGCGGAAAAAACGTACAAAACAAGAGATTGGAGACCAAGATTTTGGACGAATTTTTTAAGAATTCTCAAATTTTCAGATAGGAGGTTCCATATAAGGTCAAAAACTACATACTCAGATCTTCACCAAACTTTGCAGGGATACATTGGATATCAAGACACGTGGAAAAAACGTACAAAACAAGAGATTGGAGACATCAAGATTTTGGACGAATTTTTTAAGAATTTTCAAATTTTCAGATAGGAGGTTCCAGATAAGGTCAAAAACTACATACTCAGATCTTCACCAAACTTTGCAGGAATACATTGGATGTCAAGACACGTGGAAAAAACGTACAAAACAAGAGATTGGGGTCATCAAGATTTTGGACGGATTTTTTAGGAATTTTCAAATTTTCAGATGGGAGGTTCCAGATAAGGTCAAAAACTACATACTCAGATCTTCACCAAACTTTGCAGGGATACATTGGATGTCAAGACACGTGGAAAAAACGTACAAAACAAGAGATTGGAGACATCAAAATTTTGGACGAATTTTTTAAGAATTTTCAAATTTTCAGATAGGAGGTTCCATATAAGGTCAAAAACTACATACTCAGATCTTCACCAAACTTTGCAGGGATACATTGGAGGTCGAGACACGTGGAAAAAAAGTACAAAACAAGAGATTGGGGTCATCAAGATTTTGGACGGATTTTTTAGGAATTTTCAAATTTTCAGATGGGAGGTTCCAGATAAGGTCAAAAACTACATACTCAGATCTTCACCAAACATTGCAGGGATACATTGGATGTCAAGACACGTGGAAAAAACGTACAAAACAATAGATTGGGGTCAACAAGATTTTGGACGGATTTTTTAGGAATTTTCAAATTTTCAGATGGGAGGTTCCAGATAAGGTCAAAAACTACATACTCAGATCTTCACCAAACTCTGCAGGGATACATTGTATGTCAAGACATGTGGAAAAAACATACAAAACATAGGATTGGGGACATCAAGATTTTGTTAAATTTTTTTAAGAATTTTCAAATTTTCAGATAGGAGGTTCCATATAAGGTCAAAAACTACATACTCAGATCTTCACTAAACTATGCAGGGATACATTGGATGTCAAGACACGTGGAAAGAACGTACAAAACAAGAGATTGGAGACATCAAGTTTTTGGACGATTTTTTTAAGAATTTTCAAATTTTCAGATAGGAGGTTCATTATAAGGTCAAAAACTACATACTCAGATCTTCACCAAACATTGCAGGGATACATTGGATGTCAAGACACGTGGAAAAAACGTACAAAACAAGAGATTGGAGACATCAAGATTTTGGACGAATTTTTTAAGAATTTTCAAATTTTCAGATAGGAGGTTCCAGATAAGGTCAAAAACTACATACTCAGATCTTCACCAAACGTTGCAGGGATACTTTGCATGTCAAGACACGTGGAAAAAACGTACAAAACAAGAGATTGGAGACATCAAGATTTTCGACGAATTTTTTAAGAATTTTCAAATTTTCAGATGGGAGGTTCCAGATAAGGTCAAAAACTACATACTCAGATCTTCACCAAACTCTGCAGGGATACATTGGATGTCAAGACACGTGGAAAAAACATACAAAACATAGGATTGGGGACATCAAGATTTTGGTCAAATTTTTTAAGAATTTTCAAATTTTCAGATAGGAGGTTCCATATAAGGTCAAAAACTACATACTCAGATCTTCACCAAACTTTGCATGGATACATTATGTGTCAAGACACGTGGAAAAAACGTACAAAACAAGAGATTGGAGACATCAAGATTTTGGTCGAATTTTTTAAGAATTTTCAAATTTTCAGATGGGAGGTTCCAGATAAGGTGAAAAACTACATACTCAGATCTTCACCAAACTTTGCAGGGATACATTGGATGTCAAGACACGTGGAAAAAACGTACAAAACAAGAGATAGGAGACATCAAGATTTTGGACGAATTTTTTAACAATTTTCAAATTTTCAGAAAGGATGTTCCAGATAAGGTCAAAAACGACATACTCAGATCTTCACCAAACTTTGCAGGGATACATTGGATATCAAGACACGTGGAAAAAAAGTACAAAACAAGAGATTGGAGACATCAAGATTTTGGACGAATTTTTTAAGAATTTTCAAATTTCCAGATAGGAGGTTCCAGATAAGGTCAAAAACTACATACTCAGATCTTCACCAAACTTTGCAGGGATACATTGGATGTCAAGACACGTGGAAAAAACGTACAAAACAAGAGATTGGGGTCATCAAGATTTTGGACGGATTTTTTAGGAATTTTCAAATTTTCAGATGGGAGGTTCCAGATAAGGTCAAAAACTACATACTCAGATCTTCACCAAACATTGCAGGGATACATTGGATGTCAAGACACGTGGAAAAAACGTACAAAACAAGAGATTGGAGACATCAAGATTTTGGACGAATTTTTTAAGAATTTTCAAATTTTCAGATAGGAGGTTCCAGATGAGGTCAAAAACTACATACTCAGATCTTCACCAAACTTTGCAGGAATACTTTGCATGTCAAGACACGTGGAAAAAACGTACAAAACAAGAGATCGGAGACATCAAGATTTTCGACGAATTTTTTAAGAATTTTCAAATTTTCAGATGGGAGGTTCCAGACAAGGTCAAAAACGACATACTCAGATCTTCACCAAACTTTGCATGGATACATTGGATGTCAAGACACGTGGAAAAAACGTACAAAACAAGAAATTGGAGACATCAAGATTTTGGACGAATTTTTTGAGAATTTTCAAATTTTCAGAAAGGAGGTTCCGTATAAGGTCAAAAACTACATACTCAGATCTTCACCAAACTTTGCAGGGATACATTGGATGTCAAGACACGTGGAAAAAACGTACAAAACAAGAGATTGGGGTCATCAAGATTTTGGACGAATTTTTTAAGAATTTTCAAATTTTCAGAAAGGAGGTTCCATATAAGGTCAAAAACTACATACTCAGATCTTCACCAAACTTTGCAGGGATACATTGGATGTCAAGACACGTGGAAAAAACGTACAAAACAAGAGATTGGAGACATCAAGATTTTCGACAATTTTTTTAAGAATTTTCAAATTTTCAGATGGGAGGTTCCAGATAAGGTCAAAAACGACATACTCAGATCTTCACCAAACTTTGCATGGATACATTGGATGTCAAGACACGTGGAAAAAACGTACAAAACAAGAAATTGGAGACATCAAGATTTTGGACGAATTTTTTAAGAATTTTCAAATTTTCAGAAAGGAGGTTCCGTATAAGGTCAAAAACTACATACTCAGATCTTCACCAAACTTTGCAGGGATACATTGGATGTCATGACACGTGGAAAAAACGTACAAAACAAGAGATTGGGGACATCAAGATTTTGGACGAATTTTTTAAGAATTTTCAAATTTTCAGATGGGAGGTTTCATATAGGGTCAAAAACTACATACTCAGATCTTCACCAAACTTTGCAGGGATACATTGAATGTCAAGACACGTGGAAAAAACGTACAAAACAAGAGATTGGGGTCATCAAGATTTTGCACGGATTTTTTAGGAATTTTCGAATTTTCAGATGGGAGGTTCCAGATAAGGTCAAAAACTACATACTCAGATCTTCACCAAACTTTGCAGGGATACATTGGATGTTTAGACACGCGGAAAAAACGTACAAAACAAGAGATTGGAGACCAAGATTTTGGACGAATTTTTTAAGAATTCTCAAATTTTCAGATAGGAGGTTCCATATAAGGTCAAAAACTACATACTCAGATCTTCACCAAACTTTGCAGGGATACATTGGATATCAAGACACGTGGAAAAAACGTACAAAACAAGAGATTGGAGACATCAAGATTTTGGACGAATTTTTTAAGAATTTTCAAATTTTCAGATAGGAGGTTCCAGATAAGGTCAAAAACTACATACTCAGATCTTCACCAAACTTTGCAGGAATACATTGGATGTCAAGACACGTGGAAAAAACGTACAAAACAAGAGATTGGGGTCATCAAGATTTTGGACGGATTTTTTAGGAATTTTCAAATTTTCAGATGGGAGGTTCCAGATAAGGTCAAAAACTACATACTCAGATCTTCACCAAACTTTGCAGGGATACATTGGATGTCAAGACACGTGGAAAAAACGTACAAAACAAGAGATTGGAGACATCAAAATTTTGGACGAATTTTTTAAGAATTTTCAAATTTTCAGATAGGAGGTTCCATATAAGGTCAAAAACTACATACTCAGATCTTCACCAAACTTTGCAGGGATACATTGGAGGTCGAGACACGTGGAAAAAAAGTACAAAACAAGAGATTGGGGTCATCAAGATTTTGGACGGATTTTTTAGGAATTTTCAAATTTTCAGATGGGAGGTTCCAGATAAGGTCAAAAACTACATACTCAGATCTTCACCAAACATTGCAGGGATACATTGGATGTCAAGACACGTGGAAAAAACGTACAAAACAATAGATTGGGGTCAACAAGATTTTGGACGGATTTTTTAGGAATTTTCAAATTTTCAGATGGGAGGTTCCAGATAAGGTCAAAAACTACATACTCAGATCTTCACCAAACTCTGCAGGGATACATTGTATGTCAAGACATGTGGAAAAAACATACAAAACATAGGATTGGGGACATCAAGATTTTGTTAAATTTTTTTAAGAATTTTCAAATTTTCAGATAGGAGGTTCCATATAAGGTCAAAAACTACATACTCAGATCTTCACTAAACTATGCAGGGATACATTGGATGTCAAGACACGTGGAAAGAACGTACAAAACAAGAGATTGGAGACATCAAGTTTTTGGACGATTTTTTTAAGAATTTTCAAATTTTCAGATAGGAGGTTCCATATAAGGTCAAAAACTACATACTCAGATCTTCACCAAACATTGCAGGGATACATTGGATGTCAAGACACGTGGAAAAAACGTACAAAACAAGAGATTGGAGACATCAAGATTTTGGACGAATTTTTTAAGAATTTTCAAATTTTCAGATAGGAGGTTCCAGATAAGGTCAAAAACTACATACTCAGATCTTCACCAAACGTTGCAGGGATACTTTGCATGTCAAGACACGTGGAAAAAACGTACAAAACAAGAGATTGGAGACATCAAGATTTTCGACGAATTTTTTAAGAATTTTCAAATTTTCAGATGGGAGGTTCCAGATAAGGTCAAAAACTACATACTCAGATCTTCACCAAACTCTGCAGGGATACATTGGATGTCAAGACACGTGGAAAAAACATACAAAACATAGGATTGGGGACATCAAGATTTTGGTCAAATTTTTTAAGAATTTTCAAATTTTCAGATAGGAGGTTCCATATAAGGTCAAAAACTACATACTCAGATCTTCACCAAACTTTGCATGGATACATTATGTGTCAAGACACGTGGAAAAAACGTACAAAACAAGAGATTGGAGACATCAAGATTTTGGTCGAATTTTTTAAGAATTTTCAAATTTTCAGATGGGAGGTTCCAGATAAGGTGAAAAACTACATACTCAGATCTTCACCAAACTTTGCAGGGATACATTGGATGTCAAGACACGTGGAAAAAACGTACAAAACAAGAGATAGGAGACATCAAGATTTTGGACGAATTTTTTAACAATTTTCAAATTTTCAGAAAGGATGTTCCAGATAAGGTCAAAAACGACATACTCAGATCTTCACCAAACTTTGCAGGGATACATTGGATATCAAGACACGTGGAAAAAAAGTACAAAACAAGAGATTGGAGACATCAAGATTTTGGACGAATTTTTGAAGAATTTTCAAATTTCCAGATAGGAGGTTCCAGATAAGGTCAAAAACTACATACTCAGATCTTCACCAAACTTTGCAGGGATACATTGGATGTCAAGACACGTGGAAAAAACGTACAAAACAAGAGATTGGGGTCATCAAGATTTTGGACGGATTTTTTAGGAATTTTCAAATTTTCAGATGGGAGGTTCCAGATAAGGTCAAAAACTACATACTCAGATCTTCACCAAACATTGCAGGGATACATTGGATGTCAAGACACGTGGAAAAAACGTACAAAACAAGAGATTGGAGACATCAAGATTTTGGACGAATTTTTTAAGAATTTTCAAATTTTCAGATAGGAGGTTCCAGATGAGGTCAAAAACTACATACTCAGATCTTCACCAAACTTTGCAGGAATACTTTGCATGTCAAGACACGTGGAAAAAACGTACAAAACAAGAGATCGGAGACATCAAGATTTTCGACGAATTTTTTAAGAATTTTCAAATTTTCAGATGGGAGGTTCCAGACAAGGTCAAAAACGACATACTCAGATCTTCACCAAACTTTGCATGGATACATTGGATGTCAAGACACGTGGAAAAAACGTACAAAACAAGAAATTGGAGACATCAAGATTTTGGACGAATTTTTTGAGAATTTTCAAATTTTCAGAAAGGAGGTTCCGTATAAGGTCAAAAACTACATACTCAGATCTTCACCAAACTTTGCAGGGATACATTGGATGTCAAGACACGTGGAAAAAACGTACAAAACAAGAGATTGGGGTCATCAAGATTTTGGACGAATTTTTTAAGAATTTTCAAATTTTCAGAAAGGAGGTTCCATATAAGGTCAAAAACTACATACTCAGATCTTCACCAAACTTTGCAGGGATACATTGGATGTCAAGACACGTGGAAAAAACGTACAAAACAAGAGATTGGAGACATCAAGATTTTCGACAATTTTTTTAAGAATTTTCAAATTTTCAGATGGGAGGTTCCAGATAAGGTCAAAAACGACATACTCAGATCTTCACCAAACTTTGCATGGATACATTGGATGTCAAGACACGTGGAAAAAACGTACAAAACAAGAAATTGGAGACATCAAGATTTTGGACGAATTTTTTAAGAATTTTCAAATTTTCAGAAAGGAGGTTCCGTATAAGGTCAAAAACTACATACTCAGATCTTCACCAAACTTTGCAGGGATACATTGGATGTCATGACACGTGGAAAAAACGTACAAAACAAGAGATTGGGGACATCAAGATTTTGGACGAATTTTTTAAGAATTTTCAAATTTTCAGATGGGAGGTTCCATATAGGGTCAAAAACTACATACTCAGATCTTCACCAAACTTTGCAGGGATACATTGAATGTCAAGACACGTGGAAAAAACGTACAAAACAAGAGATTGGGGTCATCAAGATTTTGCACGGATTTTTTAGGAATTTTCGAATTTTCAGATGGGAGGTTCCAGATAAGGTCAAAAACTACATACTCAGATCTTCACCAAACTTTGCAGGGATACATTGGATGTTTAGACACGCGGAAAAAACGTACAAAACAAGAGATTGGAGACCAAGATTTTGGACGAATTTTTTAAGAATTCTCAAATTTTCAGATAGGAGGTTCCATATAAGGTCAAAAACTACATACTCAGATCTTCACCAAACTTTGCAGGGATACATTGGATATCAAGACACGTGGAAAAAACGTACAAAACAAGAGATTGGAGACATCAAGATTTTGGACGAATTTTTTAAGAATTTTCAAATTTTCAGATAGGAGGTTCCAGATAAGGTCAAAAACTACATACTCAGATCTTCACCAAACTTTGCAGGAATACATTGGATGTCAAGACACGTGGAAAAAACGTACAAAACAAGAGATTGGGGTCATCAAGATTTTGGACGGATTTTTTAGGAATTTTCAAATTTTCAGATGGGAGGTTCCAGATAAGGTCAAAAACTACATACTCAGATCTTCACCAAACTTTGCAGGGATACATTGGATGTCAAGACACGTGGAAAAAACGTACAAAACAAGAGATTGGAGACATCAAAATTTTGGACGAATTTTTTAAGAATTTTCAAATTTTCAGATAGGAGGTTCCATATAAGGTCAAAAACTACATACTCAGATCTTCACCAAACTTTGCAGGGATACATTGGAGGTCGAGACACGTGGAAAAAAAGTACAAAACAAGAGATTGGGGTCATCAAGATTTTGGACGGATTTTTTAGGAATTTTCAAATTTTCAGATGGGAGGTTCCAGATAAGGTCAAAAACTACATACTCAGATCTTCACCAAACATTGCAGGGATACATTGGATGTCAAGACACGTGGAAAAAACGTACAAAACAATAGATTGGGGTCAACAAGATTTTGGACGGATTTTTTAGGAATTTTCAAATTTTCAGATGGGAGGTTCCAGATAAGGTCAAAAACTACATACTCAGATCTTCACCAAACTCTGCAGGGATACATTGTATGTCAAGACATGTGGAAAAAACATACAAAACATAGGATTGGGGACATCAAGATTTTGTTAAATTTTTTTAAGAATTTTCAAATTTTCAGATAGGAGGTTCCATATAAGGTCAAAAACTACATACTCAGATCTTCACTAAACTATGCAGGGATACATTGGATGTCAAGACACGTGGAAAGAACGTACAAAACAAGAGATTGGAGACATCAAGTTTTTGGACGATTTTTTTAAGAATTTTCAAATTTTCAGATAGGAGGTTCCATATAAGGTCAAAAACTACATACTCAGATCTTCACCAAACATTGCAGGGATACATTGGATGTCAAGACACGTGGAAAAAACGTACAAAACAAGAGATTGGAGACATCAAGATTTTGGACGAATTTTTTAAGAATTTTCAAATTTTCAGATAGGAGGTTCCAGATAAGGTCAAAAACTACATACTCAGATCTTCACCAAACGTTGCAGGGATACTTTGCATGTCAAGACACGTGGAAAAAACGTACAAAACAAGAGATTGGAGACATCAAGATTTTCGACGAATTTTTTAAGAATTTTCAAATTTTCAGATGGGAGGTTCCAGATAAGGTCAAAAACTACATACTCAGATCTTCACCAAACTCTGCAGGGATACATTGGATGTCAAGACACGTGGAAAAAACATACAAAACATAGGATTGGGGACATCAAGATTTTGGTCAAATTTTTTAAGAATTTTCAAATTTTCAGATAGGAGGTTCCATATAAGGTCAAAAACTACATACTCAGATCTTCACCAAACTTTGCATGGATACATTATGTGTCAAGACACGTGGAAAAAACGTACAAAACAAGAGATTGGAGACATCAAGATTTTGGTCGAATTTTTTAAGAATTTTCAAATTTTCAGATGGGAGGTTCCAGATAAGGTGAAAAACTACATACTCAGATCTTCACCAAACTTTGCAGGGATACATTGGATGTCAAGACACGTGGAAAAAACGTACAAAACAAGATATAGGAGACATCAAGATTTTGGACGAATTTTTTAACAATTTTCAAATTTTCAGAAAGGATGTTCCAGGTAAGGTCAAAAACGACATACTCAGATCTTCACCAAACTTTGCAGGGATACATTGGATATCAAGACACGTGGAAAAAAAGTACAAAACAAGAGATTGGAGACATCAAGATTTTGGACGAATTTTTTAAGAATTTTCAAATTTCCAGATAGGAGGTTCCAGATAAGGTCAAAAACTACATACTCAGATCTTCACCAAACTTTGCAGGGATACATTGGATGTCAAGACACGTGGAAAAAACGTACAAAACAAGAGATTGGGGTCATCAAGATTTTGGACGGATTTTTTAGGAATTTTCAAATTTTCAGATGGGAGGTTCCAGATAAGGTCAAAAACTACATACTCAGATCTTCACCAAACATTGCAGGGATACATTGGATGTCAAGACACGTGGAAAAAACGTACAAAACAAGAGATTGGAGACATCAAGATTTTGGACGAATTTTTTAAGAATTTTCAAATTTTCAGATAGGAGGTTCCAGATGAGGTCAAAAACTACATACTCAGATCTTCACCAAACTTTGCAGGAATACTTTGCATGTCAAGACACGTGGAAAAAACGTACAAAACAAGAGATCGGAGACATCAAGATTTTCGACGAATTTTTTAAGAATTTTCAAATTTTCAGATGGGAGGTTCCAGACAAGGTCAAAAACGACATACTCAGATCTTCACCAAACTTTGCATGGATACATTGGATGTCAAGACACGTGGAAAAAACGTACAAAACAAGAAATTGGAGACATCAAGATTTTGGACGAATTTTTTAAGAATTTTCAAATTTTCAGAAAGGAGGTTCCGTATAAGGTCAAAAACTACATACTCAGATCTTCACCAAACTTTGCAGGGATACATTGGATGTCAAGACACGTGGAAAAAACGTACAAAACAAGAGATTGGGGTCATCAAGATTTTGGACGAATTTTTTAAGAATTTTCAAATTTTCAGAAAGGAGGTTCCATATAAGGTCAAAAACTACATACTCAGATCTTCACCAAACTTTGCAGGGATACATTGGATGTCAAGACACGTGGAAAAAACGTACAAAACAAGAGATTGGAGACATCAAGATTTTCGACAAATTTTTTAAGAATTTTCAAATTTTCAGATGGGAGGTTCCAGATAAGGTCAAAAACGACATACTCAGATCTTCACCAAACTTTGCATGGATACATTATGTGTCAAGACACGTGGAAAAAACGTACAAAACAAGAGATTGGAGACATCAAGATTTTGGTCGAATTTTTTAAGAATTTTCAAATTTTCAGATGGGAGGTTCCAGATAAGGTCAAAAACTACATACTCAGATCTTCACCAAACTTTGCAGGGATACATTGGATGTCAAGACACGTGGAAAAAACGTACAAAACAAGAGATAGGAAACATCAAGATTTTGGACGAATTTTTTAAGAATTTTCAAATTTTCAGAAAGGATGTTCCAGATAAGGTCAAAAACGACATACTCAGATCTTCACCAAACTTTGCAGGGATACATTGGATATCAAGACACGTGGAAAAAACGTACAAAACAAAAGATTGGAGACATCAAGATTTTGGACGAATTTTTTAAGAATTTTCAAATTTTCAGATAGGAGGTTCCAGATAAGGTCGAAAACTACATACTCAGATCTTCACCAAACTTTGCAGGGATACATTGGATGTCAAGACACGTGGAAAAACCGTACAAAACAAGAGATTGGAGACATCAAGATTTTGGACGATTTTTTAAAGAATTTTCAAATTTTCAGAAATGCGGTTCCAGATAAGGTCAAAAACTACATACTCAGATCTTCACCAAACTTTGCAGGGATACATTGGATGTCAAGACACGTGGAAAAAACGTACAAAACAAGAGATTGGGGTCAACAAGATTTTGGACGGATTTTTTAGGAATTTTCAAATTTTCAGATGGGAGGTTCCAGATAAGGTCAAAAACTACATACTCAGATCTTCACCAAACTCTGCAGGGATACATTGTATGTCAAGACACGTGGAAAAAACATACAAAACATAGGATTGGGGACATCAAGATTTTGTTAAATTTTTTTAAGAATTTTCAAATTTTCAGATAGGAGGTTCCATATAAGGTCAAAAACTACATACTCAGATCTTCACCAAACATTGCAGGGATACATTGGATGTCAAGACACGTGGAAAGAACGTACAAAACAAGAGATTGGAGACATCAAGATTTTGGACGAATTTTTTAAGAATTTTCAAATTTTCAGATGGGAGGTTCCATATAAGGTCAAAAACTACATACTCAGATCTTCACCAAACTTTGCATGGATACATTGGATGTCAAGACACGTGGAAAAAACATACAAAACATAGGATTGGGGACATCAAGATTTTGGTCGAATTTTTTAAGAATTTTCAAATTTTCAGATAGGAGGTTCCATATAAGGTCAAAAACTACATACTCAGATCTTCACCAAACTTTGCATGGATACATTATGTGTCAAGACACGTGGAAAAAACGTACAAAACAAGAGATTGGAGACATCAAGATTTTGGTCGAATTTTTTAAGAATTTTCAAATTTTCAGATAGGAGGTTCCAGATAAGGTCAAAAACTACATACTCAGATCTTCACCAAACTTTGCAGGGATACATTGGATGTCAAGACACGTGGAAAAAACGTACAAAACAAGAGATAGGAGACATCAAGATTTTGGACGATATTTTTAAGAATTTTCAAATTTTCATAAAGGAGGTTCGAGATAAGGTCAAAAACTACATACTCAGATCTTCACCAAACTTTGCAGGGATACATTGGATGTCAAGACACGTGGAAAAAACATACAAGACCTAGGATTGGGGACATCAAGATTTTGGTCAAATTTTTTAAGAATTTTCAAATTTTCAGGTTCCATATAAAGTCAAAAACTACATACTCAGATCTTCACCAAACTTTACAGGGATACATTGGATGTCAAGACACGTGGAGAAAACGTACAAAACAAGAGATTGGAGACATCAAGATTTTGGACGAATTTTTTAAGAATTTTCAAATTTTCAGAAAGGAGGTTCCATATAAGGTCAAAAACTACATACTCAGATCTTCACCAAACTTTGCAGGGATACATTGAATGTCAAGACACGTGGAAAAAAGGTACAAAACAAGAGATTGGAGACATCAAGGTTTTGGACGAATTTTTTAAGAATTTTCAAATTTTCAGATAGGAGGTTCCATAAAATGTCAAAAACTACATACTCAGATCTTCACCAAACTTTGCATGGATACATTATGTGTCAAGTCACGTGGAAAAAACGTACAAAACAAGAGATTGGAGACATCAAGATTTTGGTCGAATTTTTTAAGAATTTTCAAATTTTCAGATGGGAGGTTCCAGATAAGGTCAAAAACTACATACTCAGATCTTCACCAAACTTTGCAGGGATACATTGGATGTCAAGACACGTGGAAAAAACGTACAAAACAAGAGATAGGAGACATCAAGATTTTGGACGAATTTTTTAACAATTTTCAAATTTTCAGAAAGGATGCTCCAGATAAGGTCAAAAACGACATACTCAGATCTTCACCAAACTTTGCAGGGATACATTGGATATCAAGACACGTGGAAAAAACGTACAAAACAAGAGATTGGAGACATCAAGATTTTGGACGAATTTTTTAAGAATTTTCAAATTTTCAGATAGGAGGTTCCAGATAAGGTCAAAAACTACATACTCAGATCTTCACCAAACTTTGCAGGGATACATTGGATGTCAAGACACGTGGAAAAAACGTACAAAACAAGAGATTGGGGTCATCAAGATTTTTGACGGATTTTTTAGGAATTTTCAAATGTTCAGATGGGAGGTTAAAGACAAGGTCAAAAACGACATACTCAGATCTTCACCAAACTTTGCATGGATACATTGGATGTCAAGACACGTGGAAAAAACGTACAAAACAAGAAATTGGAGACATCAAGATTTTGGACGAATTTTTTGAGAATTTTCAAATTTTCAGAAAGGAGGTTCCGTATAAGGTCAAAAACTACATACTCAGATCTTCACCAAACTTTGCAGGGATACATTGGATGTCAAGACACGTGGAAAAAACGTACAAAACAAGAGATTGGAGACATCAAGATTTTCGACAATTTTTTTAAGAATTTTCAAATTTTCAGATGGGAGGTTCCAGATGAGGTCGAAAACGACATACTCAGATCTTCACCAAACTTTGCATGGATACATTGGATGTCAAGACACGTGGAAAAAACGTACAAAACAAGAAATTGGAGACATCAAGATTTTGGACGAATTTTTTAAGAATTTTCAAATTTTCAGAAAGGAGGTTCCGTATAAGGTCAAAAACTACATACTCAGATCTTCACCAAACTTTGCAGGGATACATTGGATGTCAAGACACGTGGAAAAAACGTACAAAACAAGAGATTGGGGACATCAAGATTTTGGACGAATTTTTTAAGAATTTTCAAATTTTCAGATGGGAGGTTCCATATAGGGTCAAAAACTACATACTCAGATCTTCACCAAACTTTGCAGGGATACATTGAATGTCAAGACACGTGGAAAAAACGTACAAAACAAGAGATTGGGGTCATCAAGATTTTGCACGGATTTTTTAGGAATTTTCGAATTTTCAGATGGGAGGTTCCAGATAAGGTCAAAAACTACATACTCAGATCTTCACCAAACTTTGCAGGGATACATTGGATGTCAAGACACGCGGAAAAAACGTACAAAACAAGAGATTGGAGACCAAGATTTTGGACGAATTTTTTAAGAATTCTCAAATTTTCAGATAGGAGGTTCCATATAAGGTCAAAAACTACATACTCAGATCTTCACCAAACTTTGCATGGATACATTATGTGTCAAGACACGTGGAAAAAACGTACAAAACAAGAGATTGGAGACATCAAGATTTTGGTCGAATTTTTTAAGAATTTTCAAATTTTCAGATGGGAGGTTCCAGATAAGGTCAAAAACTACATACTCAGATCTTCACCAAACTTTGCAGGGATACATTGGATGTCAAGACACGTGGAAAAAACGTACAAAACAAGAGATAGGAGACATCAAGATTTTGGACGAATTTTTTAACAATTTTCAAATTTTCAGAAAGGATGTTCCAGATAAGGTCAAAAACGACATACTCAGATCTTCACCAAACTTTGCAGGGATACATTGGATATCAAGACACGTGGAAAAAACGTACAAAACAAGAGATTGGAGACATCAAGATTTTGGACGAATTTTTTAAGAATTTTCAAATTTTCAGATAGGAGGTTCCAGATAAGGTCAAATACTACATACTCAGATCTTCACCAAACTTTGCAGGGATACATTGGATGTCAAGACACGTGGAAAAACCGTACAAAACAAGAGATTGGAGACATCAAGATTTTGGACGATTTTTTAAAGAATTTTCAAATTTTCAGAAATGCGGTTCCAGATAAGGTCAAAAACTACATACTCAGATCTTCACCAAACTTTGCAGGGATACATTGGATGTCAAGACACGTGGAAAAAACGTACAAAACAATAGATTGGGGTCAACAAGATTTTGGACGGATTTTTTAGGAATTTTCAAATTTTCAGATGGGAGGTTCCAGATAAGGTCAAAAACTACATACTCAGATCTTCACCAAACTCTGCAGGGATACATTGTATGTCAAGACACGTGGAAAAAACATACAAAACATAGGATTGGGGACATCAAGATTTTGTTAAATTTTTTTAAGAATTTTCAAATTTTCAGATAGGAGGTTCCATATAAGGTCAAAAACTACATACTCAGATCTTCACTAAACTATGCAGGGATACATTGGATGTCAAGACACGTGGAAAGAACGTACAAAACAAGAGATTGGAGACATCAAGATTTTGGACGATTTTTTTAAGAATTTTCAAATTTTCAGATAGGAGGTTCCATATAAGGTCAAAAACTACATACTCAGATCTTCACCAAACATTGCAGGGATACATTGGATGTCAAGACACGTGGAAAAAACGTACAAAACAAGAGATTGGAGACATCAAGATTTTGGACGAATTTTTTAAGAATTTTCAAATTTTCAGATAGGAGGTTCCAGATAAGGTCAAAAACTACATACTCAGATCTTCACCAAACGTTGCAGGGATACTTTGCATGTCAAGACACGTGGAAAAAACGTACAAAACAAGAGATTGGAGACATCAAGATTTTCGACGAATTTTTTAAGAATTTTCAAATTTTCAGATGGGAGGTTCCAGATAAGGTCAAAAACTACATACTCAGATCTTCACCAAACTCTGCAGGGATACATTGGATGTCAAGACACGTGGAAAAAACATACAAAACATAGGATTGGGGACATCAAGATTTTGGTCAAATTTTTTAAGAATTTTCAAATTTTCAGATAGGAGGTTCCATATAAGGTCAAAAACTACATACTCAGATCTTCACCAAACTTTGCATGGATACATTATGTGTCAAGACACGTGGAAAAAACGTACAAAACAAGAGATTGGAGACATCAAGATTTTGGTCGAATTTTTTAAGAATTTTCAAATTTTCAGATGGGAGGTTCCAGATAAGGTCAAAAACTACATACTCAGATCTTCACCAAACTTTGCAGGGATACATTGGATGTCAAGACACGTGGAAAAAACGTACAAAACAAGAGATAGGAGACATCAAGATTTTGGACGAATTTTTTAACAATTTTCAAATTTTCAGAAAGGATGTTCCAGATAAGGTCAAAAACGACATACTCAGATCTTCACCAAACTTTGCAGGGATACATTGGATATCAAGACACGTGGAAAAAACGTACAAAACAAGAGATTGGAGACATCAAGATTTTGGACGAATTTTTTAAGAATTTTCAAATTTTCAGATAGGAGGTTCCAGATAAGGTCAAAAACTACATACTCAGATCTTCACCAAACTTTGCAGGGATACATTGGATGTCAAGACACGTGGAAAAAACGTACAAAACAAGAGAATGGGGTCATCAGGGTTTTTGGACGGATTTTTTAGGAATTTTCAAATTTTCAGATGGGAGGTTCCAGATAAGGTCAAAAACTACATACTCAGATCTTCACCAAACATTGCAGGGATACATTGGATGTCAAGACACGTGGAAAAAACGTACAAAACAAGAGATTGGAGACATCAAGATTTTGGACGAATTTTTTAAGAATTTTTAAATTTTCAGATAGGAGGTTCCAGATGAGGTCAAAAACTACATACTCAGATCTTCACCAAACTTTGCAGGATACTTTGCATGTCAAGACACGTGGAAAAAACGTACAAAACAAGAGATCGGAGACATCAAGATTTTCGACGAATTTTTTAAGAATTTTCAAATTTTCAGATGGGAGGTTCCAGACAAGGTCAAAAACGACATACTCAGATCTTCACCAAACTTTGCATGGATACATTGGATGTCAAGACACGTGGAAAAAACGTACAAAACAAGAAATTGGAGACATCAAGATTTTGGACGAATTTTTTAAGAATTTTCAAATTTTCAGAAAGGAGGTTCCGTATAAGGTCAAAAACTACATACTCAGATCTTCACCAAACTTTGCAGGGATACATTGGATGTCAAGGCACGTGGAAAAAACGTACAAAACAAGAGATTGGGGTCATCAAGATTTTGGACGAATTTTTTAAGAATTTTCAAATTTTCAGATGGGAGGTTCCAGACAAGGTCAAAAACGACATACTCAGATCTTCACCAAACTTTGCATGGATACATTGGATATCAAGACACGTGGAAAAAACGTACAAAACAAGAGATTGGAGACATCAAGATTTTGGACGAATTTTTTAAGAATTTTCAAATTTTCAGATAGGAGGTTCCAGATAAGGTCAAAAACTACATACTCAGATCTTCACCAAACTTTGCAGGGATACATTGGATGTCAAGACACGTGGAAAAACCGTACAAAACAAGAGATTGGAGACATCAAGATTTTGGACGATTTTTTAAAGAATTTTCAAATTTTCAGAAATGCGGTTCCAGATAAGGTCAAAAACTACATACTCAGATCTTCACCAAATTTTGCAGGGATACATTGGATGTCAAGACACGTGGAAAAAACGTACAAAACAATAGATTGGGGTCAACAAGATTTTGGACGGATTTTTTAGGAATTTTCAAATTTTCAGATGGGAGGTTCCAGATAAGGTCAAAAACTACATACTCAGATCTTCACCAAACTCTGCAGGGATACATTGTATGTCAAGACACGTGGAAAAAACATACAAAACATAGGATTGGGGACATCAAGATTTTGTTAAATTTTTTTAAGAATTTTCAAATTTTCAGATAGGAGGTTCCATATAAGGTCAAAAACTACATACTCAGATCTTCACTAAACTATGCAGGGATACATTGGATGTCAAGACACGTGGAAAGAACGTACAAAACAAGAGATTGGAGACATCAAGATTTTGGACGATTTTTTTAAGAATTTTCAAATTTTCAGATAGGAGGTTCCATATAAGGTCAAAAACTACATACTCAGATCTTCACCAAACATTGCAGGGATACATTGGATGCCAAGACACGTGGAAAAAACGTACAAAACAAGAGATTGGAGACATCAAGATTTTGGACGAATTTTTTAAGAATTTTCAAATTTTCAGATATGAGGTTCCAGATAAGGTCAAAAACTACATACTCAGATCTTCACCAAACGTTGCAGGGATACTTTGCATGTCAAGACACGTGGAAAAAACGTACAAAACAAGAGATTGGAGACATCAAGATTTTCGACGAATTTTTTAAGAATTTTCAAATTTTCAGATGGGAGGTTCCAGATAAGGTCAAAAACTACATACTCAGATCTTCACCAAACTCTGCAGGGATACATTGGATGTCAAGACACGTGGAAAAAACATACAAAACATAGGATTGGGGACATCAATATTTTGGTCAAATTTTTAAAGAATTTTCAAATTTTCAGATAGGAGGTTCCATATAAGGTCAAAAACTACATACTCAGATCTTCACCAAACTTTGCATGGATACATTATGTGTCAAGACACGTGGAAAAAACGTACAAAACAAGAGATTGGAGACATCAAGATTTTTGTCGAATTTTTTAAGAATTTTCAAATTTTCAGATGGGAGGTTCCAGATAAGGTCAAAAACTACATACTCAGATCTTCACCAAACTTTGCAGGGATACATTGGATGTCAAGACACGTGGAAAAAACGTACAAAACAAGAGATAGGAGACATCAAGATTTTGGACGAATTTTTTAAGAATTTTCAAATTTTCAGAAAGGATGTTCCAGATAAGGTCAAAAACGACATACTCAGATCTTCACCAAACTTTGCAGGGATACATTGGATATCAAGACACGTGGAAAAAACGTACAAAACAAGAGATTGGAGACATCAAGATTTTGGACGAATTTTTTAAGAATTTTCAAATTTTCAGATAGGAGGTTCCAGATAAGGTCAAAAACTACATACTCAGATCTTCACCAAACTTTGCAGGGATACATTGGATGTCAAGACACGTGGAAAAAACGTACAAAACAAGAGATTGGGGTCATCAAGGTTTTTGGACGGATTTTTTAGGAATTTTCAAATTTTCAGATGGGAGGTTCCAGATAAGGTCAAAAACTACATACTCAGATCTTCACCAAACATTGCAGGGATACATTGGATGTCAAGACACGTGGAAAAAACGTACAAAACAAGAGATTGGAGACATCAAGATTTTGGACGAATTTTTTAAGAATTTTCAAATTTTCAGATAGGAGGTTCCAGATGAGGTCAAAAACTTCATACTCAGATCTTCACCAAACTTTGCAGGATACTTTGCATGTCAAGACACGTGGAAAAAACGTACAAAACAAGAGATCGGAGACATCAAGATTTTCGACGAATTTTTTAAGAATTTTCAAATTTTCAGATGGGAGGTTCCAGACAAGGTCAAAAACGACATACTCAGATCTTCACCAAACTTTGCATGGATACATTGGATGTCAAGACACGTGGAAAAAACGTACAAAACAAGAAATTGGAGACATCAAGATTTTGGACGAATTTTTTAAGAATTTTCAAATTTTCAGAAAGGAGGTTCCGTATAAGGTCAAAAACTACATACTCAGATCTTCACCAAACTTTGCAGGGATACATTGGATGTCAAGGCACGTGGAAAAAACGTACAAAACAAGAGATTGGGGTCATCAAGATTTTGGACGAATTTTTTAAGAATTTTCAAATTTTCAGAAAGGAGGTTCCATATAAGGTCAAAAACTACATACTCAGATCTTCACCAAACTTTGCAGGGATACATTGGATGTCAAGACACGTGGAAAAAACGTACAAAACAAGAGATTGGAGACATCAAGATTTTCGACAAATTTTTTAAGAATTTTCAAATTTTCAGATGGGAGGTTCCAGATAAGGTCAAAAACGACATACTCAGATCTTCACCAAACTTTGCATGGATACATTGGATGTCAAGACACGTGGAAAAAACGTACAAAACAAGAAATTGGAGACATCAAGATTTTGGACGAATTTTTTAAGAATTTTCAAATTTTCAGAAAGGAGGTTCCGTATAAGGTAAAAAACTACATACTCAGATCTTCACCATACTTTGCAGGGATACATTGAATGTCAAGACACGTGGAAAAAACGTACAAAACAAGAGATTGGGGTCATCAAGATTTTGCACGGATTTTTTAGGAATTTTCGAATTTTCAGATGGGAGGTTCCAGATAAGGTCAAAAACTACATACTCAGATCTTCACCAAACTTTGCAGGGATACATTGGATGTCAAGACACGCGGAAAAAACGTACAAAACAAGAGATTGGAGACCAAGATTTTGGACGAATTTTTTAAGAATTCTCAAATTTTCAGATAGGAGGTTCCATATAAGGTCAAAAACTACATACTCAGATCTTCACCAAACTTTGCATGGATACATTATGTGTCAAGACACGTGGAAAAAACGTACAAAACAAGAGATTGGAGACATCAAGATTTTGGTCGAATTTTTTAAGAATTTTCAAATTTTCAGATGGGAGGTTCCAGATAAGGTCAAAAACTACATACTCAGATCTTCACCAAACTTTGCAGGGATACATTGGATGTCAAGACACGTGGAAAAAACGTACAAAACAAGAGATAGGAGACATCAAGATTTTGGACGAATTTTTTAAGAATTTTCAAATTTTCAGAAAGGATGTTCCAGATAAGGTCAAAAACGACATACTCAGATCTTCACCAAACTTTGCAGGGATACATTGGATATCAAGACACGTGGAAAAAACGTACAAAACAAGAGATTGGAGACATCAAGATTTTGGACGAATTTTTGAAGAATTTTCAAATTTTCAGATAGGAGGTTCGAGATGAGGTCAAAAACTACATACTCAGATCTTCACCAAACTTTGCAGGGATACATTGGATGTCAAGACACGTGGAAAAAACGTACAAAACAAGAGATTGGGGTCAACAAGATTTTGGACGGATTTTTTAGGAATTTTCAAATTTTCAGATGGGAGGTTCCAGATAAGGTCAAAAACTACATACTCAGATCTTCACCAAACTCTGCAGGGATACATTGTATGTCAAGACACGTGGAAAAAACATACAAAACATAGGATTGGGGACATCAAGATTTTGTTAAATTTTTTTAAGAATTTTCAAATTTTCAGATAGGAGGTTCCATATAAGGTCAAAAACTACATACTCAGATCTTCACCAAACATTGCAGGGATACATTGGATGTCAAGACACGTGGAAAGAACGTACAAAACAAGAGATTGGAGACATCAAGATTTTGGACGAATTTTTTAAGAATTTTCAAATTTTCAGATAGGAGGTTCCAGATAAGGTCAAAAACTACATACTCAGATCTTCACCAAACGTTGCAGGGATACTTTGCATGTCAAGACACGTGGAAAAAACGTACAAAACAAGAGATTGGAGACATCAAGATTTTCGACGAATTTTTTAAGAATTTTCAAATTTTCAGATGGGAGGTTCCAGATAAGGTCAAAAACTACATACTCAGATCTTCACCAAACTCTGCAGGGATACATTGGATGTCAAGACACGTGGAAAAAACATACAAAACATAGGATTGGGGACATCAAGATTTTGGTCAAATTTTTTAAGAATTTTCAAATTTTCAGATAGGAGGTTCCATATAAGGTCAAAAACTACCTACTCAGATCTTCACCAAACTTTGCATGGATACATTATGTGTCAAGACACGTGGAAAAAACGTACAAAACAAGAGATTGGAGACATCAAGATTTTGGACGGATTTTTTAGGAATTTTCAAATTTTCAGATGGGAGGTTCCAGATAAGGTCAAAAACTACATACTCAGATCTTCACCAAACATTGCAGGGATACATTGGATGTCAAGACACGTGGAAAAAACGTACAAAACAAGAGATTGGAGACATCAAGATTTTGGACGAATTTTTTAAGAATTTTCAAATTTTCAGATAGGAGGTTCCAGATGAGGTCAAAAACTACATACTCAGATCTTCACCAAACTTTGCAGGAATACTTTGCATGTCAAGACACGTGGAAAAAACGTACAAAACAAGAGATCGGAGACATCAAGATTTTTGACGAATTTTTTAAGAATTTTCAAATTTTCAGATCGGAGGTTCCAGATAAGGTCAAAAACGACATACTCAGATCTTCACCAAACTTTGCAGGGATACATTGGATATCAAGACACGTGGAAAAAACGTACAAAACAAGAGATTGGAGACATCAAGATTTTGGACGAATTTTTTAAGAATTTTCAAATTTTCAGATAGGAGGTTCCAGATAAGGTCAAAAACTACATACTCAGATCTTCACCAAACTTTGCAGGGATACATTGGATGTCAAGACACGTTAAAAAAACGTACAAAACAAGAGATTGGAGACATCAAGATTTTGGACGATTTTTTAAAGAATTTTCAAATTTTCAGAAATGCGGTTCCAGATAAGGTCAAAAACTACATACTCAGATCTTCACCAAACTTTGCAGGGATACATTGGATGTCAAGACACGTGGAAAAAACGTACAAAACAAGAGATTGGGGTCAACAAGATTTTGGACGGATTTTTTAGGAATTTTCAAATTTTCAGATGGGAGGTTCCAGATAAGGTCAAAAACTACATACTCAGATCTTCACCAAACTCTGCAGGGATACATTGTATGTCAAGACACGTGGAAAAAACATACAAAACATAGGATTGGGGACATCAAGATTTTGTTAAATTTTTTTAAGAATTTTCAAATTTTCAGATAGGAGGTTCCATATAAGGTCAAAAACTACATACTCAGATCTTCACCAAACATTGCAGGGATACATTGGATGTCAAGACACGTGGAAAGAACGTACAAAACAAGAGATTGGAGACATCAAGATTTTGGACGAATTTTTTAAGAATTTTCAAATTTTCAGATAGGAGGTTCCATATAAGGTCAAAAACTACATACTCAGATCTTCACCAAACATTGCAGGGATACATTGGATGTCAACACACGTGGAAAAAACGTACAAAACAAGAGATTGGAGACATCAAGATTTTGGACGAATTTTTTAAGAATTTTCAAATTTTCAGATAGGAGGTTCCAGATAAGGTCAATAACTACATACTCAGATCTTCACCAAACTTTGAATGGATACATTATGTGTCAAGACACGTGGAAAAAACGTACAAAACAAGAGATTGGAGACATCAAGATTTTGGTCGAATTTTTTAAGAATTTTCAAATTTTCAGATGGGAGGTTCCAGATAAGGTCAAAAACTACATACTCAGATCTTCACCAAACTTTGCAGGGATACATTGGATGTCAAGACACGTGGAAAAAACGTACAAAACAAGAGATAGGAGACATCAAGATTTTGGACGAATTTTTTAACAATTTTCAAATTTTCAGAAAGGATGTTCCAGATAAGGTCAAAAACGACATACTCAGTTCTTCACCAAACTTTGCAGGGATACATTGGATATCAAGACACGTGGAAAAAACGTACAAAACAAGAGATTGGAGACATCAAGATTTTGGACGAATTTTTTAAGAATTTTCAAATTTTCAGATAGGAGGTTCCAGATAAGGTCAAAAACTACATACTCAGATCTTCACCAAACTTTGCAGGGATACATTGGATGTCAAGACACGTGGAAAAAACGTACAAAACAAGAGATTGGGGTCATCAAGATTTTGGACGGATTTTTTAGGAATTTTCAAATTTTCAGATGGGAGGTTCCAGATAAGGTCAAAAACTACATACTCAGATCTTCACCAAACATTGCAGGGATACATTGGATGTCAAGACACGTGGAAAAAACGTACAAAACAAGAGATTGGAGACATCAAGATTTTGGACGAATTTTTTAAGAATTTTCAAATTTTCAGATAGGAGGTTCCAGATGAGGTCAAAAACTACATACTCAGATATTCACCAAACTTTGCAGGAATACTTTGCATGTCAAGACACGTGGAAAAAACGTACAAAACAAGAGATCGGAGACATCAAGATTTTCGACGAATTTTTTAAGAATTTTCAAATTTTCAGATGGGAGGTTCCATATAAGGTCAAAAACTACATACTCAGATCTTCACCAAACTTTGCATGGATACATTGGATGTCAAGACACGTGGAAAAAACGTACAAAACAAGAAATTGGAGACATCAAGATTTTGGACGAATTTCTTAAGAATTTTCAAATTTTCAGAAAGGAGGTTCCGTATAAGGTCAAAAACTACATACTCAGATCTTCACCAAACTTTGCAGGGATACATTGGATGTCAAGACACGTGGAAAAAACGTACAAAACAAGAGATTGGGGTCATCAAGATTTTGGACGAATTTTTTAAGAATTTTCAAATTTTCAGAAAGGAGGTTCCATATAAGGTCAAAAACTACATACTCAGATCTTCACCAAACTTTGCAGGGATACATTGGATGTCAAGACACGTGGAAAAAACGTACAAAACAAGAGATTGGAGACATCAAGATTTTCGACAAATTTTTTAAGAATTTTCAAATTTTCAGATGGGAGGTTCCAGATAAGGTCAAAAACGACATACTCAGATCTTCACCAAACTTTGCAGGGATACATTGAATGTCAAGACACGTGGAAAAAACGTACAAAACAAGAGATTGGGGTCATCAAGATTTTGCACGGATTTTTTAGGAATTTTCGAATTTTTAGATGGGAGGTTCCAGATAAGGTCAAAAACGACATACTCAGATCTTCACCAAACTTTGCATGGATACATTATGTGTCAAGACACGTGGAAAAAACGTACAAAACAAGAGATTGGAGACATCAAGATTTTGGTCGAATTTTTTAAGATTTTTCAAATTTTCAGATGGGAGGTTCCAGATAAGGTCAAAAACTACATACTCAGATCTTCACCAAACTTTGCAGGGATACATTGGATGTCAAGACACGTGGAAAAAACGTACAAAACAAGAGATAGGAGACATCAAGATTTTGGACGAATTTTTTAACAATTTTCAAATTTTCAGAAAGGATGTTCCAGATAAGGTCAAAAACGACAAACTCAGATCTTCACCAAACTTTGCAGGGATACATTGGATGTCAAGACACGTGGAAAAAACGTACAAAACAAGAGATAGGAGACATCAAGATTTTGGACGAATTTTTTAAGAATTTTCAAATTTTCAGATAGGAGGTTCCAGATAAGGTCAAAAACTACATACTCAGATCTTCACCAAACTTTGCAGGGATACATTGGATGTCAAGACACGTGGAAAAACCGTACAAAACAAGAGATTGGAGACATCAAGATTTTGGACGATTTTTTAAAGAATTTTCAAATTTTCAGAAATGCGGTTCCAGATAAGGTCAAAAACTACATACTCAAATCTTCACCAAACTTTGCAGGGATACATTGGATGTCAAGACACGTGGAAAAAACGTACAAAACAAGAGATAGGAGACATCAAGATTTTGGACGAATTTTTTAACAATTTTCAAATTTTCAGAAAGGATGTTCCAGATAAGGTCAAAAACGACGTACTCAGATCTTCACCAAACTTTGCAGGGATACATTGGATATCAAGACACGTGGAAAAAACGTACAAAACAAGAGATTGGAGACATCAAGATTTTGGACGAATTTTTTAAGAATTTTCAAATTTTCAGATAGGAGGTTCCAGATAAGGTCAAAAACGACATACTCAGATCTTCACCAAACTTTGCAGGGATACATTGGAGGTCGAGACACGTGGAAAAAACGTACAAAACAAGAGATTGGAGACATCAAGATTTTGGACGAATTTTTGAAGAATTTTCAAATTTTCAGATAGGAGGTTCCAGATAAGGTCAAAAACTACATACTCAGATCTCAACCAAACATTGCAGGGATACATTGGATGTCAAGACACGTGGAAAAAACGTACAAAACAAGAGATTGGAGACATCAAGATTTTCGACGAATTTTTGAAGAATTTTCAAATTTTCAGATAGGAGGTTCCAGATAAGGTCAAAAACTACATACTCAGATCTTCACCAAACGTTGCAGGGATACTTTGCATGTCAAGACACGTGGAAAAAACGTACAAAACAAGAGATTGGAGACATCAAGATTTTCGACGAATTTTTTAAGAATTTTCAAATTTTCAGATGGGAGGTTCCAGATAAGGTCAGAAACGACATACTCAGATCTTCACCAAACTTTGCATGGATACATTGGATGTCAAGACACGTGGAAAAAACGTACAAAACAAGAGATTGGAGACATCAAGATTTTGGACGAATTTTTTAAGAATTCTCAAATTTTCAGAAAGGAGGTTCCAGATAAGGTCAAAAACTACAAACTCAGATCTTCACCAAACTTTGCAGGGATACATTGGATGTCAAGACACGTGGAAAAAACGTACAAAACAAGAGATTGGGGTCATCAAGATTTTGGACGAATTTTTTAAGAATTTTCAAATTTTCAGAAAGGAGGTTCCATATAAGGTCAAAAACTACATACTCAGATCTTCACCAAACTTTGCAGGGATACATTGAATGTCAAGACACGTGGAAAAAACGTACAAAACAAGAGATTGGGGTCATCAAGATTTTGGACGGATTTTTTAGGAATTTTCAAATTTTCAGATGGGAGGTTCCAGATAAGGTCAAAAACTACATACTCAGATCTTCACCAAACTTTGCAGGGATACATTGGATGTCAAGACACGTGGAAAAAACGTACAAAACAAGAGATTGGAGACATCAAGATTTTGGACGAATTTTTTAAGAATTTTTAAATTTTCAGATAGGAGGTTCCATATAAGGTCAAAAACTACATACTCAGATCTTCACCAAACTTTGCATGGATACATTATGTGTCAAGACACGTGGAAAAAACGTACAAAACAAGAGATTGGAGACATCAAGATATTGGTCGAATTTTTTAAGAATTTTCAAATTTTCAGATGGGAGGTTCCAGATAAGGTCAAAAACTACATACTCAGATCTTCACCAAACTTTGCAGGGATACATTGGATGTCAAGACACGTGGAAAAAACGTACAAAACAAGAGATAGGAGACATCAAGATTTTGGACGAGTTTTTTAACAATTTTCAAATTTTCAGAAAGGATGTTCCAGATAAGGTCAAAAACGACATACTCAGATCTTCACCAAACTTTGCAGGGATACATTGGATATCAAGACACGTGGAAAAACGTACAAAACAAGAGATTGGAGACATCAAGATTTTGGACGAATTTTTTAAGAATTTTCAAATTTTCAGATAGGAGGTTCCAGATAAGATCAAAAACTACATACTCAGATCTTCACCAAACTTTGCAGGGATACATTGGATGTCAAGACACGTGGAAAAAACGTACAAAACAAGAGATTGGGGTCATCAAGATTTTGGACGGATTTTTTAGGAATTTTCAAATTTTCAGATGGGAGGTTTCAGATAAGGTCAAAAACTACATACTCAGATCTTCACCAAACATTGCAGGGATACATTGGATGTCAAGACACGTGGAAAAAACGTACGAAACAAGAGATTGGAGACATCAAGATTTTGGACGAATTTTTTAAGAATTTTCAAATTTTCAGATAGGAGGTTCCAGATGAGGTCAAAAACTACATACTCAGATCTTCACCAAACTTTGCAATAATACTTTGCATGTCAAGACACGTGGAAAAAACGTACAAAACAAGAGATCGGAGACATCAAGATTTTCGACGAATTTTTTAAGAATTTTCAAATTTTCAGATGGGAGGTTCCAGATAAGGTCAAAAACGACATACTCAGATCTTCACCAAACTTTGCAGGGATCCATTGGAGGTCGAGACACGTGGAAAAAACGTACAAAACAAGAGATTGGAGACATCAAGATTTTGGACGAATTTTTTAAGAATTTTCAAATTTTCAGATAGGAGGTTCCATATAAGGTCAAAAACTACATACTCAGATCTTCACCAAACTTTGCAGGGATACATTGGATGTCAAGACACGTGGAAAAAACGTACAAAACAAGAGATTGGAGACATCAAGATTTTCGACGAATTTTTTAAGAATTTTCAAATTTTCAGAAAGGATGTTCCAGTTAAGGTCAAAAACGACATACTCAGATCTTCACCAAACTTTGCAGGGATACATTGGAGGTCGAGACACGTGGAAAAAACGTACAAAACAAGAGATTGGAGACATCAAGATTTTGGACGATTTTTTGAAGAATTTTCAAATTTTCAGATAGGAGGTTCCAGATAAGGTCTAAAACTACATACTCAGATCTCCACCAAACATTGCAGGAATACATTTAATGTCAAGACACGTGGAAAAAAGGTACAAAACAAGAGATTGGAGACATCAAGATTTTCGACGAATTTTTTAAGAATTTTTAAATTTTCAGATAGGAGGTTCCATATAAGGTCAAAAACTACATACTCAGATCTTCACCAAACTTTGCATGGATACATTATGTGTCAAGACACGTGGAAAAAACGTACAAAACAAGAGATTGGAGACATCAAGATATTGGTCGAATTTTTTAAGAATTTTCAAATTTTCAGATGGGAGGTTCCAGATAAGGTCAAAAACTACATACTCAGATCTTCACCAAACTTTGCAGGGATACATTGGATGTCAAGACACGTGGAAAAAACGTACAAAACAAGAGATTGGAGACATCAAGATTTTCGACGAATTTTTTAAGAATTTTCAAATTTTCAGAAAGGATGTTCCAGATAAGGTCAAAAACGACATACTCAGATCTTCACCAAACTTTGCAGGGATCCATTGGAGGTCGAGACACGTGGAAAAAACGTACAAAACAAGAGATTGGAGACATCAAGATTTTGGACGAATTTTTGAAGAATTTTCAAATTTTCAGATAGGAGGTTCCAGATAAGGTCTAAAACTACATACTCAGATCTCAACCAAACATTGCAGGGATACATTGGATGTCAAGACACGTGGAAAAAACGTACAAAACAAGAGATTGGAGACATCAAGATTTTCGACGAATTTTTGAAGAATTTTCAAATTTTCAGATAGGAGGTTCCAGATAAGGTCAAAAACTACATACTCAGATCTTCACCAAACGTTGCAGGGATACTTTGCATGTCAAGACACGTGGAAAAAACGTACAAAACAAGAGATTGGAGACATCAAGATTTTCGACGAATTTTTTAAGAATTTTCAAATTTTCAGATGGGAGGTTCCAGATAAGGTCAAAAACGACATACTCAGATCTTCACCAAACTTTGCATGGATACATTGGATGTCAAGACACGTGGAAAAAACGTACAAAACAAGAGATTGGAGACATCAAGATTTTGGACGAATTTTTTAAGAATTCTCAAATTTTCAGAAAGGAGGTTCCAGATAAGGTCAAAAACTACAAACTCAGATCTTCACCAAACTTTGCAGGGATACATTGGATGTCAAGACACGTGGAAAAAACGTACAAAACAAGAGATTGGGGTCATCAAGATTTTGGACGAATTTTTTAAGAATTTTCAAATTTTCAGAAAGGAGGTTCCATATAAGGTCAAAAACTACATACTCAGATCTTCACCAAACTTTGCAGGGATACATTGAATGTCAAGACACGTGGAAAAAACGTACAAAACAAGAGATTGGGGTCATCAAGATTTTGGACGGATTTTTTAGGAATTTTCAAATTTTCAGATGGGAGGTTCCAGATAAGGTCAAAAACTACATACTCAGATCTTCACCAAACTTTGCAGGGATACATTGGATGTCAAGACACGTGGAAAAAACGTACAAATCAAGAGATTGGAGACATCAAGATTTTGGACGAATTTTTTAAGAATTTTTAAATTTTCAGATAGGAGGTTCCATATAAGGTCAAAAACTACATACTCAGATCTTCAAAAAACTTTGCATGGATACATTATGTGTCAAGACACGTGGAAAAAACGTACAAAACAAGAGATTGGAGACATCAAGATATTGGTCGAATTTTTTAAGAATTTTCAAATTTTCAGATGGGAGGTTCCAGATAAGGTCAAAAACTACATACTCAGATCTTCACCAAACTTTGCAGGGATACATTGGATGTCAAGACACGTGGAAAAAACGTACAAAAAAAGAGATAGGAGACATCAAGATTTTGGACGAATTTTTTAACAATTTTCAAATTTTCAGAAAGGATGTTCCAGATAAGGTCAAAAACGACATACTCAGATCTTCACCAAACTTTGCAGGGATACATTGGATATCAAGACACGTGGAAAAAACGTACAATACAAGAGATTGGAGACATCAAGATTTTGGACGAATTTTTTAAGAATTTTCAAATTTTCAGATAGGAGGTTCCAGATAAGATCAAAAACTACATACTCAGATCTTCACCAAACTTTGCAGGGATACATTGGATGTCAAGACACGTGGAAAAAACGTACAAAACAAGAGATTGGGGTCATCAAGATTTTGGACGGATTTTTTAGGAATTTTCAAATTTTCAGATGGGAGGTTCCAGATAAGGTCAAAAACTACATACTCAGATCTTCACCAAACATTGCAGGGATACATTGGATGTCAAGACACGTGGAAAAAACGTACAAAACAAGAGATTGGAGACATCAAGATTTTGGACGAATTTTTTAAGAATTTTCAAATTTTCAGATAGGAGGTTCCAGATGAGGTCAAAAACTACATACTCAGATCTTCACCAAACTTTGCAGGAATACTTTGCATGTCAAGACACGTGGAAAAAACGTACAAAACAAGAGATCGGAGACATCAAGATTTTCGACGAATTTTTTAAGAATTTTCAAATTTTCAGATGGGAGGTTCCAGATAAGGTCAAAAACGACATACTCAGATCTTCACCAAACTTTGCAGGGATCCATTGGAGGTCGAGACACGTGGAAAAAACGTACAAAACAAGAGATTGGAGACATCAAGATTTTGGACGAATTTTTTAAGAATTTTCAAATTTTCAGATAGGAGGTTCCATATAAGGTCAAAAACTACATACTCAGATCTTCACCAAACTTTCCAGGGATACATTATGTGTCAAGACACGTGGAAAAAACGTACAAAACAAGAGATTGGAGACATCAAGATATTGGTCGAATTTTTTAAGAATTTTCAAATTTTCAGATGGGAGGTTCCAGATAAGGTCAAAAACTACATACTCAGATCTTCACCAAACTTTGCAGGGATACATTGGATGTCAAGACACGTGGAAAAAACGTACAAAACAAGAGATTGGAGACATCAAAATTTTGGACGAATTTTTTAAGAATTTTTAAATTTTCAGATAGGAGGTTCCATATAAGGTCAAAAACTACATACTCAGATCTTCACCAAACTTTGCATGGATACATTATGTGTCAAGACACGTGGAAAAAACGTACAAAACAAGAGATTGGAGACATCAAGATATTGGTCGAATTTTTTAAGAATTTTCAAATTTTCAGATGGGAGGTTCCAGATAAGGTCAAAAACTACATACTCAGATCTTCACCAAACTTTGCAGGGATCCATTGGAGGTCGAGACACGTGGAAAAAACGTACAAAACAAGAGATTGGAGACATCAAGATTTTGGACGAATTTTTGAAGAATTTTCAAATTTTCAGATAGGAGGTTCCAGATAAGGTCTAAAACTACATACTCAGATCTCCACCAAACATTGCAGGAATACATTGGATGTCAAGACACGTGGAAAAAACGTACAAAACAAGAGATTGGAGACATCAAGATTTTCGACGAATTTTTGAAGAATTTTTAAATTTTCAGATAGGAGGTTCCAGATAAGGTCATAAACTACATACTCAGATCTTCACCAAACGTTGCAGGGATACTTTGCATGTCAAGACACGTGGAAAAAACGTACAAAACAAAAGATTGGAGACATCAAGATTTTCGACGAATTTTTTAAGAATTTTCAAATTTTCAGATGGGAGGTTCCAGATAAGGTCAAAAACGACATACTCAGATCTTCACCAAACTTTGCATGGATACATTGGATGTCAAGACACGTGGAAAAAACGTACAAAACAAGAGATTGGAGACATCAAGATTTTGGACGAATTTTTTAAGAATTCTCAAATTTTCAGAAAGGAGGTTCCATATAAGGTCAAAAACTACATACTCAGATCTTCACCAAACTTTGCAGGGATACTTTGGATGTCAAGACACGTGGAAAAAACGTACAAAACAAGAGATTGGGGTCATCAAGATTTTGGACGAATTTTTTAAGAATTTTCAAATTTTCAGATGGGAGGTTCAATATAAGGTCAAAAACTACATACTCAGATCTTCACCAAACTTTGCATGGATACATTGGATGTCAAGACACGTGGAAAAAACATACAAAACATAGGATTCGGAACATCAAGATTTTGGTCGAATTTTTTAAGAATTTTCAAATTTTCAGATAGGAGGTTCCATATAAGGTCAAAAACTACATACTCAGATCTTCACCAAACATTGCAGGAATACATTGGATGTCAAGACACGTGGAAAAAACGTACAAAACAAGAGATTGGGGTCATCAAGATTTTGCACGGATTTTTTAGGAATTTTCAAATTTTCAGATGGGAGGTTCCAGATAAGGTCAAAAACTACATACTCAGATCTTCACCAAACTTTGCAGGGATACATTGGATGTCAAGACACGTGGAAAAAACGTACAAAACAAGAGATTGGAGACATCAAGATTTTGGACGAATTTTTTAAGAATTTTCAAATTTTCAGATAGGAGGTTCCATATAAGGTCAAAAACTACATACTCAGATCTTCACCAAACTTTGCATGGATACATTATGTGTCAAGACACGTGGAAAAAACGTACAAAACAAAAGATTGGAGACATCAAGATTTTGGTCGAATTGTTTAAGAATTTTCAAATTTTCAGATGGGAGGTTCCAGATAAGGTCAAAAACTACATACTCAGATCTTCACCAAACTTTGCAGGGATACATTGGATGTCAAGACACGTGGAAAAAACGTACAAAAAAGAGATTGGAGACATCAAGATTTTGGACGAATTTTTTAACAATTTTCAAATTTTCAGAAAGGATGTTCCAGATAAGGTCAAAAACGACATACTCAGATCTTCACCAAACTTTGCAGGGATACATTGGATATCAAGACACGTGGAAAAAACGTACAAAACAAGAGATTGGAGACATCAAGATTTTGGACGAATTTTTTAAGAATTTTCAAATTTTCAGATAGGAGGTTCCAGATAAGGTCAAAAACTACATACTCAGATCTTCACCAAACTTTGCAGGGATACATTGGAGGTCGAGACACGTGGAAAAAAAGTACAAAACAAGAGATTGGGGTCATCAAGATTTTGGACGGATTTTTTAGGAATTTTCAAATTTTCAGATGGGAGGTTCCAGATAAGGTCAAAAACTACATACTCAGATCTTCACCAAACATTGCAGGGATACATTGGATGTCAAGACACGTGGAAAAAACGTACAAAACAAGAGATTGGAGACATCAAGATTTTGGACGAATTTTTTAAGAATTTTCAAATTTTCAGATAGGAGGTTCCAGATGAGGTCAAAAACTACATACTCAGATCTTCACCAAACTTTGCAGGAATACTTTGCATGTCAAGACACGTGGAAAAAACGTACAAAACAAGAGATCGGAGACATCAAGATTTTCGACGAATTTTTTAAGAATTTTCAAATTTTCAGATGGGAGGTTCCAGATAAGGTCAAAAACGACATACTCAGATCTTCACCAAACTTTGCAGGGATCCATTGGAGGTCGAGACACGTGGAAAAAACGTACAAAACAAGAGATTGGAGACATCAAGATTTTGGACGAATTTTTTAAGAATTTTCAAATTTTCAGATGGGAGGTTCAATATAAGGTCAAAAACTACATACTCAGATCTTCACCAAACTTTGCATGGATACATTGGATGTCAAGACACGTGGAAAAAACATACAAAACATAGGATTCGGAACATCAAGATTTTGGTCGAATTTTTTAAGAATTTTCAAATTTTCAGATAGGAGGTTCCATATAAGGTCAAAAACTACATACTCAGATCTTCACCAAACATTGCAGGAATACATTGGATGTCAAGACACGTGGAAAAAACGTACAAAACAAGAGATTGGGGTCATCAAGATTTTGCACGGATTTTTTAGGAATTTTCAAATTTTCAGATGGGAGGTTCCAGATAAGGTCAAAAACTACATACTCAGATCTTCACCAAACTTTGCAGGGATACATTGGATGTCAAGACACGTGGAAAAAACGTACAAAACAAGAGATTGGAGACATCAAGATTTTGGACGAATTTTTTAAGAATTTTCAAATTTTCAGATAGGAGGTTCCATATAAGGTCAAAAACTACATACTCAGATCTTCACCAAACTTTGCATGGATACATTATGTGTCAAGACACGTGGAAAAAACGTACAAAACAAAAGATTGGAGACATCAAGATTTTGGTCGAATTTTTTAAGAATTTTCAAATTTTCAGATGGGAGGTTCCAGATAAGGTCAAAAACTACATACTCAGATCTTCACCAAACTTTGCAGGGATACATTGGATGTCAAGACACGTGGAAAAAACGTACAAAACAAGAGATTGGAGACATCAAGATTTTGGACGAATTTTTTAAGAATTTTTAAATTTTCAGATAGGAGGTTCCATATAAGGTCAAAAACTACATACTCAGATCTTCACCAAACTTTGCATGGATACATTATGTGTCAAGACACGTGGAAAAAACGTACAAAACAAGAGATTGGAGACATCAAGATATTGGTCGAATTTTTTAAGAATTTTCAAATTTTCAGATGGGAGGTTCCAGATAAGGTCAAAAACTACATACTCAGATCTTCACCAAACTTTGCAGGGATACATTGGATGTCAAGACACGTGGAAAAAACGTACAAAACAAGAGATTGGAGACATCAAGATTTTCGACGAATTTTTTAAGAATTTTCAAATTTTCAGAAAGGATGTTCCAGATAAGGTCAAAAACGACATACTCAGATCTTCACCAAACTTTGCAGGGATCCATTGGAGGTCGAGACACGTGGAAAAAACGTACAAAACAAGAGATTGGAGACATCAAGATTTTGGACGAATTTTTGAAGAATTTTCAAATTTTCAGATAGGAGGTTCCAGATAAGGTCTAAAACTACATACTCAGATCTCCACCAAACATTGCAGGAATACATTGGATGTCAAGACACGTGGAAAAAACGTACAAAACAAGAGATTGGAGACATCAAGATTTTCGACGAATTTTTGAAGAATTTTCAAATTTTCAGATAGGAGGTTCCAGATAAGGTCAAAAACTACATACTCAGATCTTCACCAAACGTTGCAGGGATACTTTGCATGTCAAGACACGTGGAAAAAACGTACAAAACAAAAGATTGGAGACATCAAGATTTTCGACGAATTTTTTAAGAATTTTCAAATTTTCAGATGGGAGGTTCCAGATAAGGTCAAAAACGACATACTCAGATCTTCACCAAACTTTGCATGGATACATTGGATGTCAATACACGTGGAAAAAACGTACAAAACAAGAGATTGGAGACATCAAGATTTTGGACGAATTTTTTAAGAATTCTCAAATTTTCAGAAAGGAGGTTCCATATAAGGTCAAAAACTACATACTCAGATCTTCACCAAACTTTGCAGGGATACTTTGGATGTCAAGACACGTGGAAAAAACGTACAAAACAAGAGATTGGGGTCATCAAGATTTTGGACGAATTTTTTAAGAATTTTCAAATTTTCAGATGGGAGGTTCAATATAAGGTCAAAAACTACATACTCAGATCTTCACCAAACTTTGCAGGGATACATTGGATGTCAAGACACGTGGAAAAAACGTACAAAACAAGAGATTGGAGACATCAAGATTTTGGACGAATTTTTTAAGAATTTTCAAATTTTCAGATAGGAGGTTCCATATAAGGTCAAAAACTACATACTCAGATCTTCACCAAACTTTGCATGGATACATTATGTGTCAAGACACGTGGAAAAAACGTACAAAACAAAAGATTGGAGACATCAAGATTTTGGTCGAATTTTTTAAGAATTTTCAAATTTTCAGATGGGAGGTTCCAGATAAGGTCAAAAACTACATACTCAGATCTTCACCAAACTTTGCAGGGATACATTGGATGTCAAGACACGTGGAAAAAACGTACAAAACAAGAGATTGGAGACATCAAGATTTTGGACGAATTTTTTAAGAATTTTTAAATTTTCAGATAGGAGGTTCCATATAAGGTCAAAAACTACATACTCAGATCTTCACCAAACTTTGCATGGATACATTATGTGTCAAGACACGTGGAAAAAACGTACAAAACAAGAGATTGGAGACATCAAGATATTGGTCGAATTTTTTAAGAATTTTCAAATTTTCAGATAGGAGGTTCCAGATAAGGTCAAAAACTACATACTCAGATCTTCACCAAACTTTGCAGGGATACATTGGATGTCAAGACACGTGGAAAAAACGTACAAAACAAGAGATTGGAGACATCAAGATTTTCGACGAATTTTTTAAGAATTTTCAAATTTTCAGAAAGGATGTTCCAGATAAGGTCAAAAACGACATACTCAGATCTTCACCAAACTTTGCAGGGATCCATTGGAGGTCGAGACACGTGGAAAAAACGTACAAAACAAGAGATTGGAGACATCAAGATTTTGGACGAATTTTTGAAGAATTTTCAAATTTTCAGATAGGAGGTTCCAGATAAGGTCTAAAACTACATACTCAGATCTCCACCAAACATTGCAGGAATACATTGGATGTCAAGACACGTGGAAAAAACGTACAAAACAAGAGATTGGAGACATCAAGATTTTCGACGAATTTTTGAAGAATTTTCAAATTTTCAGATAGGAGGTTCCAGATAAGGTCAAAAACTACATACTCAGATCTTCACCAAACGTTGCAGGGATACTTTGCATGTCAAGACACGTGGAAAAAACGTACAAAACAAAAGATTGGAGACATCAAGATTTTCGACGAATTTTTTAAGAATTTTCAAATTTTCAGATGGGAGGTTCCAGATAAGGTCAAAAACGACATACTCAGATCTTCACCAAACTTTGCATGGATACATTGGATGTCAATACACGTGGAAAAAACGTACAAAACAAGAGATTGGAGACATCAAGATTTTGGACGAATTTTTTAAGAATTCTCAAATTTTCAGAAAGGAGGTTCCATATAAGGTCAAAAACTACATACTCAGATCTTCACCAAACTTTGCAGGGATACTTTGGATGTCAAGACACGTGGAAAAAACGTACAAAACAAGAGATTGGGGTCATCAAGATTTTGGACGAATTTTTTAAGAATTTTCAAATTTTCAGATGGGAGGTTCAATATAAGGTCAAAAACTACATACTCAGATCTTCACCAAACTTTGCATGGATACATTGGATGTCAAGACACGTGGAAAAAACATACAAAACATAGGATTCGGAACATCAAGATTTTGGTCGAATTTTTTAAGAATTTTCAAATTTTCAGATAGGATGTTCCATATAAGGTCAAAAACTACATACTCAGATCTTCACCAAACATTGCAGGAATACATTGGATGTCAAGACACGTGGAAAAAACGTACAAAACAAGAGATTGGGGTCATCAAGATTTTGCACGGATTTTTTAGGAATTTTCAAATTTTCAGATGGGAGGTTCCAGATAAGGTCAAAAACTACATACTCAGATCTTCACCAAACTTTGCAGGGATACATTGGATGTCAAGACACGTGGAAAAAACGTACAAAACAAGAGATTGGAGACATCAAGATTTTGGACGAATTTTTTAAGAATTTTCAAATTTTCAGATAGGAGGTTCCATATAAGGTCAAAAACTACATACTCAGATCTTCACCAAACTTTGCATGGATACATTATGTGTCAAGACACGTGGAAAAAACGTACAAAACAAAAGATTGGAGACATCAAGATTTTGGTCGAATTTTTTAAGAATTTTCAAATTTTCAGATGGGAGGTTCCAGATAAGGTCAAAAACTACATACTCAGATCTTCACCAAACTTTGCAGGGATACATTGGATGTCAAGACACGTGGAAAAAACGTACAAAAAAGAGATTGGAGACATCAAGATTTTGGACGAATTTTTTAACAATTTTCAAATTTTCAGAAAGGATGTTCCAGATAAGGTCAAAAACAACATACTCAGATCTTCACCAAACTTTGCAGGGATACATTGGATATCAAGACACGTGGAAAAAACGTACAAAACAAGAGATTGGAGACATCAAGATTTTGGACGAATTTTTTAAGAATTTTCAAATTTTCAGATAGGAGGTTCCAGATAAGGTCAAAAACTACATACTCAGATCTTCACCAAACTTTGCAGGGATACATTGGATGTCAAGACACGTGGAAAAAACGTACAAAACAAGAGATTGGGGTCATCAAGATTTTGGACGGATTTTTTAGGAATTTTCAAATTTTCAGATGGGAGGTTCCAGATAAGGTCAAAAACTACATACTCAGATCTTCACCAAACATTGCAGGGATACATTGGATGTCAAGACACGTGGAAAAAACGTACAAAACAAGAGATTGGAGACATCAAAATTTTGGACGAATTTTTTAAGAATTTTCAAATTTTCAGATAGGAGGTTCCAGATGAGGTCAAAAACTACATACTCAGATCTTCACCAAACTTTGCAGGAATACCTTGCATGTCAAGACACGTGGAAAAAACGTACAAAACAAGAGATCGGAGACATCAAGATTTTCGACGAATTTTTTAAGAATTTTCAAATTTTCAGATGGGAGGTTCCAGATAAGGTCAAAAACGACATACTCAGATCTTCACCAAACTTTGCATGGATACATTGGATGTCAAGACACGTGGAAAAAACATACAAAACATAGGATTGGTGACATCAAGATTTTGGACGAATTTTTTAAGAATTTTCAAATTTTCAGATAGGAGGTTCCATATAAGGTCAAAAACTACATACTCAGATCTTCACCAAACTTTGCAGGGATACATTGGATGTCAAGACACGTGGAAAAAACGTACAAAACAAGAGATTGGAGACATCAAGATTATGGACGAATTTTTTGAGAATTTTCAAATTTTCAGAAAGGAGGTTCCATATAAGGTCAAAAACTACATACTCAGATCTTCACCAAACTTTGCAGGGATACATTGGATGTCAAGACACGTGGAAAAAACGTACAAAACAAGAGATTGGAGACATCAAGATTTTCGACGAATTTTTTAAGAATTTTCAAATTTTCAGAAAGGATGTTCCAGATAAGGTCAAAAACGACATACTCAGATCTTCACCAAACTTTGCAGGGATACATTGGAGGTCGAGACACGTGGAAAAAACGTACAAAACAAGAGATTGGAGACATCAAGATTTTGGACGAATTTTTGAAGAATTTTCAAATTTTCTGATAGGAGGTCCCAGATAAGGGCAAAAACTACATACTCAGATCTCCACCAAACATTGCAGGGATACATTGGATGTCAAGACACGTGGAAAAAACATACAAAACAAGAGATTGGAGACATCAAGATTTTGGACGAATTTTTTAAGAATTTTCAAATTTTCAGATAGGAGGTTCCATATAAGGTCAAAAACTACATACTCAGATCTTCACCAAACGTTGCAGGGATACTTTGCATGTCAAGACACGTGGAAAAAACGTACAAAACAAGAGATTGGAGACATCAAGATTTTCGACGAATTTTTTAAGAATTTTCAAATTTTCAGATGGGAGGTTCCAGATAAGGTCAAAAACGACATACTCAGATCTTCCCCAAACTTTGCATGGATACATTGGATGTCAAGACACGTGGAAAAAACGTACAAAACAAGAGATTGGGGTCATCAAGATTTTGCACGGATTTTTTAGGAATTTTCAAATTTTCAGATGGGAGGTTCCAGATAAGGTCAAAAACTACATACTCAGATCTTCACCAAACTTTGCAGGGATACATTGGATGTCAAGACACGTGGAAAAAACGTACAAAACAAGAGATTGGAGACATCAAGATTTTGGACGAATTTTTTAAGAATTTTCAAATTTTCAGATAGGAGGTTCCATATAAGGTCAAAAACTACATACTCAGATCTTCACCAAACTTTGCATGGATACATTATGTGTCAAGACACGTGGAAAAAACGTACAAAACAAAAGATTGGAGACATCAAGATTTTGGTCGAATTTTTTAAGAATTTTCAAATTTTCAGATGGGAGGTTCCAGCTAAGGTCAAAAACTACATACTCAGATCTTCACCAAACTTTGCAGGGATACATTGGATGTCAAGACACGTGGAAAAAACGTACAAAAAAGAGATTGGAGACATCAAGATTTTGGACGAATTTTTTAACAATTTTCAAATTTTCAGAAAGGATGTTCCAGATAAGGTCAAAAACGACATACTCAGATCTTCACCAAACTTTGCAGGGATACATTGGATATCAAGACACGTGGAAAAAACGTACAAAACAAGAGATTGGAGACATCAAGATTTTGGACGAATTTTTTAAGAATTTTCAAATTTTCAGATGGGAGGTTCCAGATAAGGTCAAAAACGACATACTCAGATCTTCACCAAACTTTGCATGGATACATTGGATGTCAAGACACGTGGAAAAAACATACAAAACATAGGATTGGTGACATCAAGATTTTGGACGAATTTTTTAAGAATTTTCAAATTTTCAGATAGGAGGTTCCATATAAGGTCAAAAACTACATACTCAGATCTTCACCAAACTTTGCAGGGATACATTGGATGTCAAGACACGTGGAAAAAACGTACAAAACAAGAGATTGGAGACATCAAGATTTTCGACGAATTTTTTAAGAATTTTCAAATTTTCAGAAAGGATGTTCCAGATAAGGTCAAAAACGACATACTCAGATCTTCACCAAACTTTGCAGGGATCCATTGGAGGTCGAGACACGTGGAAAAAACGTACAAAACAAGAGATTGGAGACATCAAGATTTTGGACGAATTTTTGAAGAATTTTCAAATTTTCAGATAGGAGGTTCCAGATAAGGTCTAAAACTACATACTCAGATCTCCACCAAACATTGCAGGAATACATTGGATGTCAAGACACGTGGAAAAAACGTACAAAACAAGAGATTGGAGACATCAAGATTTTCGACGAATTTTTGAAGAATTTTCAAATTTTCAGATAGGAGGTTCCAGATAAGGTCAAAAACTACATACTCAGATCTTCACCAAACGTTGCAGGGATACTTTGCATGTCAAGACACGTGGAAAAAACGTACAAAACAAAAGATTGGAGACATCAAGATTTTCGACGAATTTTTTAAGAATTTTCAAATTTTCAGATGGGAGGTTCCAGATAAGGTCAAAAACGACATACTCAGATCTTCACCAAACTTTGCATGGATACATTGGATGTCAATACACGTGGAAAAAACGTACAAAACAAGAGATTGGAGACATCAAGATTTTGGACGAATTTTTTAAGAATTCTCAAATTTTCAGAAAGGAGGTTCCATATAAGGTCAAAAACTACATACTCAGATCTTCACCAAACTTTGCAGGGATACTTTGGATGTCAAGACACGTGGAAAAAACGTACAAAACAAGAGATTGGGGTCATCAAGATTTTGGACGAATTTTTTAAGAATTTTCAAATTTTCAGATGGGAGGTTCAATATAAGGTCAAAAACTACATACTCAGATCTTCACCAAACTTTGCATGGATACATTGGATGTCAAGACACGTGGAAAAAACATACAAAACATAGGATTCGGAACATCAAGATTTTGGTCGAATTTTTTAAGAATTTTCAAATTTTCAGATAGGAGGTTCCATATAAGGTCAAAAACTACATACTCAGATCTTCACCAAACATTGCAGGAATACATTGGATGTCAAGACACGTGGAAAAAACGTACAAAACAAGAGATTGGGGTCATCAAGATTTTGCACGGATTTTTTAGGAATTTTCAAATTTTCAGATGGGAGGTTCCAGATAAGGTCAAAAACTACATACTCAGATCTTCACCAAACTTTGCAGGGATACATTGGATGTCAAGACACGTGGAAAAAACGTACAAAAAAGAGATTGGAGACATCAAGATTTTGGACGAATTTTTTAACAATTTTCAAATTTTCAGATAGGAGGTTCCATATAAGGTCAAAAACTACATACTCAGATCTTCACCAAACTTTGCATGGATACATTATGTGTCAAGACACGTGGAAAAAACGTACAAAACAAAAGATTGGAGACATCAAGATTTTGGTCGAATTTTTTAAGAATTTTCAAATTTTCAGATGGGAGGTTCCAGATAAGGTCAAAAACGACATACTCAGATCTTCACCAAACTTTGCATGGATACATTGGATGTCAAGACACGTGGAAAAAACGTACAAAACAAGAGATTGGGGTCATCAAGATTTTGCACGGATTTTTTAGGAATTTTCAAATTTTCAGATGGGAGGTTCCAGATAAGGTCAAAAACTACATACTCAGATCTTCACCATACTTTGCAGGGATACATTGGATGTCAAGACACGTGGAAAAAACGTACAAAACAAGAGATTGGAGACATCAAGATTTTGGACGAATTTTTTAAGAATTTTCAAATTTTCAGATAGGAGGTTCCATATAAGGTCAAAAACTACATACTCAGATCTTCACCAAACTTTGCATGGATACATTATGTGTCAAGACACGTGGAAAAAACGTACAAAACAAAAGATTGGAGACATCAAGATTTTGGTCGAATTTTTTAAGAATTTTCAAATTTTCAGATGGGAGGTTCCAGCTAAGGTCAAAAACTACATACTCAGATCTTCACCAAACTTTGCAGGGATACATTGGATGTCAAGACACGTGGAAAAAACGTACAAAAAAGAGATTGGAGACATCAAGATTTTGGACGAATTTTTTAACAATTTTCAAATTTTCAGAAAGGATGTTCCAGATAAGTTCAAAAACGACATACTCAGATCTTCACCAAACTTTGCAGGGATACATTGGATATCAAGACACGTGGAAAAAACGTACAAAACAAGAGATTGGAGACATCAAGATTTTGGACGAATTTTTTAAGAATTTTCAAATTTTCAGATAGGAGGTTCCAGATAAGGTCAAAAACAACATACTCAGATCTTCACCAAACTTTGCAGGGATACATTGGATGTCAAGACACGTGGAAAAAACGTACAAAACAAGAGATTGGGGTCATCAAGATTTTGGACGGATTTTTTAGGAATTTTCAAATTTTCAGATGGGAGGTTCCAGATAAGGTCAAAAACTACATACTCAGATCTTCACCAAACATTGCAGGGATACATTGGATGTCAAGACACGTGGAAAAAACGTACAAAACAAGAGATTGGAGACATCAAAATTTTGGACGAATTTTTTAAGAATTTTCAAATTTTCAGATAGGAGGTTCCAGATGAGGTCAAAAACTACATACTCAGATCTTCACCAAACTTTGCAGGAATACTTTGCATGTCAAGACACGTGGAAAAAACGTACAAAACAAGAGATCGGAGACATCAAGATTTTCGACGAATTTTTTAAGAATTTTCAAATTTTCAGATGGGAGGTTCCAGATAAGGTCAAAAACGACATACTCAGATCTTCACCAAACTTTGCATGGATACATTGGATGTCAAGACACGTGGAAAAATCATACAAAACATAGGATTGGTGACATCAAGATTTTGGACGAATTTTTTAAGAATTTTCAAATTTTCAGATAGGAGGTTCCATATAAGGTCAAAAACTACATACTCAGATCTCCACCAAACATTGCAGGAATACATTGGATGTCAAGACACGTGGAAAAAACGTACAAAACAAGAGATTGGAGACATCAAGATTTTCGACGAATTTTTGAAGAATTTTCAAATTTTCAGATAGGAGGTTCCAGATAAGGTCAAAAACTACATACTCAGATCTTCACCAAACGTTGCAGGGATACTTTGCATGTCAAGACACGTGGAAAAAACGTACAAAACAAAAGATTGGAGACATCAAGATTTTCGACGAATTTTTTAAGAATTTTCAAATTTTCAGATGGGAGGTTCCAGATAAGGTCAAAAACGACATACTCAGATCTTCACCAAACTTTGCATGGATACATTGGATGTCAATACACGTGGAAAAAACGTACAAAACAAGAGATTGGAGACATCAAGATTTTGGACGAATTTTTTAAGAATTCTCAAATTTTCAGAAAGGAGGTTCCATATAAGGTCAAAAACTACATACTCAGATCTTCACCAAACTTTGCAGGGATACTTTGGATGTCAAGACACGTGGAAAAAACGTACAAAACAAGAGATTGGGGTCATCAAGATTTTGGACGAATTTTTTAAGAATTTTCAAATTTTCAGATGGGAGGTTCAATATAAGGTCAAAAACTACATACTCAGATCTTCACCAAACTTTGCATGGATACATTGGATGTCAAGACACGTGGAAAAAACATACAAAACATAGGATTCGGAACATCAAGATTTTGGTCGAATTTTTTAAGAATTTTCAAATTTTCAGATAGGAGGTTCCATATAAGGTCAAAAACTACATACTCAGATCTTCACCAAACATTGCAGGAATACATTGGATGTCAAGACACGTGGAAAAAACGTACAAAACAAGAGATTGGGGTCATCAAGATTTTGCACGGATTTTTTAGGAATTTTCAAATTTTCAGATGGGAGGTTCCAGATAAGGTCAAAAACTACATACTCAGATCTTCACCAAACTTTGCAGGGATACATTGGATGTCAAGACACGTGGAAAAAACGTACAAAAAAGAGATTGGAGACATCAAGATTTTGGACGAATTTTTTAACAATTTTCAAATTTTCAGATAGGAGGTTCCATATAAGGTCAAAAACTACATACTCAGATCTTCACCAAACTTTGCATGGATACATTATGTGTCAAGACACGTGGAAAAAACGTACAAAACAAAAGATTGGAGACATCAAGATTTTGGTCGAATTTTTTAAGAATTTTCAAATTTTCAGATGGGAGGTTCCAGATAAGGTCAAAAACGACATACTCAGATCTTCACCAAACTTTGCATGGATACATTGGATGTCAAGACACGTGGAAAAAACGTACAAAACAAGAGATTGGGGTCATCAAGATTTTGCACGGATTTTTTAGGAATTTTCAAATTTTCAGATGGGAGGTTCCAGATAAGGTCAAAAACTACATACTCAGATCTTCACCATACTTTGCAGGGATACATTGGATGTCAAGACACGTGGAAAAAACGTACAAAACAAGAGATTGGAGACATCAAGATTTTGGACGAATTTTTTAAGAATTTTCAAATTTTCAGATAGGAGGTTCCATATAAGGTCAAAAACTACATACTCAGATCTTCACCAAACTTTGCATGGATACATTATGTGTCAAGACACGTGGAAAAAACGTACAAAACAAAAGATTGGAGACATCAAGATTTTGGTCGAATTTTTTAAGAATTTTCAAATTTTCAGATGGGAGGTTCCAGCTAAGGTCAAAAACTACATACTCAGATCTTCACCAAACTTTGCAGGGATACATTGGATGTCAAGACACGTGGAAAAAACGTACAAAAAAGAGATTGGAGACATCAAGATTTTGGACGAATTTTTTAACAATTTTCAAATTTTCAGAAAGGATGTTCCAGATAAGTTCAAAAACGACATACTCAGATCTTCACCAAACTTTGCAGGGATACATTGGATATCAAGACACGTGGAAAAAACGTACAAAACAAGAGATTGGAGACATCAAGATTTTGGACGAATTTTTTAAGAATTTTCAAATTTTCAGATAGGAGGTTCCAGATAAGGTCAAAAACAACATACTCAGATCTTCACCAAACTTTGCAGGGATACATTGGATGTCAAGACACGTGGAAAAAACGTACAAAACAAGAGATTGGGGTCATCAAGATTTTGGACGGATTTTTTAGGAATTTTCAAATTTTCAGATGGGAGGTTCCAGATAAGGTCAAAAACTACATACTCAGATCTTCACCAAACATTGCAGGGATACATTGGATGTCAAGACACGTGGAAAAAACGTACAAAACAAGAGATTGGAGACATCAAAATTTTGGACGAATTTTTTAAGAATTTTCAAATTTTCAGATAGGAGGTTCCAGATGAGGTCAAAAACTACATACTCAGATCTTCACCAAACTTTGCAGGAATACTTTGCATGTCAAGACACGTGGAAAAAACGTACAAAACAAGAGATCGGAGACATCAAGATTTTCGACGAATTTTTTAAGAATTTTCAAATTTTCAGATGGGAGGTTCCAGATAAGGTCAAAAACGACATACTCAGATCTTCACCAAACTTTGCATGGATACATTGGATGTCAAGACACGTGGAAAAATCATACAAAACATAGGATTGGTGACATCAAGATTTTGGACGAATTTTTTAAGAATTTTCAAATTTTCAGATAGGAGGTTCCATATAAGGTCAAAAACTACATACTCAGATCTTCACCAAACTTTGCAGGGATACATTGGATGTCAAGACACGTGGAAAAAACGTACAAAACAAGAGATTGGAGACATCAAGATTATGGACGAATTTTTTGAGAATTTTCAAATTTTCAGAAAGGAGGTTCCATATAAGGTCAAAAACTACATACTCAGATCTTCACCAAACTTTGCAGGGATACATTGGATGTCAAGACACGTGGAAAAAACGTACAAAACAAGAGATTGGAGACATCAAGATTTTCGACGAATTTTTTAAGAATTTTCAAATTTTCAGACAGGATTTTCCAGATAAGGTCAAAAACGACATACTCAGATCTTCACCAAACTTTGCAGGGATACATTGGAGGTCGAGACACGTGGAAAAATCGTACAAAACAAGAGATTGGAGACATCAAGATTTTGGACGAATTTTTGAAGAATTTTCAAATTTTCTGATAGGAGGTCCCAGATAAGGTCAAAAACTACATACTCAGATCTCCACCAAACATTGCAGGGATACATTGGATGTCAAGACACGTGGAAAAAACGTACAAAACAAGAGATTGGAGACATCAAGATTTTCGACGAATTTTTGAAGAATTTTCAAATTTTCAGATAGGAGGTTCCAGATAAGGTCAAAAACTACATACTCAGATCTTCACCAAACGTTGCAGGGATACTTTGCATGTCAAGACACGTGGAAAAAACGTACAAAACAAGAGATTGGAGACATCAAGATTTTCGACGAATTTTTTAAGAATTTTCAAATTTTCAGATGGGAGGTTCCAGATAAGGTCAAAAACGACATACTCAGATCTTCACCAAACTTTGCATGGATACATTGGATGTCAAGACACGTGGAAAAAACGTACAAAACAAGAGATTGGGGTCATCAAGATTTTGCACGGATTTTTTAGGAATTTTCAAATTTTCAGATGGGAGGTTCCAGATAAGGTCAAAAACTACATACTCAGATCTTCACCAAACTTTGCAGGGATACATTGGATGTCAAGACACGTGGAAAAAACGTACAAAACAAGAGATTGGAGACATCAAGATTTTGGACGAATTTTTTAAGAATTTTCAAATTTTCAGATAGGAGGTTCCATATAAGGTCAAAAACTACATACTCAGATCTTCACCAAACTTTGCATGGATACATTATGTGTCAAGACACGTGGAAAAAACGTACAAAACAAAAGATTGGAGACATCAAGATTTTGGTCGAATTTTTTAAGAATTTTCAAATTTTCAGATGGGAGGTTCCAGATAAGGTCAAAAACTACATACTCAGATCTTCACCAAACTTTGCAGGGATACATTGGATGTCAAGACACGTGGAAAAAACGTACAAAAAAGAGATTGGAGACATCAAGATTTTGGACGAATTTTTTAACAATTTTCAAATTTTCAGAAAGGATGTTCCAGATAAGGTCAAAAACGACATACTCAGATCTTCACCAAACTTTGCAGGGATACATTGGATATCAAGACACGTGGAAAAAACGTACAAAACAAGAGATTGGAGACATCAAGATTTTGGACGAATTTTTGAAGAATTTTTAAATTTTCAGATAGGAGGTTCCAGATAAAGTCAAAAACTACATACTCAGATCTTCACCAAACTTTGCAGGGATACATTGGATGTCAAGACACGTGGAAAAAACGTACAAAACAAGAGATTGGGGTCATCAAGATTTTGGACCGATTTTTTAGGAATTTTCAAATTTTCAGATGGGAGGTTCCAGATAAGGTCAAAAACTACATACTCAGATCTTCACCAAACATTGCAGGGATACATTGGATGTCAAGACACGTGGAAAAAACGTACAAAACAAGAGATTGGAGACATCAAAATTTTGGACAAATTTTTTAAGAATTTTCAAATTTTCAGATAGGAGGTTCCAGATGAGGTCAAAAACTACATACTCAGATCTTCACCAAACTTTGCAGGAATACTTTGCATGTCAAGACACGTGGAAAAAACGTACAAAACAAGAGATCGGAGACATCAAGATTTTCGACGAATTTTTTAAGAATTTTCAAATTTTCAGATGGGAGGTTCCAGATAAGGTCAAAAACGACATACTCAGATCTTCACCAAACTTTGCATGGATACATTGGATGTCAAGACACGTGGAAAAAACATACAAAACATAGGATTGGTGACATCAAGATTTTGGACGAATTTTTTAAGAATTTTCAAATTTTCAGATAGGAGGTTCCACATAAGGTCAAAAACTACATACTCAGATCTTCACCAAACTTTGCAGGGATAAATTGGAGGTCGAGACACGTGGAAAAAAAGTACAAAACAAGAGATTGGGGTCATCAAGATTTTGGACTGATTTTTTAGGAATTTTCAAATTTTCAGATGGGAGGTTCCAGATAAGGTCAAAAACTACATACTCAGATCTTCACCAAACATTGCAGGGATACATTGGATGTCAAGACACGTGGAAAAAACGTACAAAACAAGAGATTGGAGACATCAAGATTTTGGACGAATTTTTTAAGAATTTTCAAATTTTCAGATAGGAGGTTCCAGATGAGGTCAAAAACTACATACTCAGATCTTCACCAAACTTTGCAGGAATACTTTGCATGTCAAGACACGTGGAAAAAACGTACAAAACAAGAGATCGGAGACATCAAGATTTTCGACGAATTTTTTAAGAATTTTCAAATTTTCAGATGGGAGGTTCCAGATAAGGTCAAAAACGACATACTCAGATCTTCACCAAACTTTGCAGGGATCCATTGGAGGTCGAGACACGTGGAAAAAACGTACAAAACAAGAGATTGGAGACATCAAGATTTTGGACGAATTTTTTAAGAATTTTCAAATTTTCAGATAGGAGGTTCCATATAAGGTCAAAAACTACATACTCAGATCTTCACCAAACTTTGCAGGGATACATTGGATGTCAAGACACGTGGAAAAAACGTACAAAACAAGAGATTGGAGACATCGAGATTTTCGACGAATTTTTTAAGAATTTTCAAATTTTCAGAAAGGATGTTCCAGATAAGGTCAAAAACGACATACTCAGATCTTCACCAAACTTTGCAGGGATCCATTGGAGGTCGAGACACGTGGAAAAAACGTACAAAACAAGAGATTGGAGACATCAAGATTTTGGACGAATTTTTGAAGAATTTTCAAATTTTCAGATAGGAGGTTCCAGATAAGGTCTAAAACTACATACTCAGATCTCCACCAAACATTGCAGGAATACATTGGATGTCAAGACACGTGGAAAAAACGTACAAAACAAGAGATTGGAGACATCAAGATTTTCGACGAATTTTTGAAGAATTTTCAAATTTTCAGATAGGAGGTTCCAGATAAGGTCAAAAACTACATACTCAGATCTTCACCAAACGTTGCAGGGATACTTTGCATGTCAAGACACGTGGAAAAAACGTACAAAACAAAAGATTGGAGACATCAAGATTTTCGACGAATTTTTTAAGAATTTTCAAATTTTCAGATGGGAGGTTCCAGATAAGGTCAAAAACGACATACTCAGATCTTCACCAAACTTTGCATGGATACATTGGATGTCAAGACACGTGGAAAAAACGTACAAAACAAGAGATTGGAGACATCAAGATTTTGGACGAATTTTTTAAGAATTCTCAAATTTTCAGAAAGGAGGTTCCATATAAGGTCAAAAACTACATACTCAGATCTTCACCAAACTTTGCAGGGATACTTTGGATGTCAAGACACGTGGAAAAAACGTACAAAACAAGAGATTGGGGTCATCAAGATTTTGGACGAATTTTTTAAGAATTTTCAAATTTTCAGATGGGAGGTTCAATATAAGGTCAAAAACTACATACTCAGATCTTCACCAAACTTTGCATGGATACATTGGATGTCAAGACACGTGGAAAAAACATACAAAACATAGGATTCGGAACATCAAGATTTTGGTCGAATTTTTTTAAAATTTTCAAATTTTCAGATAGGAGGTTCCATATAAGGTCAAAAACTACATACTCAGATCTTCACCAAACATTGCAGGAATACATTGGATGTCAAGACACGTGGAAAAAACGTACAAAACAAGAGATTGGGGTCATCAAGATTTTGCACGGATTTTTTAGGAATTTTCAAATTTTCAGATGGGAGGTTCCAGATAAGGTCAAAAACTACATACTCAGATCTTCACCAAACTTTGCAGGGATACATTGGATGTCAAGACACGTGGAAAAAACGTACAAAACAAGAGATTGGAGACATCAAGATTTTGGAAGAATTTTTTAAGAATTTTCAAATTTTCAGATAGGAGGTTCCATATAAGGTCAAAAACTACATACTCAGATCTTCACCAAACTTTGCATGGATACATTATGTGTCAAGACACGTGGAAAAAACGTACAAAACAAAAGATTGGAGACATCAAGATTTTGGTCGAATTTTTTAAGAATTTTCAAATTTTCAGATGGGAGGTTCCAGATAAGGTCAAAAACTACATACTCAGATCTTCACCAAACTTTGCAGGGATACATTGGATGTCAAGACACGTGGAAAAAACGTACAAAACAAGAGATTGGAGACATCAAGATTTTGGACGAATTTTTTAAGAATTTTTAAATTTTCAGATAGGAGGTTCCATATAAGGTCAAAAACTACATACTCAGATCTTCACCAAACTTTGCATGGATACATTATGTGTCAAGACACGTGGAAAAAACGTACAAAACAAGAGATTGGAGACATCAAGATATTGGTCGAATTTTTTAAGAATTTTCAAATTTTCAGAAAGGATGTTCCAGATAAGGTCAAAAACGACATACTCAGATCTTCACCAAACTTTGCAGGGATACATTGGAGGTCGAGACACGTGGAAAAAACGTACAAAACAAGAGATTGGAGACATCAAGATTTTGGACGAATTTTTTAAGAATTTTCAAATTTTCAGAAAGGATGTTCCAGATAAGGTCAAAAACGACATACTCAGATCTTCACCAAACTTTGCAGGGATACATTGGAGGTCGAGACACGTGGAAAAACGTACAAAACAAGAGATTGGAGACATCAAGATTTTGGACGAATTTTTGAAGAATTTTCAAATTTTCTGATAGGAGGTCCCAGATAAGGTCAAAAACTACATACTCAGATCTCCACCAAACATTGCAGTGATACATTGGATGTCAAGACACGTGGAAAAAACGTACAAAACACGAGATTGGAGACATCAAGATTTTCGACGAATTTTTGAAGAATTTTCAAATTTTCAGATAGGAGGTTCCAGATAAGGTCAAAAACTACATACTCAGATCTTCACCAAACGTTGCAGGGATACTTTGCATGTCAAGACACGTGGAAAAAACGTACAAAACAAGAGATTGGAGACATCAAGATTTTCGACGAATTTTTTAAGAATTTTCAAATTTTCAGATGGGAGGTTCCAGATAAGGTCAAAAACGACATACTCAGATCTTCACCAAACTTTGCATGGATACATTGGATGTCAAGACACGTGGAAAAAACGTACAAAACAAGAGATTGGGGTCATCAAGATTTTGCACGGATTTTTTAGGAATTTTCATATTTTCAGATGGGAGGTTCCAGATAAGGTCAAAAACTACATACTCAGATCTTCACCAAACTTTGCAGGGATACATTGGATGTCAAGACACGTGGAAAAAACGTACAAAACAAGAGATTGGAGACATCAAGATTTTGGACGAATTTTTTAAGAATTATCAAATTTTCAGATAGGAGGTTCCATATAAGGTCAAAAACTACATACTCAGATCTTCACCAAACTTTGCATGGATACATTATGTGTCAAGACACGTGGAAAAAACGTACAAAACAAAAGATTGGAGACATCAAGATTTTGGTCGAATTTTTTAAGAATTTTCAAATTTTCAGATGGGAGGTTCCACATAAGGTCAAAAACTACATACTCAGATCTTCACCAAACTTTGCAGGGATACATTGGATGTCAAGACACGTGGAAAAAACGTACAAAAAAGAGATTGGAGACATCAAGATTTTGGACGAATTTTTTAACAATTTTCAAATTTTCAGAAAGGATGTTCCAGATAAGGTCAAAAACGACATACTCAGATCTTCACCAAACTTTGCAGGGATACATTGGATATCAAGACACGTGGAAAAAACGTACAAAACAAGAGATTGGAGACATCAAGATTTTGGACGAATTTTTTAAGAATTTTCAAATTTTCAGATAGGAGGTTCCAGATAAGGTCAAAAACTACATACTCAGATCTTCACCAAACTTTGCAGGGATACATTGGATGTCAAGACACGTGGAAAAAACGTACAAAACAAGAGATTGGGGTCATCAAGATTTTGGACGGATTTTTTAGGAATTTTCAAATTTTCAGATGGGAGGTTCCAGATAAGGTCAAAAACTACATACTCAGATCTTCACCAAACATTGCAGGGATACATTGGATGTCAAGACACGTGGAAAAAACGTACAAAACAAGAGATTGGAGACATCAATATTTTGGACGAATTTTTAAAGAATTTTCAAATTTTCAGATAGGAGGTTCCAGATGAGGTCAAAAACTACATAGTCAGATCTTCACCAAACTTTGCAGGAATACTTTGCATGTCAAGACACGTGGAAAAAACGTACAAAACAAGAGATCGGAGACATCAAGATTTTCGACGAATTTTTTAAGAATTTTCAAATTTTCAGATGGGAGGTTCCAGATAAGGTCAAAAACGACATACTCAGATCTTCACCAAACTTTGCATGGATACGTTGGATGTCAAGACACGTGGAAAAAACATACAAAACATAGGATTGGTGACATCAAGATTTTGGACGAATTTTTTAAGAATTTTCAAATTTTCAGATAGGAGGTTCCATATAAGGTCAAAAACTACATACTCAGATCTTCACCAAACTTTGCAGGGATACATTGGATGTCAAGACACGTGGAAAAAACGTACAAAACAAGAGATTGGAGACATCAAGATTTTCGACGAATTTTTTAAGAATTTTCAAATTTTCAGAAAGGATGTTCCAGATAAGGTCAAAAACGACATACTCAGATCTTCACCAAACTTTGCAGGGATCCATTGGAGGTCGAGACACGTGGAAAAAACGTACAAAACAAGAGATTGGAGACATCAAGATTTTGGACGAATTTTTGAAGAATTTTCAAATTTTCAGATAGGAGGTTCCAGATAAGGTCTAAAACTACATACTCAGATCTCCACCAAACATTGCAGGAATACATTGGATGTCAAGACACGTGGAAAAAACGTACAAAACAAGAGATTGGAGACATCAAGATTTTCGACGAATTTTTGAAGAATTTTCAAATTTTCAGATAGGAGGTTCCAGATAAGGTCAAAAACTACATACTCAGATCTTCACCAAACGTTGCAGGGATACTTTGCATGTCAAGACACGTGGAAAAAACGTACAAAACAAAAGATTGGAGACATCAAGATTTTCGACGAATTTTTTAAGAATTTTCAAATTTTCAGATGGGAGGTTCCAGATAAGGTCAAAAACGACATACTCAGATCTTCACCAAACTTTGCATGGATACATTGGATGTCAAGACACGTGGAAAAAACGTACAAAACAAGAGATTGGAGACATCAAGATTTTGGACGAATTTTTTAAGAATTCTCAAATTTTCAGAAAGGAGGTTCCATATAAGGTCAAAAACTACATACTCAGATCTTCACCAAACTTTGCAGGGATACTTTGGATGTCAAGACACGTGGAAAAAACGTACAAAACAAGAGATTGGGGTCATCAAGATTTTGGACGAATTTTTTAAGAATTTTCAAATTTTCAGATGGGAGGTTCAATATAAGGTCAAAAACTACATACTCAGATCTTCACCAAACTTTGCATGGATACATTGGATGTCAAGACACGTGGAAAAAACATACAAAACATAGGATTCGGAACATCAAGATTTTGGTCGAATTTTTTTAAAATTTTCAAATTTTCAGATAGGAGGTTCCATATAAGGTCAAAAACTACATACTCAGATCTTCACCAAACATTGCAGGAATACATTGGATGTCAAGACACGTGGAAAAAACGTACAAAACAAGAGATTGGGGTCATCAAGATTTTGCACGGATTTTTTAGGAATTTTCAAATTTTCAGATGGGAGGTTCCAGATAAGGTCAAAAACTACATACTCAGATCTTCACCAAACTTTGCAGGGATACATTGGATGTCAAGACACGTGGAAAAAACGTACAAAACAAGAGATTGGAGACATCAAGATTTTGGACGAATTTTTTAAGAATTTTCAAATTTTCAGATAGGAGGTTCCATATAAGGTCAAAAACTACATACTCAGATCTTCACCAAACTTTGCATGGATACATTATGTGTCAAGACACGTGGAAAAAACGTACAAAACAAAAGATTGGAGACATCAAGATTTTGGTCGAATTTTTTAAGAATTTTCAAATTTTCAGATGGGAGGTTCCAGATAAGGTCAAAAACTACATACTCAGATCTTCACCAAACTTTGCAGGGATACATTGGATGTCAAGACACGTGGAAAAAACGTACAAAACAAGAGATTGGAGACATCAAGATTTTGGACGAATTTTTTAAGAATTTTTAAATTTTCAGATAGGAGGTTCCATATAAGGTCAAAAACTACATACTCAGATCTTCACCAAACTTTGCATGGATACATTATGTGTCAAGACACGTGGAAAAAACGTACAAAACAAGAGATTGGAGACATCAAGATATTGGTCGAATTTTTTAAGAATTTTCAAATTTTCAGAAAGGATGTTCCAGATAAGGTCAAAAACGACATACTCAGATCTTCACCAAACTTTGCAGGGATACATTATAGGTCGAGACACGTGGAAAAAACGTACAAAACAAGAGATTGGAGACATCAAGATTTTGGACGAATTTTTTAAGAATTTTCAAATTTTCAGAAAGGATGTTCCAGATAAGGTCAAAAACGACATACTCAGATCTTCACCAAACTTTGCAGGGATACATTGGAGGTCGAGACACGTGGAAAAAACGTACAAAACAAGAGATTGGAGACATCAAGATTTTGGACGAATTTTTGAAGAATTTTCAAATTTTCTGATAGGAGGTCCCAGATAAGGTCAAAAACTACATACTCAGATCTCCACCAAACATTGCAGTGAAACATTGGATGTCAAGACACGTGGAAAAAACGTACAAAACACGAGATTGGAGACATCAAGATTTTCGACGAATTTTTGAAGAATTTTCAAATTTTCAGATAGGAGGTTCCAGATAAGGTCAAAAACTACATACTCAGATCTTCACCAAACGTTGCAGGGATACTTTGCATGTCAAGACACGTGGAAAAAACGTACAAAACAAGAGATTGGAGACATCAAGATTTTCGACGAATTTTTTAAGAATTTTCAAATTTTCAGATGGGAGGTTCCAGATAAGGTCAAAAACGACATACTCAGATCTTCACCAAACTTTGCATGGATACATTGGATGTCAAGACACGTGGAAAAAACGTACAAAACAAGAGATTGGGGTCATCAAGATTTTGCACGGATTTTTTAGGAATTTTCATATTTTCAGATGGGAGGTTTCAGATAAGGTCAAAAACTACATACTCAGATCTTCACCAAACTTTGCAGGGATACATTGGATGTCAAGACACGTGGAAAAAACGTACAAAACAAGAGATTGGAGACATCAAGATTTTGGACGAATTTTTTAAGAATTATCAAATTTTCAGATAGGAGGTTCCATATAAGGTCAAAAACTACATACTCAGATCTTCACCAAACTTTGCATGGATACATTATGTGTCAAGACACGTGGAAAAAACGTACAAAACAAAAGATTGGAGACATCAAGATTTTGGTCGAATTTTTTAAGAATTTTCAAATTTTCAGATGGGAGGTTCCACATAAGGTCAAAAACTACATACTCAGATCTTCACCAAACTTTGCAGGGATACATTGGATGTCAAGACACGTGGAAAAAACGTACAAAAAAGAGATTGGAGACATCAAGGTTTTGGACGAATTTTTTAACAATTTTCAAATTTTCAGAAAGGATGTTCCAGATAAGGTCAAAAACGACATACTCAGATCTTCACCAAACTTTGCAGGGATACATTGGATATCAAGACACGTGGAAAAAACGTACAAAACAAGAGATTGGAGACATCAAGATTTTGGACGAATTTTTTAAGAATTTTCAAATTTTCAGATAGGAGGTTCCAGATAAGGTCAAAAACTACATACTCAGATCTTCACCAAACTTTGCAGGGATACATTGGATGTCAAGACACGTGGAAAAAACGTACAAAACAAGAGATTGGGGTCATCAAGATTTTGGACGGATTTTTTAGGAATTTTCAAATTTTCAGATGGGAGGTTCCAGATAAGGTCAAAAACTACATACTCAGATCTTCACCAAACATTGCAGGGATACATTGGATGTCAAGACACGTGGAAAAAACGTACAAAACAAGAGATTGGAGACATCAATATTTTGGACGAATTTTTAAAGAATTTTCAAATTTTCAGATAGGAGGTTCCAGATGAGGTCAAAAACTACATAGTCAGATCTTCACCAAACTTTGCAGGAATACTTTGCATGTCAAGACACGTGGAAAAAACGTACAAAACAAGAGATCGGAGACATCAAGATTTTCGACGAATTTTTTAAGAATTTTCAAATTTTCAGATGGGAGGTTCCAGATAAGGTCAAAAACGACATACTCAGATCTTCACCAAACTTTGCATGGATACGTTGGATGTCAAGACACGTGGAAAAAACATACAAAACATAGGATTGGTGACATCAAGATTTTGGACGAATTTTTTAAGAATTTTCAAATTTTCAGATAGGAGGTTCCATATAAGGTCAAAAACTACATGCTCAGATCTTCACCAAACTTTGCAGGGATACATTGGATGTCAAGACACGTGGAAAAAACGTACAAAACAAGAGATTGGAGACATCAAGATTTTCGACGAATTTTTTAAGAATTTTAAAATTTTCAGAAAGGATGTTCCAGATAAGGTCAAAAACGACATACTCAGATCTTCACCAAACTTTGCAGGGATACATTGGAGGTCGAGACACGTGGAAAAAACGTACAAAACAAGAGATTGGAGACATCAAGATTTTGGACGAATTTTTGAAGAATTTTCAAATTTTCAGATAGGAGGTTCCAGATAAGGTCAAAAACTACATACTCAGATCTCAACCAAACATTGCAGGGATACATTGGATGTCAAGACACGTGGAAAAAAACGTACAAAACAAGAGATTGGAGACATCAAGATTTTCGACGAATTTTTGAAGAATTTTCAAATTTTCAGATAGGAGGTTCCAGATAAGGTCAAAAACTACATACTCAGATCTTCACCAAACGTTGCAGGGATACTTTGCATGTCAAGACACGTGGAAAAAACGTACAAAACAAGAGATTGGAGACATCAAGATTTTCGACGAATTTTTTAAGAATTTTCAAATTTTCAGATGGGAGGTTCCAGATAAGGTCAAAAACGACATACTCAGATCTTCACCAAACTTTGCATGGATACATTGGATGTCAAGACACGTGGAAAAAACGTACAAAACAAGAGATTGGAGACATCAAGATTTTGGACGAATTTTTTAAGAATTCTCAAATTTTCAGAAAGGAGGTTCCATATAAGGTCAAAAACTACATACTCAGATCTTCACCAAACTTTGCAGGGATACATTGAATGTCAAGACACGTGGAAAAAACGTACAAAACAAGAGATTGGGGTCATCAAGATTTTGGACGGATTTTTTAGGAATTTTCAAATTTTCAGATGGGAGGTTCCAGATAAGGTCAAAAACTACATACTCAGATCTTCACCAAACTTTGCAGGGATACATTGGATGTCAAGACACGTGGAAAAAACGTACAAAACAAGAGATTGGGGTCATCAAGATTTTGGACGAATTTTTTAAGAATTTTCAAATTTTCAGAAAGGAGGTTCCATATAAGGTCAAAAACTACATACTCAGATCTTCACCAAACTTTGCAGGGATACATTGAATGTCAAGACACGTGGAAAAAACGTACAAAACAAGAGATTGGGGTCATCAAGATTTTGGACGGATTTTTTAGGAATTTTCAAATTTTCAGATGGGAGGTTCCAGATAAGGTCAAAAACTACATACTCAGATCTTCACCAAACTTTGCAGGGATACATTGGATGTCAAGACACGTGGAAAAAACGTACAAAACAAGAGATTGGAGACATCAAGATTTTGGACGAATTTTTTAAGAATTTTTAAATTTTCAGATAGGAGGTTCCATATAAGGTCAAAAACTACATACTCAGATCTTCACCAAACTTTGCATGGATACATTATGTGTCAAGACACGTGGAAAAAACGTACAAAACAAGAGATTGGAGACATCAAGATATTGGTCGAATTTTTTAAGAATTTTCAAATTTTCAGATGGGAGGTTCTAGATAAGGTCAAAAACTACATACTCAGATCTTCACCAAACTTTGCAGGGATACATTGGATGTCAAGACACGTGGAAAAAACGTACAAAACAAGAGATAGGAGACATCAAGATTTTGGACGAATTTTTTAACAATTTTCAAATTTTCAGAAAGGATGTTCCAGATAAGGTCAAAAACGACATACTCAGATCTTCACCAAACTTTGCAGGGATACATTGGATATCAAGACACGTGGAAAAAACGTACAAAACAAGAGATTGGAGACATCAAGATTTTGGACGAATTTTTTAAGAATTTTCAAATTTTCAGATAGGAGGTTCCAGATAAGATCAAAAACTACATACTCAGATCTTCACCAAACTTTGCAGGGATACATTGGATGTCAAGACACGTGGAAAAAACGTACAAAACAAGAGATTGGGGTCATCAAGATTTTGGACGAATTTTTTAGGAATTTTCAAATTTTCAGATGGGAGGTTCCAGATAAGGTCAAAAACTACATACTCAGATCTTCACCAAACATTGCAGGGATACATTGGATGTCAAGACACGTGGAAAAAACGTACAAAACAAGAGATTGGAGACATCAAGATTTTGGACGAATTTTTTAAGAATTTTCAAATTTTCAGATAGGAGGTTCCAGATGAGGTCAAAAACTACATACTCAGATCTTCACCAAACTTTGCAGGAATACTTTGCATGTCAAGACACGTGGAAAAAACGTGCAAAACAAGAGATCGGAGACATCAAGATTTTCGACGAATTTTTTAAGAATTTTCAAATTTTCAGGTGGGAGGTTCCAGATAAGGTCAAAAACGACATACTCAGATCTTCACCAAACTTTGCAGGGATCCATTGGAGGTCGAGACACGTGGAAAAAACGTACAAAACAAGAGATTGGAGACATCAAGATTTTGGACGAATTTTTTAAGAATTTTCAAATTTTCAGATAGGAGGTTCCATATAAGGTCAAAAACTACATACTCAGATCTTCACCAAACTTTGCAGGAATACTTTGCATGTCAAGACACGTGGAAAAAACGTACAAAACAAGAGATCGGAGACATCAAGGTTTTCGACGAATTTTTTAAGAATTTTCAAATTTTCAGATGGGAGGTTCCAGATAAGGTCAAAAACGACATACTCAGATCTTCACCAAACTTTGCAGGGATCCATTGGAGGTCGAGACACGTGGAAAAAACGTACAAAACAAGAGATTGGAGACATCAAGATTTTGGACGAATTTTTTAAGAATTTTCAAATTTTCAGATAGGAGGTTCCATATAAGGTCAAAAACTACATACTCAGATCTTCACCAAACTTTGCAGGGATACATTGGATGTCAAGACACGTGGAAAAAACGTACAAAACAAGAGATTGGAGACATCAAGATTTTCGACGAATTTTTTAAGAATTTTCAAATTTTCAGAAAGGATGTTCCAGATAAGGTCAAAAACGACATACTCAGATCTTCACCAAACTTTGCAGGGATCCATTGGAGGTCGAGACACGTGGAAAAAACGTACAAAACAAGAGATTGGAGACATCAAGATTTTGGACGAATTTTTGAAGAATTTTCAAATTTTCAGATAGGAGGTTCCAGATAAGGTCTAAAACTACATACTCAGATCTCCACCAAACATTGCAGGAATACATTGGATGTCAAGACACGTGGAAAAAACGTACAAAACAAGAGATTGGAGACATCAAGATTTTGGACGAATTTTTTAAGAATTTTCAAATTTTCAGATAGGAGGTTCCAGATAAGATCAAAAACTACATACTCAGATCTTCACCAAACTTTGCAGGGATACATTGGATATCAAGACACGTGGAAAAAACGTACAAAACAAGAGATTGGAGACATCAAGATTTTGGACGAATTTTTTAAGAATTTTCAAATTTTCAGATAGGAGGTTCCAGATAAGATCAAAAACTACATACTCAGATCTTCACCAAACTTTGCAGGGATACATTGGATGTCAAGACACGTGGAAAAAAAGTACAAAACAAGAGATTGGGGTCATCAAGATTTTGGACGGATTTTTTAGGAATTTTCAAATTTTCAGATGGGAGGTTCCAGATAAGGTCAAAAACTACATACTCAGATCTTCACCAAACATTGCAGGGATACATTGGATGTCAAGACACGTGGAAAAAACGTACAAAACAAGAGATTGGAGACATCAAGATTTTGGACGAATTTTTTAAGAATTTTCAAATTTTCAGATAGGAGGTTCCAGATGAGGTCAAAAACTACATACTCAGATCTTCACCAAACTTTGCAGGAATACTTTGCATGTCAAGACACGTGGAAAAACGTACAAAACAAGAGATCGGAGACATCAAGATTTTCGACGAATTTTTTAAGAATTTTCAAATTTTCAGATGGGAGGTTCCAGATAAGGTCAAAAACGACATACTCAGATCTTCACCAAACTTTGCAGGGATCCATTGGAGGTCGAGACACGTGGAAAAAACGTACAAAACAAGAGATTGGAGACATCAAGATTTTGGACGAATTTTTTAAGAATTTTCAAATTTTCAGATAGGAGGTTCCATATAAGGTCAAAAACTACATACTCAGATCTTCACCAAACTTTGCAGGGATACATTGGATGTCAAGACACGTGGAAAAAACGTACAAAACAAGAGATTGGAGACATCAAGATTTTCGACGAATTTTTTAAGAATTTTCAAATTTTCAGAAAGGATGTTCCAGATAAGGTCAAAAACGACATACTCAGATCTTCACCAAACTTTGCAGGGATCCATTGGAGGTCGAGACACGTGGAAAAAACGTACAAAACAAGAGATTGGAGACATCAAGATTTTGGACGAATTTTTGAAGAATTTTCAAATTTTCAGATAGGAGGTTCCAGATAAGGTCTAAAACTACATACTCAGATCTCCACCAAACATTGCAGGAATACATTGGATGTCAAGACACGTGGAAAAAACGTACAAAACAAGAGATTGGAGACATCAAGATTTTCGACGAATTTTTGAAGAATTTTCAAATTTTCAGATAGGAGGTTCCAGATAAGGTCAAAAACTACATACTCAGATCTTCACCAAACGTTGCAGGGATACTTTGCATGTCAAGACACGTGGAAAAAACGTACAAAACAAAAGATTGGAGACATCAAGATTTTCGACGAATTTTTTAAGAATTTTCAAATTTTCAGATGGGAGGTTCCAGATAAGGTCAAAAACGACATACTCAGATCTTCACCAAACTTTGCATGGATACATTGGATGTCAAGACACGTGGAAAAAACGTACAAAACAAGAGATTGGAGACATCAAGATTTTGGACGAATTTTTTAAGAATTCTCAAATTTTCAGAAAGGAGGTTCCATATAAGGTCAAAAACTACATACTCAGATCTTCACCAAACTTTGCAGGGATACTTTGGATGTCAAGACACGTGGAAAAAACGTACAAAACAAGAGATTGGGGTCATCAAGATTTTGGACGAATTTTTTAAGAATTTTCAAATTTTCAGATGGGAGGTTCAATATAAGGTCAAAAACTACATACTCAGATCTTCACCAAACTTTGCATGGATACATTGGATGTCAAGACACGTGGAAAAAACATACAAAACATAGGATTCGGAACATCAAGATTTTGGTCGAATTTTTTAAGAATTTTCAAATTTTCAGATAGGAGGTTCCATATAAGGTCAAAAACTACATACTCAGATCTTCACCAAACATTGCAGGAATACATTGGATGTCAAGACACGTGGAAAAAACGTACAAAACAAGAGATTGGGGTCATCAAGATTTTGCACGGATTTTTTAGGAATTTTCAAATTTTCAGATGGGAGGTTCCAGATAAGGTCAAAAACTACACACTCAGATCTTCACCAAACTTTGCATGGATACATTATGTGTCAAGACACGTGGAAAAATCGTACAAAACAAAAGATTGGAGACATCAAGATTTTGGTCGAATTTTTTAAGAATTTTCAAATTTTCAGATGGGAGGTTCCAGATAAGGTCAAAAACTACATACTCAGATCTTCACCAAACTTTGCAGGGATACATTGGATGTCAAGACACGTGGAAAAAACGTACAAAACAAGAGATTGGAGACATCAAGATTTTGGACGAATTTTTTAAGAATTTTTAAATTTTCAGATAGGAGGTTCCATATAAGGTCAAAAACTACAAACTCAGATCTTCACCAAACTTTGCATGGATACATTATGTGTCAAGACACGTGGAAAAAACGTACAAAACAAGAGATTGGAGACATCAAGATATTGGTCGAATTTTTTAAGAATTTTCAAATTTTCAGATGGGAGGTTCCAGATAAGGTCAAAAACTACATACTCAGATCTTCACCAAACTTTGCAGGGATACATTGGATGTCAAGACACGTGGAAAAAACGTACGAAACAAGAGATAGGAGACATCAAGATTTTGGACGAATTTTTTAACAATTTTCAAATTTTCAGAAAGGATGTTCCAGATAAGGTCAAAAACAACATACTCAGATCTTCACCAAACTTTGCAGGGATACATTGGATATCAAGACACGTGGAAAAAACGTACAAAACAAGAGATTGGAGACATCAAGATTTTGGACGAATTTTTTAAGAATTTTCAAATTTTCAGATAGGAGGTTCCAGATAAGATCAAAAACTACATACTCAGATCTTCACCAAACTTTGCAGGGATACATTGGATGTCAAGACACGTGGAAAAAAAGTACAAAACAAGAGATTGGGGTTATCAAGATTTTGGACGGATTTTTTAGGAATTTTCAAATTTTCAGATGGGAGGTTCCAGATAAGGTCAAAAACTACATACTCAGATCTTCACCAAACATTGCAGGGATACATTGGATGTCAAGACACGTGGAAAAAACGTACAAAACAAGAGATTGGAGACATCAAGATTTTGGACGAATTTTTTAAGAATTTTCAAATTTTCAGATAGGAGGTTCCAGATGAGGTCAAAAACTACAAACTCAGATCTTCACCAAACTTTGCAGGAATACTTTGCATGTCAAGACACGTGGAAAAAACGTACAAAACAAGAGATCGGAGACATCAAGATTTTCGACGAATTTTTTAAGAATTTTCAAATTTTCAGATGGGAGGTTCCAGATAAGGTCAAAAACGACATACTCAGATCTTCACCAAACTTTGCAGGGATCCATTGGAGGTCGAGACACGTGGAAAAAACGTACAAAACAAGAGATTGGAGACATCAAGATTTTGGACGAATTTTTTAAGAATTTTCAAATTTTCAGATGGGAGGTTCCATATAAGGTCAAAAACTACATACTCAGATCTTCACCAAACTTTGCAGGGATACATTGGATGTCAAGACACGTGGAAAAAACGTACAAAACAAGAGATTGGAGACATCAAGATTTTCGACGAATTTTTTAAGAATTTTCAAATTTTCAGAAAGGATGTTCCAGATAAGGTCAAAAACGACATACTCAGATCTTCACCAAACTTTGCAGGGATCCATTGGAGGTCGAGACACGTGGAAAAAACGTACAAAACAAGAGATTGGAGACATCAAGATTTTGGACGAATTTTTGAAGAATTTTCAAATTTTCAGATAGGAGGTTCCAGATAAGGTCTAAAACTACATACTCAGATCTCCACCAAACATTGCAGGAATACATTGGATGTCAAGACACGTGGAAAAAACGTACAAAACAAGAGATTGGAGACATCAAGATTTTCGACGAATTTTTGAAGAATTTTCAAATTTTCAGATAGGAGGTTCCAGATAAGGTCAAAAACTACATACTCAGATCTTCACCAAACGTTGCAGGGATACTTTGCATGTCAAGACACGTGGAAAAAACGTACAAAACAAAAGATTGGAGACATCAAGATTTTCGACGAATTTTTTAAGAATTTTCAAATTTTCAGATGGGAGGTTCCAGATAAGGTCAAAAACGACATACTCAGATCTTCACCAAACTTTGCATGGATACATTGGATGTCAAGACACGTGGAAAAAACGTACAAAACAAGAGATTGGAGACATCAAGATTTTGGACGAATTTTTTAAGAATTCTCAAATTTTCAGAAAGGAGGTTCCATATAAGGTCAAAAACTACATACTCAGATCTTCACCAAACTTTGCAGGGATACATTGGATGTCAAGACACGTGGAAAAAACGTACAAAACAAGAGATTGGGGTCATCAAGATTTTGGACGAATTTTTTAAGAATTTTCAAATTTTCAGATGGGAGGTTCAATATAAGGTCAAAAACTACATACTCAGATCTTCACCAAACTTTGCATGGATACATTGGATGTCAAGACACGTGGAAAAAACATACAAAACATAGGATTCGGAACATCAAGATTTTGGTCGAATTTTTTAAGAATTTTCAAATTTTCAGATAGGAGGTTCCATATAAGGTCAAAAACTACATACTCAGATCTTCACCAAACATTGCAGGAATACATTGGATGTCAAGACACGTGGAAAAAACGTACAAAACAAGAGATCGGAGACATCAAGATTTTGGACGAATTTTTTAAGAATTTTCAAATTTTCAGATAGGAGGTTCCATATAAGGTCAAAAACTACATACTCAGATCTTCACCAAACTTTGCATGGATACATTATGTGTCAAGACACGTGGAAAAAACGTACAAAACAAGAGATTGGAGACATCAAGATTTTGGACGAATTTTTTAAGAATTCTCAAATTTTCAGAAAGGAGGTTCCATATAAGGTCAAAAACTACATACTCAGATCTTCACCAAACTTTGCAGGGATACTTTGGATGTCAAGACACGTGGAAAAAACGTACAAAACAAGAGATTGGGGTCATCAAGATTTTGGACGAATTTTTTAAGAATTTTCAAATTTTCAGATGGGAGGTTCAATATAAGGTCAAAAACTACATACTCAGATCTTCACCAAACTTTGCATGGATACATTGGATGTCAAGACACGTGGAAAAAACATACAAAACATAGGATTCGGAACATCAAGATTTTGGTCGAATTTTTTAAGAATTTTCAAATTTTCAGATAGGAGGTTCCATATAAGGTCAAAAACTACATACTCAGATCTTCACCAAACATTGCAGGAATACATTGGATGTCAAGACACGTGGAAAAAACGTACAAAACAAGAGATTGGGGTCATCAAGATTTTGCACGGATTTTTTAGGAATTTTCAAATTTTCAGATGGGAGGTTCCAGATAAGGTCAAAAACTACATACTCAGATCTTCACCAAACTTTGCATGGATACATTATGTGTCAAGACACGTGGAAAAATCGTACAAAACAAAAGATTGGAGACATCAAGATTTTGGTCGAATTTTTTAAGAATTTTCAAATTTTCAGATGGGAGGTTCCAGATAAGGTCAAAAACTACATACTCAGATCTTCACCAAACTTTGCAGGGATACATTGGATGTCAAGACACGTGGAAAAAACGTACAAAACAAGAGATTGGAGACATCAAGATTTTGGACGAATTTTTTAAGAATTTTTAAATTTTCAGATAGGAGGTTCCATATAAGGTCAAAAACTACAAACTCAGATCTTCACCAAACTTTGCATGGATACATTATGTGTCAAGACACGTGGAAAAAACGTACAAAACAAGAGATTGGAGACATCAAGATATTGGTCGAATTTTTTAAGAATTTTCAAATTTTCAGATGGGAGGTTCCAGATAAGGTCAAAAACTACATACTCAGATCTTCACCAAACTTTGCAGGGATACATTGGATGTCAAGACACGTGGAAAAAACGTACAAAACAAGAGATAGGAGACATCAAGATTTTGGACGAATTTTTTAACAATTTTCAAATTTTCAGAAAGGATGTTCCAGATAAGGTCAAAAACAACATACTCAGATCTTCACCAAACTTTGCAGGGATACATTGGATATCAAGACACGTGGAAAAAACGTACAAAACAAGAGATTGGAGACATCAAGATTTTGGACGAATTTTTTAAGAATTTTCAAATTTTCAGATAGGAGGTTCCAGATAAGATCAAAAACTACATACTCAGATCTTCACCAAACTTTGCAGGGATACATTGGATGTCAAGACACGTGGAAAAAAAGTACAAAACAAGAGATTGGGGTTATCAAGATTTTGGACGGATTTTTTAGGAATTTTCAAATTTTCAGATGGGAGGTTCCAGATAAGGTCAAAAACTACATACTCAGATCTTCACCAAACATTGCAGGGATACATTGGATGTCAAGACACGTGGAAAAAACGTACAAAACAAGAGATTGGAGACATCAAGATTTTGGACGAATTTTTTAAGAATTTTCAAATTTTCAGATAGGAGGTTCCAGATGAGGTCAAAAACTACAAACTCAGATCTTCACCAAACTTTGCAGGAATACTTTGCATGTCAAGACACGTGGAAAAAACGTACAAAACAAGAGATCGGAGACATCAAGATTTTCGACGAATTTTTTAAGAATTTTCAAATTTTCAGATGGGAGGTTCCAGATAAGGTCAAAAACGACATACTCAGATCTTCACCAAACTTTGCAGGGATCCATTGGAGGTCGAGACACGTGGAAAAAACGTACAAAACAAGAGATTGGAGACATCAAGATTTTGGACGAATTTTTTAAGAATTTTCAAATTTTCAGATGGGAGGTTCCATATAAGGTCAAAAACTACATACTCAGATCTTCACCAAACTTTGCAGGGATACATTGGATGTCAAGACACGTGGAAAAAACGTACAAAACAAGAGATTGGAGACATCAAGATTTTCGACGAATTTTTTAAGAATTTTCAAATTTTCAGAAAGGATGTTCCAGATAAGGTCAAAAACGACATACTCAGATCTTCACCAAACTTTGCAGGGATCCATTGGAGGTCGAGACACGTGGAAAAAACGTACAAAACAAGAGATTGGAGACATCAAGATTTTGGACGAATTTTTGAAGAATTTTCAAATTTTCAGATAGGAGGTTCCAGATAAGGTCTAAAACTACATACTCAGATCTCCACCAAACATTGCAGGAATACATTGGATGTCAAGACACGTGGAAAAAACGTACAAAACAAGAGATTGGAGACATCAAGATTTTCGACGAATTTTTGAAGAATTTTCAAATTTTCAGATAGGAGGTTCCAGATAAGGTCAAAAACTACATACTCAGATCTTCACCAAACGTTGCAGGGATACTTTGCATGTCAAGACACGTGGAAAAAACGTACAAAACAAAAGATTGGAGACATCAAGATTTTCGACGAATTTTTTAAGAATTTTCAAATTTTCAGATGGGAGGTTCCAGATAAGGTCAAAAACGACATACTCAGATCTTCACCAAACTTTGCATGGATACATTGGATGTCAAGACACGTGGAAAAAACGTACAAAACAAGAGATTGGAGACATCAAGATTTTGGACGAATTTTTTAAGAATTCTCAAATTTTCAGAAAGGAGGTTCCATATAAGGTCAAAAACTACATACTCAGATCTTCACCAAACTTTGCAGGGATACTTTGGATGTCAAGACACGTGGAAAAAACGTACAAAACAAGAGATTGGGGTCATCAAGATTTTGGACGAATTTTTTAAGAATTTTCAAATTTTCAGATGGGAGGTTCAATATAAGGTCAAAAACTACATACTCAGATCTTCACCAAACTTTGCATGGATACATTGGATGTCAAGACACGTGGAAAAAACATACAAAACATAGGATTCGGAACATCAAGATTTTGGTCGAATTTTTTAAGAATTTTCAAATTTTCAGATAGGAGGTTCCATATAAGGTCAAAAACTACATACTCAGATCTTCACCAAACATTGCAGGAATACATTGGATGTCAAGACACGTGGAAAAAACGTACAAAACAAGAGATCGGAGACATCAAGATTTTGGACGAATTTTTTAAGAATTTTCAAATTTTCAGATAGGAGGTTCCATATAAGGTCAAAAACTACATACTCAGATCTTCACCAAACTTTGCATGGATACATTATGTGTCAAGACACGTGGAAAAAACGTACAAAACAAAAGATTGGAGACATCAAGATTTTGGTCGAATTTTTTAAGAATTTTCAAATTTTCAGATGGGAGGTTCCAGATAAGGTCAAAAACTACATACTCAGATCTTCACCAAACTTTGCAGGGATACATTGGATGTCAAGACACGTGGAAAAAACGTACAAAACAAGAGATAGGAGACATCAAGATTTTGGACGAATTTTTTAACAATTTTCAAATTTTCAGAAAGGATGTTCCAGATAAGGTCAAAAACAACATACTCAGATCTTCACCAATCTTTGCAGGGATACATTGGATATCAAGACACGTGGAAAAAACGTACAAAACAAGAGATTGGAGACATCAAGATTTTGGACGAATTTTTTAAGAATTTTCAAATTTTCAGATAGGAGGTTCCAGATAAGATCAAAAACTACATACTCAGATCTTCACCAAACTTTGCAGGGATACATTGGATGTCAAGACACGTGGAAAAAAAGTACAAAACAAGAGATTGGGGTTATCAAGATTTTGGACGGATTTTTTAGGAATTTTCAAATTTTCAGATGGGAGGTTCCAGATAAGGTCAAAAACTACATACTCAGATCTTCACCAAACATTGCAGGGATACATTGGATGTCAAGACACGCGGAAAAAACGTACAAAACAAGAGATTGGAGACATCAAGATTTTGGACGAATTTTTTAAGAATTTTCAAATTTTCAGATAGGAGGTTCCAGATGAGGTCAAAAACTACATACTCAGATCTTCACCAAACTTTGCAGGAATACTTTGCATGTCAAGACACGTGGAAAAAACGTACAAAACAAGAGATCGGAGACATCAAGATTTTCGACGAATTTTTTAAGAATTTTCAAATTTTCAGATGGGAGGTTCCAGATAAGGTCAAAAACGACATACTCAGATCTTCACCAAACTTTGCAGGGATCCATTGGAGGTCGAGACACGTGGAAAAAACGTACAAAACAAGAGATTGGAGACATCAAGATTTTGGACGAATTTTTTAAGAATTTTCAAATTTTCAGATGGGAGGTTCCATATAAGGTCAAAAACTACATACTCAGATCTTCACCAAACTTTGCAGGGATACATTGGATGTCAAGACACGTGGAAAAAACGTACAAAACAAGAGATTGGAGACATCAAGATTTTCGACGAATTTTTTAAGAATTTTCAAATTTTCAGAAAGGATGTTCCAGATAAGGTCAAAAACGACATACTCAGATCTTCACCAAACTTTGCAGGGATCCATTGGAGGTCGAGACACGTGGAAAAAACGTACAAAACAAGAGATTGGAGACATCAAGATTTTGGACGAATTTTTGAAGAATTTTCAAATTTTCAGATAGGAGGTTCCAGATAAGGTCTAAAACTACATACTCAGATCTCCACCAAACATTGCAGGAATACATTGGATGTCAAGACACGTGGAAAAAACGTACAAAACAAGAGATTGGAGACATCAAGATTTTCGACGAATTTTTGAAGAATTTTCAAATTTTCAGATAGGAGGTTCCAGATAAGGTCAAAAACTACATACTCAGATCTTCACCAAACGTTGCAGGGATACTTTGCATGTCAAGACACGTGGAAAAAACGTACAAAACAAAAGATTGGAGACATCAAGATTTTCGACGAATTTTTTAAGAATTTTCAAATTTTCAGATGGGAGGTTCCAGATAAGGTCAAAAACGACATACTCAGATCTTCACCAAACTTTGCATGGATACATTGGATGTCAAGACACGTGGAAAAAACGTACAAAACAAGAGATTGGAGACATCAAGATTTTGGACGAATTTTTTAAGAATTCTCAAATTTTCAGAAAGGAGGTTCCATATAAGGTCAAAAACTACATACTCAGATCTTCACCAAACTTTGCAGGGATACTTTGGATGTCAAGACACGTGGAAAAAACGTACAAAACTAGAGATTGGGGTCATCAAGATTTTGGACGAATTTTTTAAGAATTTTCAAATTTTCAGATGGGAGGTTCAATATAAGGTCAAAAACTACATACTCAGATCTTCACCAAACTTTGCATGGATACATTGGATGTCAAGACACGTGGAAAAAACATACAAAACATAGGATTCGGAACATCAAGATTTTGGTCGAATTTTTTTAAGAATTTTCAAATTTTCAGATAGGAGGTTCCATATAAGGTCAAAAACTACATACTCAGATCTTCACCAAACATTGCAGGAATACATTGGATGTCAAGACACGTGGAAAAAACGTACAAAACAAGAGATCGGAGACATCAAGATTTTGGACGAATTTTTTAAGAATTTTCAAATTTTCAGATAGGAGGTTTCATATAAGGTCAAAAACTACATACTCAGATCTTCACCAAACTTTGCATGGATACATTATGTGTCAAGACACGTGGAAAAAACGTACAAAACAAAAGATTGGAAACATCAAGATTTTGGTCGAATTTTTTAAGAATTTTCAAATTTTCAGATGGGAGGTTCCAGATAAGGTCAAAAACTACATACTCAGATCTTCACCAAACTTTGCAGGTATACATTGGATGTCAAGACACGTGGAAAAAACGTACAAAAAAGAGATTGGAGACATCAAGATTTTGGACGAATTTTTTAACAATTTTCAAATTTTCAGAAAGGATGTTCCAGATAAGGTCAAAAACGACATACTCAGATCTTCACCAAACTTTGCAGGGATACATTGGATATCAAGACACGTGGAAAAAACGTACAAAACAAGAGATTGGAGACATCAAAATTTTGGACGAATTTTTTAAGAATTTTCAAATTTTCAGATAGGAGGTTCCAGATGAGGTCAAAAACTACATACTCAGATCTTCACCAAACTTTGCAGGAATACTTTGCATGTCAAGACACGTGGAAAAAACGTACAAAACAAGAGATCGGAGACATCAAGATTTTCGACGAATTTTTTAAGAATTTTCAAATTTTCAGATGGGAGGTTCCAGATAAGGTCAAAAACGACATACTCAGATCTTCACCAAACTTTGCATGGATACATTGGATGTCAAGACACGTGGAAAAAACATACAAAACATAGGATTGGTGACATCAAGATTTTGGACGAATTTTTTAAGAATTTTCAAATTTTCAGATAGGAGGTTCCATATAAGGTCAAAAACTACATACTCAGATCTTCACCAAACTTTGCAGGGATACATTGGATGTCAAGACACGTGGAAAAAACGTACAAAACAAGAGATTGGAGACATCAAGATTATGGACGAATTTTTTGCGAATTTTCAAATTTTCAGAAAGGAGGTTCCATATAAGGTCAAAAACTACATACTCAGATCTTCACCAAACTTTGCAGGGATACATTGGATGTCAAGACACGTGGAAAAAACGTACAAAACAAGAGATTGGAGACATCAAGATTTTCGACGAATTTTTTAAGAATTTTCAAATTTTCAGAAAGGATGTTCCAGATAAGGTCAAAAACGACATACTCAGATCTTCACCAAACTTTGCAGGGATACATTGGAGGTCGAGACACGTGGAAAAAACGTACAAAACAAGAGATTGGAGACATCAAGATTTTGGACGAATTTTTGAAGAATTTTCAAATTTTCTGATAGGAGGTCCCAGATAAGGTCAAAAACTACATACTCAGATCTCCACCAAACATTGCAGGGATACATTGGATGTCAAGACACGTGGAAAAAACGTACAAAACAAGAGATTGGAGACATCAAGATTTTCGACGAATTTTTGAAGAATTTTCAAATTTTCAGATAGGAGGTTCCAGATAAGGTCAAAAACTACATACTCAGATCTTCACCAAACGTTGCAGGGATACTTTGCATGTCAAGACACGTGGAAAAAACGTACAAAACAAGAGATTGGAGACATCAAGATTTTCGACGAATTTTTTAAGAATTTTCAAATTTTCAGATGGGAGGTTCCAGATAAGGTCAAAAACGACATACTCAGATCTTCACCAAACTTTGCATGGATACATTGGATGTCAAGACACGTGGAAAAAACGTACAAAACAAGAGATTGGGGTCATCAAGATTTTGCACGGATTTTTTAGGAATTTTCAAATTTTCAGATGGGAGGTTCCAGATAAGGTCAAAAACTACATACTCAGATCTTCACCAAACTTTGCAGGGATACATTGGATGTCAAGACACGTGGAAAAAACGTACAAAACAAGAGATTGGAGACATCAAGATTTTGGACGAATTTTTTAAGAATTTTCAAATTTTCAGATAGGAGGTTCCATATAAGGTCAAAAACTACATACTCAGATCTTCACCAAACTTTGCATGGATACATTATGTGTCAAGACACGTGGAAAAAACGTACAAAACAAAAGATTGGAGACATCAAGATTTTGGTCGAATTTTTTAAGAATTTTCAAATTTTCAGATGGGAGGTTCCAGATAAGGTCAAAAACTACATACTCAGATCTTCACCAAACTTTGCAGGGATACATTGGATGTCAAGACACGTGGAAAAAACATACAAAACATAGGATTGGTGACATCAAGATTTTGGACGAATTTTTTAAGAATTTTCAAATTTTCAGATAGGAGGTCCCATATAAGGTCAAAAACTACATACTCAGATCTTCACCAAACTTTGCAGGGATACATTGGATGTCAAGACACGTGGAAAAAACGTACAAAACAAGAGATTGGAGACATCAAGATTATGGACGAATTTTTTGAGAATTTTCAAATTTTCAGAAAGGAGGTTCCATATAAGGTCAAAAACTACATACTCAGATCTTCACCAAACTTTGCAGGGATACATTGGATGTCAAGACACGTGGAAAAAACGTACAAAACAAGAGATTGGAGACATCAAGATTTTCGACGAATTTTTTAAGAATTTTCAAATTTTCAGAAAGGATGTTCCAGATAAGGTCAAAAACGACATACTCAGATCTTCACCAAACTTTGCAGGGATACATTGGAGGTCGAGACACGTGGAAAAAACGTACAAAACAAGAGATTGGAGACATCAAGATTTTGGACGAATTTTTGAAGAATTTTCAAATTTTCTGATAGGAGGTCCCAGATAAGGTCAAAAACTACATACTCAGATCTCCACCAAACATTGCAGGGATACATTGGATGTCAAGACACGTGGAAAAAACGTACAAAACAAGAGATTGGAGACATCAAGATTTTGGACGAATTTTTTAAGAATTTTCAAATTTTCAGATAGGAGGTTCCAGATAAGGTCAAAAACTACATACTCAGATCTTCACCAAACGTTGCAGGGATACTTTGCATGTCAAGACACGTGGAAAAAACGTACAAAACAAGAGATTGGAGACAACAAGATTTTCGACGAATTTTTTAAGAATTTTCAAATTTTCAGATGGGAGGTTCCAGATAAGGTCAAAAACGACATACTCAGATCTTCACCAAACTTTGCATGGATACATTGGATGTCAAGACACGTGGAAAAAACGTACAAAACAAGAGATTGGGGTCATCAAGATTTTGCACGGATTTTTTAGGAATTTTCAAATTTTCAGATGGGAGGTTCCAGATAAGGTCAAAAACTACATACTCAGATCTTCACCAAACTTTGCAGGGATACATTGGATGTCAAGACACGTGGAAAAAACGTACAAAACAAGAGATTGGAGACATCAAGATTTTGGACGAATTTTTTAAGAATTTTCAAATTTTCAGATAGGAGGTTCCATATAAAGTCAAAAACTACATACTCAGATCTTCACCAAACTTTGCATGGATACATTATGTGTCAAGACACGTGGAAAAAACGTACAAAACAAAAGATTGGAGACATCAAGATTTTGGTCGAATTTTTTAAGAATTTTCAAATTTTCAGATGGGAGGTTCCAGATAAGGTCAAAAACTACATACTCAGATCTTCACCAAACTTTGCAGGGATACATTGGATGTCAAGACACGTGGAAAAAACGTACAAAAAAGAGATTGGAGACATCAAGATTTTGGACGAATTTTTTAACAATTTTCAAATTTTCAGAAAGGATGTTCCAGATAAGGTCAAAAACGACATACTCAGATCTTCACCAAACTTTGCAGGGATACATTGGATATCAAGACACGTGGAAAAAACGTACAAAACAAGAGATTGGAGACATCAAGATTTTGGACGAATTTTTTAAGAATTTTCAAATTTTCAGATAGGAGGTTCCAGATAAGGTCAAAAACTACATACTCAGATCTTCACCAAACTTTGCAGGGATACATTGGATGTCAAGACACGTGGAAAAAACGTACAAAACAAGAGATTGGGGTCATCAAGATTTTGGACGGATTTTTTAGGAATTTTCAAATTTTCAGATGGGAGGTTCCAGATAAGGTCAAAAACTACATACTCAGATCTTCACCAAACATTGCAGGGATACATTGGATGTCAAGACACGTGGAAAAAACGTACAAAACAAGAGATTGGAGACATCAAAATTTTGGACGAATTTTTTAAGAATTTTCAAATTTTCAGATAGGAGGTTCCAGATGAGGTCAAAAACTACATACTCAGATCTTCACCAAACTTTGCAGGAATACTTTGCATGTCAAGACACGTGGAAAAAACGTACAAAACAAGAGATCGGAGACATCAAGATTTTCGACGAATTTTTTAAGAATTTTCAAATTTTCAGATGGGAGGTTCCAGATAAGGTCAAAAACGACATACTCAGATCTTCACCAAACTTTGCATGGATACATTGGATGTCAAGACACGTGGAAAAAACATACAAAACATAGGATTGGTGACATCAAGATTTTGGACGAATTTTTTAAGAATTTTCAAATTTTCAGATAGGAGGTTCCATATAAGGTCAAAAACTACATACTCAGATCTTCACCAAACTTTGCAGGGATACATTGGAGGTCGAGACACGTGGAAAAAAAGTACAAAACAAGAGATTGGGGTCATCAAGATTTTGGACGGATTTTTTAGGAATTTTCAAATTTTCAGATGGGAGGTTCCAGATAAGGTCAAAAACTACATACTCAGATCTTCACCAAACATTGCAGGGATACATTGGATGTCAAGACACGTGGAAAAAACGTACAAAACAAGAGATTGGAGACATCAAGATTTTGGACGAATTTTTTAAGAATTTTCAAATTTTCAGATAGGAGGTTCCAGATGAGGTCAAAAACTACATACTCAGATCTTCACCAAACTTTGCAGGAATACTTTGCATGTCAAGACACGTGGAAAAAACGTACAAAACAAGAGATCGGAGACATCAAGATTTTCGACGAATTTTTTAAGAATTTTCAAATTTTCAGATGGGAGGTTCCAGATAAGGTCAAAAACGACATACTCAGATCTTCACCAAACTTTGCAGGGATCCATTGGAGGTAGAGACACGTGGAAAAAACGTACAAAACAAGAGATTGGAGACATCAAGATTTTGGACGAATTTTTTAAGAATTTTCAAATTTTCAGATAGGAGGTTCCATATAAGGTCAAAAACTACATACTCAGATCTTCACCAAACTTTGCAGGGATACATTGGATGTCAAGACACGTGGAAAAAACGTACAAAACAAGAGATTGGAGACATCAAGATTTTCGACGAATTTTTTAAGAATTTTCAAATTTTCAGAAAGGATGTTCCAGATAAGGTCAAAAACGACATACTCAGATCTTCACCAAACTTTGCAGGGATACATTGGAGGTCGAGACACGTGGAAAAAACGTACAAAACAAGAGATTGGAGACATCAAGATTTTGGACGAATTTTTGAAGAATTTTCAAATTTTCAGATAGGAGGTTCCAGATAAGGTCTAAAACTACATACTCAGATCTCCACCAAACATTGCAGGAATACATTGGATGTCAAGACACGTGGAAAAAACGTACAAAACAAGAGATTGGAGACATCAAGATTTTCGACGAATTTTTGAAGAATTTTCAAATTTTCAGATAGGAGGTTCCAGATAAGGTCAAAAACTACATACTCAGATCTTCACCAAACGTTGCAGGGATACTTTGCATGTCAAGACACGTGGAAAAAACGTACAAAACAAAAGATTGGAGACATCAAGATTTTCGACGAATTTTTTAAGAATTTTCAAATTTCCAGATGGGAGGTTCCAGATAAGGTCAAAAACGACATACTCAGATCTTCACCAAACTTTGCATGGATACATTGGATGTCAAGACACGTGGAAAAAACGTACAAAACAAGAGATTGGAGACATCAAGATTATGGACGAATTTTTTAAGAATTCTCAAATTTTCAGAAAGGAGGTTCCATATAAGGTCAAAAACTACATACTCAGATCTTCACCAAACTTTGCAGGGATACTTTGGATGTCAAGACACGTGGAAAAAACGTACAAAACAAGAGATTGGGGTCATCAAGATTTTGGACGAATTTTTTAAGAATTTTCAAATTTTCAGATGGGAGGTTCAATATAAGGTCAAAAACTACATACTCAGATCTTCACCAAACTTTGCATGGATACATTGGATGTCAAGACACGTGGAAAAAACATACAAAACATAGGATTCGGAACATCAAGATTTTGGTCGAATTTTTTAAGAATTTTCAAATTTTCAGATAGGAGGTTCCATATAAGGTCAAAAACAACATACTCAGATCTTCACCAAACATTGCAGGAATACATTGGATGTCAAGACACGTGGAAAAAACGTACAAAACAAGAGATTGGGGTCATCAAGATTTTGCACGGATTTTTTAGGAATTTTCAAATTTTCAGATGGGAGGTTCCATATAAGGTCAAAAACTACAAACTCAGATCTTCACCAAACTTTGCAGGGATACATTGGATGTCAAGACACGTGGAAAAAACGTACAAAACAAGAGATTGGGGTCATCAAGATTTTGGACGAATTTTTTAAGAATTTTCAAATTTTCAGAAAGGAGGTTCCATATAAGTTCAAAAACTACATACTCAGATCTTCACCAAACTTTGCAGGGATACATTGAATGTCAAGACACGTGGAAAAAACGTACAAAACAAGAGATTGGGGTCATCAAGATTTTGGACGGATTTTTTAGGAATTTTCAAATTTTCAGATGGGAGGTTCCAGATAAGGTCAAAAACTACATACTCAGATCTTCACCAAACTTTGCAGGGATACATTGGATGTCAAGACACGTGGAAAAAACGTACAAAACAAGAGATTGGAGACATCAAGATTTTGGACGAATTTTTTAAGAATTTTTAAATTTTCAGATAGGAGGTTCCATATAAGGTCAAAAACTACATACTCAGATCTTCACCAAACTTTGCATGGATACATTATGTGTCAAGACACGTGGAAAAAACGTACAAAACAAGAGATTGGAGACATCAAGATATTGGTCGAATTTTTTAAGAATTTTCAAATTTTCAGATGGGAGGTTCCAGATAAGGTCAAAAACTACATACTCAGATCTTCACCAAACTTTGCAGGGATACATTGGATGTCAAGACACGTGGAAAAAACGTACAAAACAAGAGATAGGAGACATCAAGATTTTGGACGAATTTTTTAACAATTTTCAAATTTTCAGAAAGGATGTTCCAGATAAGGTCAAAAACGACATACTCAGATCTTCACCAAACTTTGCAGGGATACATTGGATATCAAGACACGTGGAAAAAACATACAAAACAAGAGATTGGAGACATCAAGATTTTGGACGAATTTTTTAAGAATTTTCAAATTTTCAGATAGGAGGTTCCAGATAAGATCAAAAACTACATACTCAGATCTTCACCAAACTTTGCAGGGATACATTGGATGTCAAGACACGTGGAAAAAACGTACAAAACAAGAGATTGGGGTCATCAAGATTTTGGACGGATTTTTTAGGAATTTTCAAATTTTCAGATGGGAGGTTCCAGATAAGGTCAAAAACTACATACTCAGATCTTCACCAAACATTGCAGGGATACATTGGATGTCAAGACACGTGGAAAAAACGTACAAAACAAGAGATTGGAGACATCAAGATTTTGGACGAATTTTTTAAGAATTTTCAAATTTTCAGATAGGAGGTTCCAGATGAAGTCAAAAACTACATACTCAGATCTTCACCAAACTTTGCAGGAATACTTTGCATGTCAAGACACGTGGAAAAAACGTACAAAACAAGAGATCGGAGACATCAAGATTTTCGACGAATTTTTTAAGAATTTTCAAATTTTCAGATGGGAGGTTCCAGATAAGGTCAAAAACGACATACTCAGATCTTCACCAAACTTTGCAGGGATCCATTGGAGGTCGAGACACGTGGAAAAAACGTACAAAACAAGAGATTGGAGACATCAAGATTTTGGACGAATTTTTTAAGAATTTTCAAATTTTCAGATAGGAGGTTCCATATAAGGTCAAAAACTACATACTTAGATCTTCACCAAACTTTGCCGGGATACATTGGATGTCAAGACACGTGGAAAAAACGTACAAAACAAGAGATTGGAGACATCAAGATTTTCGACGAATTTTTTTAGAATTTTCAAATTTTCAGAAAGCATGTTCCACTTAAGGTCAAAAACGACATACTCAGATCTTCACCAAACTTTGCAGGGATCCATTGGAGGTCGAGACACGTGGAAAAATCGTACAAAACAAGAGATTGGAGACATCAAGATTTTGGACGAATTTTTGAAGAATTTTCAAATTTTCAGATAGGAGGTTCCAGATAAGGTCTAAAACTACATACTCAGATCTCCACCAAACATTGCAGGAATACATTGGATGTCAAGACACGTGGAAAAAACGTACAAAACAAGAGATTGGAGACATCAAGATTTTCGACGAATTTTTTAAGAATTTTTAAATTTTCAGATAGGAGGTTCCATATAAGGTCAAAAACTACATACTCAGATCTTCACCAAACTTTGCATGGATACATTATGTGTCAAGACACGTGGAAAAAACGTACAAAACAAGAGATTGGAGACATCAAGATATTGGTCGAATTTTTTAAGAATTTTCAAATTTTCAGATGGGAGGTTCCAGATAAGGTCAAAAACTACATACTCAGATCTTCACCAAACTTTGCAGGGATACATTGGATGTCAAGACACGTGGAAAAAACGTACAAAACAAGAGATTGGAGACATCAAGATTTTCGACGAATTTTTTAAGAATTTTCAAATTTTCAGAAAGGATGTTCCAGATAAGGTCAAAAACGACATACTCAGATCTTCACCAAACTTTGCAGGGATCCATTGGAGGTCGAGACACGTGGAAAAAACGTACAAAACAAGAGATTGGAGACATCAAGATTTTGGACGAATTTTTGAAGAATTTTCAAATATTCAGATAGGAGGTTCCAGATAAGGTCTAAAACTACATACTCAGATCTCCACCAAACATTGCAGGAATACATTGGATGTCAAGACACGTGGAAAAACATACAAAACATAGGATTGGTGACATCAAGATTTTGGACGAATTTTTTAAGAATTTTCAAATTTTCAGATAGGAGGTTCCAGATGAGGTCAAAAACTACATAGTCAGATCTTCACCAAACTTTGCAGGAATACTTTGCATGTCAAGACACGTGGAAAAAACGTACAAAACAAGAGATCGGAGACATCAAGATTTTCGACGAATTTTTTAAGAATTTTCAAATTTTCAGATGGGAGGTTCCAGATAAGGTCAAAAACGACATACTCAGATCTTCACCAAACTTTGCATGGATACATTGGATGTCAAGACACGTGGAAAAAACATACAAAACATAGGATTGGTGACATCAAGATTTTGGACGAATTTTTTAAGAATTTTCAAATTTTCAGATAGGAGGTTCCATATAAGGTCAAAAACTACATACTCAGATCTTCACCAAACTTTGCAGGGATACATTGGATGTCAAGACACGTGGAAAAAACGTACAAAACAAGAGATTGGAGACATCAAGATTTTCGACGAATTTTTTAAGAATTTTCAAATTTTCAGAAAGGATGTTCCAGATAAGGTCAAAAACGACATACTCAGATCTTCACCAAACTTTGCAGGGATACATTGGAGGTCGAGACACGTGGAAAAAACGTACAAAACAAGAGATTGGAGACATCAAGATTTTGGACGAATTTTTGAACAATTTTCAAATTTTCAGATAGGAGGTTCCAGATAAGGTCAAAAACTATATACTCAGATCTCAACCAAACATTGCAGGGATACATTGGATGTCAAGACACGTGGAAAAAACGTACAAAACAAGAGATTGGAGACATCAAGATTTTCGACGAATTTTTGAAGAATTTTCAAATTTTCAGATAGGAGGTTCCAGATAAGGTCAAAAACTACATACTCAGATCTTCACCAAACGTTGCAGGGATACTTTGCATGTCAAGACACGTGGAAAAAACGTACAAAACAAGAGATTGGAGACATCAAGATTTTCGACGAATTTTTTAAGAATTTTCAAATTTTCAGATGGGAGGTTCCAGATAAGGTCAAAAACGACATACTCAGATCTTCACCAAACTTTGCATGGATACATTGGATGTCAAGACACGTGGAAAAAACGTACAAAACAAGAGATTGGAGACATCAAGATTTTGGACGAATTTTTTAAGAATTCTCAAATTTTCAGAAAGGAGGTTCCATATAAGGTCAAAAACTACAAACTCAGATCTTCACCAAACTTTGCAGGGATACATTGGATGTCAAGACACGTGGAAAAAACGTACAAAACAAGAGATTGGGGTCATCAAGATTTTGGACGAATTTTTTAAGAATTTTCAAATTTTCAGAAAGGAGGTTCCATATAAGGTCAAAAACTACATACTCAGATCTTCACCAAACTTTGCAGGGATACATTGAATGTCAAGACACGTGGAAAAAACGTACAAAACAAGAGATTGGGGTCATCAAGATTTTGGACGGATTTTTTAGGAATTTTCAAATTTTCAGATGGGAGGTTCCAGATAAGGTCAAAAACTACATACTCAGATCTTCACCAAACTTTGCAGGGATACATTGGATGTCAAGACACGTGGAAAAAACGTACAAAACAAGAGATTGGAGACATCAAGATTTTGGACGAATTTTTTAAGAATTTTTAAATTTTCAGATAGGAGGTTCCATATAAGGTCAAAAACTACATACTCAGATCTTCACCAAACTTTGCATGGATACATTATGTGTCAAGACACGTGGAAAAAACGTACAAAACAAGAGATTGGAGACATCAAGATATTGGTCGAATTTTTTAAGAATTTTCAAATTTTCAGATGGGAGGTTCCAGATAAGGTCAAAAACTACATACTCAGATCTTCACCAAACTTTGCAGGGATACATTGGATGTCAAGACACGTGGAAAAAACGTACAAAACAAGAGATAGGAGACATCTAGATTTTGGACGAATTTTTTAACAATTTTCAAATTTTCAGAAAGGATGTTCCAGATAAGGTCAAAAACGACATACTCAGATCTTCACCAAACTTTGCAGGGATACATTGGATATCAAGACACGTGGAAAAAACGTACAACACAAGAGATTGGAGACATCAAGATTTTGGACGAATTTTTTAAGAATTTTCAAATTTTCAGATAGGAGGTTCCAGATAAGATCAAAAACTACATACTCAGATCTTCACCAAACTTTGCAGGGATACATTGGATGTCAAGACACGTGGAAAAAACGTACAAAACAAGAGATTGGGGTCATCAAGATTTTGGACGGATTTTTTAGGAATTTTCAAATTTTCAGATGGGAGGTTCCAGATAAGGTCAAAAACTACATACTCAGATCTTCACCAAACATTGCAGGGATACATTGGATGTCAAGACACGTGGAAAAAACGTACAAAACAAGAGATTGGAGACATCAAGATTTTGGACGAATTTTTTAAGAATTTTCAAATTTTCAGATAGGAGGTTCCAGATGAAGTCAAAAACTACATACTCAGATCTTCACCAAACTTTGCAGGAATACTTTGCATGTCAAGACACGTGGAAAAAACGTACAAAACAAGAGATCGGAGACATCAAGATTTTCGACGAATTTTTTAAGAATTTTCAAATTTTCAGATGGGAGGTTCCAGATAAGGTCAAAAACGACATACTCAGATCTTCACCAAACTTTGCAGGGATCCATTGGAGGTCGAGACACGTGGAAAAAACGTACAAAACAAGAGATTGGAGACATCAAGATTTTGGACGAATTTTTTAAGAATTTTCAAATTTTCAGATAGGAGGTTCCATATAAGGTCAAAAACTACATACTTAGATCTTCACCAAACTTTGCCGGGATACATTGGATGTCAAGACACGTGGAAAAAACGTACAAAACAAGAGATTGGAGACATCAAGATTTTCGACGAATTTTTTTAGAATTTTCAAATTTTCAGAAAGCATGTTCCACTTAAGGTCAAAAACGACATACTCAGATCTTCACCAAACTTTGCAGGGATCCATTGGAGGTCGAGACACGTGGAAAAATCGTACAAAACAAGAGATTGGAGACATCAAGATTTTGGACGAATTTTTGAAGAATTTTCAAATTTTCAGATAGGAGGTTCCAGATAAGGTCTAAAACTACATACTCAGATCTCCACCAAACATTGCAGGAATACATTGGATGTCAAGACACGTGGAAAAAACGTACAAAACAAGAGATTGGAGACATCAAGATTTTCGACGAATTTTTTAAGAATTTTTAAATTTTCAGATAGGAGGTTCCATATAAGGTCAAAAACTACATACTCAGATCTTCACCAAACTTTGCATGGATACATTATGTGTCAAGACACGTGGAAAAAACGTACAAAACAAGAGATTGGAGACATCAAGATATTGGTCGAATTTTTTAAGAATTTTCAAATTTTCAGATGGGAGGTTCCAGATAAGGTCAAAAACTACATACTCAGATCTTCACCAAACTTTGCAGGGATACATTGGATGTCAAGACACGTGGAAAAAACGTACAAAACAAGAGATTGGAGACATCAAGATTTTCGACGAATTTTTTAAGAATTTTCAAATTTTCAGAAAGGATGTTCCAGATAAGGTCAAAAACGACATACTCAGATCTTCACCAAACTTTGCAGGGATCCATTGGAGGTCGAGACACGTGGAAAAAACGTACAAAACAAGAGATTGGAGACATCAAGATTTTGGACGAATTTTTGAAGAATTTTCAAATATTCAGATAGGAGGTTCCAGATAAGGTCTAAAACTACATACTCAGATCTCCACCAAACATTGCAGGAATACATTGGATGTCAAGACACGTGGAAAAACATACAAAACATAGGATTGGTGACATCAAGATTTTGGACGAATTTTTTAAGAATTTTCAAATTTTCAGATAGGAGGTTCCAGATGAGGTCAAAAACTACATAGTCAGATCTTCACCAAACTTTGCAGGAATACTTTGCATGTCAAGACACGTGGAAAAAACGTACAAAACAAGAGATCGGAGACATCAAGATTTTCGACGAATTTTTTAAGAATTTTCAAATTTTCAGATGGGAGGTTCCAGATAAGGTCAAAAACGACATACTCAGATCTTCACCAAACTTTGCATGGATACATTGGATGTCAAGACACGTGGAAAAAACATACAAAACATAGGATTGGTGACATCAAGATTTTGGACGAATTTTTTAAGAATTTTCAAATTTTCAGATAGGAGGTTCCATATAAGGTCAAAAACTACATACTCAGATCTTCACCAAACTTTGCAGGGATACATTGGATGTCAAGACACGTGGAAAAAACGTACAAAACAAGAGATTGGAGACATCAAGATTTTCGACGAATTTTTTAAGAATTTTCAAATTTTCAGAAAGGATGTTCCAGATAAGGTCAAAAACGACATACTCAGATCTTCACCAAACTTTGCAGGGATACATTGGAGGTCGAGACACGTGGAAAAAACGTACAAAACAAGAGATTGGAGACATCAAGATTTTGGACGAATTTTTGAAGAATTTTCAAATTTTCAGATAGGAGGTTCCAGATAAGGTCAAAAACTATATACTCAGATCTCAACCAAACATTGCAGGGATACATTGGATGTCAAGACACGTGGAAAAAACGTACAAAACAAGAGATTGGAGACATCAAGATTTTCGACGAATTTTTGAAGAATTTTCAAATTTTCAGATAGGAGGTTCCAGATAAGGTCAAAAACTACATACTCAGATCTTCACCAAACGTTGCAGGGATACTTTGCATGTCAAGACACGTGGAAAAAACGTACAAAACAAGAGATTGGAGACATCAAGATTTTCGACGAATTTTTTAAGAATTTTCAAATTTTCAGATGGGAGGTTCCAGATAAGGTCAAAAACGACATACTCAGATCTTCACCAAACTTTGCATGGATACATTGGATGTCAAGACACGTGGAAAAAACGTACAAAACAAGAGATTGGAGACATCAAGATTTTGGACGAATTTTTTAAGAATTCTCAAATTTTCAGAAAGGAGGTTCCATATAAGGTCAAAAACTACAAACTCAGATCTTCACCAAACTTTGCAGGGATACATTGGATGTCAAGACACGTGGAAAAAACGTACAAAACAAGAGATTGGGGTCATCAAGATTTTGGACGAATTTTTTAAGAATTTTCAAATTTTCAGAAAGGAGGTTCCATATAAGGTCAAAAACTACATACTCAGATCTTCACCAAACTTTGCAGGGATACATTGAATGTCAAGACACGTGGAAAAAACGTACAAAACAAGAGATTGGGGTCATCAAGATTTTGGACGGATTTTTTAGGAATTTTCAAATTTTCAGATGGGAGGTTCCAGATAAGGTCAAAAACTACATACTCAGATCTTCACCAAACTTTGCAGGGATACATTGGATGTCAAGACACGTGGAAAAAACGTACAAAACAAGAGATTGGAGACATCAAGATTTTGGACGAATTTTTTAAGAATTTTTAAATTTTCAGATAGGAGGTTCCATATAAGGTCAAAAACTACATACTCAGATCTTCACCAAACTTTGCATGGATACATTATGTGTCAAGACACGTGGAAAAAACGTACAAAACAAGAGATTGGAGACATCAAGATATTGGTCGAATTTTTTAAGAATTTTCAAATTTTCAGATGGGAGGTTCCAGATAAGGTCAAAAACTACATACTCAGATCTTCACCAAACTTTGCAGGGATACATTGGATGTCAAGACACGTGGAAAAAACGTACAAAACAAGAGATAGGAGACATCTAGATTTTGGACGAATTTTTTAACAATTTTCAAATTTTCAGAAAGGATGTTCCAGATAAGGTCAAAAACGACATACTCAGATCTTCACCAAACTTTGCAGGGATACATTGGATATCAAGACACGTGGAAAAAACGTACAACACAAGAGATTGGAGACATCAAGATTTTGGACGAATTTTTTAAGAATTTTCAAATTTTCAGATAGGAGGTTCCAGATAAGATCAAAAACTACATACTCAGATCTTCACCAAACTTTGCAGGGATACATTGGATGTCAAGACACGTGGAAAAAACGTACAAAACAAGAGATTGGGGTCATCAAGATTTTGGACGGATTTTTTAGGAATTTTCAAATTTTCAGATGGGAGGTTCCAGATAAGGTCAAAAACTACATACTCAGATCTTCACCAAACATTGCAGGGATACATTGGATGTCAAGACACGTGGAAAAAACGTACAAAACAAGAGATTGGAGACATCAAGATTTTGGACGAATTTTTTAAGAATTTTCAAATTTTCAGATAGGAGGTTCCATATAAGGTCAAAAACTACATACTCAGATCTTCACCAAACTTTGCAGGAATACTTTGCATGTCAAGACACGTGGAAAAAACGTACAAAACAAGAGATCGGAGACATCAAGATTTTCGACGAATTTTTTAAGAATTTTCAAATTTTCAGATGGGAGGTTCCAGATAAGGTCAAAAACGACATACTCAGATCTTCACCAAACTTTGCAGGGATCCATTGGAGGTCGAGACACGTGGAAAAAACGTACAAAACAAGAGATTGGAGACATCAAGATTTTGGACGAATTTTTTTAAGAATTTTCAAATTTTCAGATAGGAGGTTCCATATAAGGTCAAAAACTACATACTCAGATCTTCACCAAACTTTGCAGGGATACATTGGATGTCAAGAAACGTGGAAAAAACGTACAAAACAAGAGATTGGAGACATCAAGATTTTCGACAAATTTTTTAAGAATTTTCAAATTTTCAGATGGGAGGTTCCAGATAAGGTCAAAAACGACATACTCAGATCTTCACCAAACTTTGCAGGGATCCATTGGAGGTCGAGACACGTGGAAAAAACGTACAAAACAAGAGATTGGAGACATCAAGATTTTCGACGAATTTTTGAAGAATTTTCAAATTTTCAGATAGGAGGTTCCAGATAAGGTCAAAAACTACATACTCAGATCTTCACCAAACGTTGCAGGGATACTTTGCATGTTAAGACACGTGGAAAAAACGTACAAAACAAGAGATTGGAGACATCAAGATTTTCGACGAATTTTTTAAGAATTTTCAAATTTTCGGATGGGAGGTTCCAGATAAGGTCAAAAACGACATACTCAGATCTTCACCAAACTTTGCATGGATACATTGGATGTCAAGACACGTGGAAAAAACGTACAAAACAAGAGATTGGAGACATCAAGATTTTGGACGAATTTTTTAAGAATTCTCAAATTTTCAGAAAGGAGGTTCCATATAAGGTCAAAAACTACATACTCAGATCTTCACCAAACTTTGCAGGGATACATTGGATGTCAAGACACGTGGAAAAAACGTACAAAACAAGAGATTGGGGTCTTCAAGATTTTGGACGAATTTTTTAAGAATTTTCAAATTTTCAGAAAGGAGGTTCCATATAAGGTCAAAAACTACATACTCAGATCTTCACCAAACTTTGCAGGGATACATTGAATGTCAAGACACGTGGAAAAAACGTACAAAACAAGAGATTGTGGTCATCAAGATTTTGGACGGATTTTTTAGGAATTTTCAAATTTTCAGATGGGAGGTTCCAGATAAGGTCAAAAACTACATACTCAGATCTTCACCAAACTTTGCAGGGATACATTGGATGTCAAGACACGTGGAAAAAACGTACAAAACAAGAGATTGGAGACATCAAGATTTTGGACGAATTTTTTAAGAATTTTCAAATTTTCAGATAGGAGGTTCCATATAAGGTCAAAAACTACATACTCAGATCTTCACCAAACTTTGCATGGATACATTATGTGTCAAGACACGTGGAAAAAACGTACAAAACAAGAGATTGGAGACATCAAGATTTTGGTCGAATTTTTTAAGAATTTTCAAATTTTCAGATGGGAGGTTCCAGATAAGGTCAAAAACTACATACTCAGATCTTCACCAAACTTTGCAGGGATACATTGGATGTCAAGACACGTGGAAAAAACGTACAAAACAAGAGATAGGAAACATCAAGATTTTGGACGAATTTTTTAACAATTTTCAAATTTTCAGAAAGGATGTTCCAGATAAGGTCAAAAACGACATACTCAGATCTTCACCAAACTTTGCAGGGATACATTGGATATCAAGACACGTGGAAAAAACGTACAAAACAAGAGATTGGAGACATCAAGATTTTGGACGAATTTTTTAAGAATTTTCAAATTTTCAGATAGGAGGTTCCAGATAAGGTCAAAAACTACATACTCAGATCTTCACCAAACTTTGCAGGGATACATTGGATGTCAAGACACGTGGAAAAAACGTACAAAACAAGAGATTGGAGACATCAAGATTTTGGACGAATTTTTTAAGAATTTTCAAATTTTCAGATAGGAGGTTCCAGATGAGGTCATAAACTACATACTCAGATCTTCACCAAACTTTGCAGGAATACTTTGCATGTCAAGACACGTGGAAAAAACGTACAACACAAGAGATCGGAGACATCAAGATTTTCGACGAATTTTTTAAGAATTTTCAAATTTTCAGATGGGAGGTTCCAGATAAGGTCAAAAACGACATACTCAGATCTTCACCAAACTTTGCAGGGATCCATTGGAGGTCGAGACACGTGGAAAAAACGTACAAAACAAGAGATTGGAGACATCAAGATTTTGGACGAATTTTTTAAGAATTTTCAAATTTTCAGATAGGAGGTTCCATATAAGGTCAAAAACTACATACTCAGATCTTCACCAAACTTTGCAGGGATACATTGGATGTCAAGACACGTGGAAAAAACGTACAAAACAAGAGATTGGAGACATCAAGATTTTGGACGATTTTTTTAAAAATTTTCAAATTTTCAGAAATGCGGTTCCAGATAAGGTCAAAAACTACATACTCAGATCTTCACCAAACTTTGCAGGGATACATTGGATGTCAAGACACGTGGAAAAAACGTACAAAACAAGAGATTCGGGTCAACAAGATTTTGGACGGATTTTTTAGGAATTTTCAAATTTTCAGATGGGAGGTTCCAGATAAGGTCAAAAACTACATACTCAGATCTTCACCAAACTCTGCAGGGATACATTGTATGTCAAGACACGTGGAAAAAACATACAAAACATAGGATTGGGGACATCAAGATTTTGTTAAATTCTTTTAAGAATTTTCAAATTTTCAGATAGGAGGTTCCATATAAGGTCAAAAACTACATACTCAGATCTTCACCAAACATTGCAGGGATACATTGGATGTCAAGACACGTGGAAAGAACGTACAAAACAAGAGATTGGAGACATCAAGATTTTGGACGAATTTTTTAAGAATTTTCAAATTTTCAGATAGGAGGCTCCATATAAGGTCAAAAACTACATACTCAGATCTTCACCAAACATTGCAGGGATACATTGGATGTCAAGACACGTGGAAAAAACGTACAAAACAAGAGATTGGAGACATCAAGATTTTGGACGAATTTTTTAAGAATTTTCAAATTTTCAGATAGGAGGTTCCAGATAAGGTCAAAAACTACATACTCAGATCTTCACCAAACGTTGCAGGGATACTTTGCATGTCAAGACACGTGGAAAAAACGTACAAAACAAGAGATTGGAGACATCAAGATTTTCGACGAATTTTTTAAGAATTTTCAAATTTTCAGATGGGAGGTTCCAGATAAGGTCAAAAACTACATACTCAGATCTTCACCAAACTTTGCATGGATACATTGGATGTCAAGACACGTGGAAAAAACATACAAAACATAGGATTGGGGACATCAAGATTTTGGTCAAATTTTTTAAGAATTTTCAAATTTTCAGATAGGAGGTTCCATATAAGGTCAAAAACTACATACTCAGATCTTCACCAAACTTTGCATGGATACATTATGTGTCAAGACACGTGGAAAAAACGTACAAAACAAGAGATTGGAGACATCAAGATTTTGGTCGAATTTTTTAAGAATTTTCAAATTTTCAGTTGGGAGGTTCCAGATAAGGTCAAAAACTACATACTCAGATCTTCACCAAACTTTGCAGGGATACATTGGATGTCAAGACACGTGGAAAAAACGTACAAAACAAGAGATAGGAGACATCAAGATTTTGGACGAATTTTTTAACAATTTTCAAATTTTCAGAAAGGATGTTCCAGATAAGGTCAAAAACGACGTACTCAGATCTTCACCAAACTTTGCAGGGATACATTGGATATCAAGACACGTGGAAAAAACGTACAAAACAAGAGATTGAAGACATCAAGATTTTGGACGAATTTTTTAAGAATTTTCAAATTTTCAGGTAGGAGGTTCCAGATAAGGTCAAAAACTACATACTCAGATCTTCACCAAACTTTGCAGGGATACTTTGGATGTCAAGACACGTGGAAAAAACGTACAAAACAAGAGATTGGAGACATCAAGATTTTGGACGATTTTTTTAAGATTTTTCAAATTTTCAGAAATGCGGTTCCAGATAAGGTCAAAAACTACATACTCAGATCTTCACCAAACTTTGCAGGGATACATTGGATGTCAAGACACGTGGAAAAAACGTACAAAACAAGAGATTGGGGTCAACAAAATTTTGGACGGATTTTTTTAGGAATTTTCAAATTTTCAGATGGGAGGTTCCAGATAAGGTCAAAAACTACCTACTCAGATCTTCACCAAACTCTGCAGGGATACATTGTATGTCAAGACACGTGGAAAAAACATACAAAACATAGGATTGGGGACATCAAGATTTTGTTAAATTTTTTTAAGAATTTTCAAATTTTCAGATAGGAGGTTCCATATAAGGTCAAAAACTACATACTCAGATCTTCACCAAACATTGCAGGGATACATTGGATGTCAAGACACGTGGAAAGAACGTACCAAACAAGAGATTGGAGACATCAAGATTTTGGACGAATTTTTTAAGAATTTTCAAATTTTCAGATAGGAGGTTCCATATAAGGTCAAAAACTACATACTCAGATCTTCACCAAACATTGCAGGGATACATTGGATGTCAAGACACGTGGAAAAAACGTACAAAACAAGAGATTGGAGACATCAAGATTTTGGACGAATTTTTTAAGAATTTTCAAATTTTCAGATAGGAGGTTCCAGATAAGGTCAAAAACTACATACTCAGATCTTCACCAAACGTTGCAGGGATACTTTGCATGTCAAGACACGTGGAAAAAACGTACAAAACAAGAGATTGGAGACATCAAGATTTTCGACGAATTTTTTAAGAATTTTCAAATTTTCAGATGGGAGGTTCCAGATAAGGTCAAAAACTACATACTCAGATCTTCACCAAACTCTGCAGGGATACATTGGATGTCAAGACACGTGGAAAAAACATACAAAACATAGGATTGGGGACATCAAGATTTTGGTCAAATTTTTTAAGAATTTTCAAATTTTCAGATAGGAGGTTCCATATAAATTCAAAAACTACATACTCAGATCTTCACCAAACTTTGCATGGATACATTATGTGTCAAGACACGTGGAAAAAACGTACAAAAGAAGACATTGGAGACATCAAGATTTTGGTCGAATTTTTTAAGAATTTTCAAATTTTCAGATGGGAGGTTCCATATAAGGTCAAAAACTACATACTCAGATCTTCACCAAACTTTGCAGGGATACATTGGATGTCAAGACACGTGGAAAAAACGTACAAAACAAGAGATAGGAGACATCAAGATTTTTGACGAATTTTTTAACAATTTTCAAATTTTCAGAAAGGATGTTCCAGATAAGGTCAAAAACGACATACTCAGATCTTCACCAAACTTTGCAGGGATACATTGGATATCAAGACACGTGGAAAAAACGAACAAAACAAGAGATTGGAGACATCAAGATTTTGGACGAATTTTTTAAGAATTTTCAAATTTTCAGATAGGAGGTTCCAGATAAGGTCAAAAACTACATACTCAGATCTTCACCAAACTTTGCAGGGATACATTGGATGTCAAGACACGTGGAAAAAACGTACAAAACAAGAGATTGGGGTCATCAAGATTTTGGACGGATTTTTTAGGAATTTTCAAATTTTCAGATGGGAGGTTCCAGATAAGGTCAAAAACTACATACTCAGATCTTCACCAAACATTGCAGGGATACTTTGGATGTCAAGACACGTGGAAAAAACGTACAAAACAAGAGATTGGAGACATCAATATTTTGGACGAATTTTTAAAGAATTTTCAAATTTTCAGATAGGAGGTTCCAGATGAGGTCAAAAACTACATAGTCAGATCTTCACCAAACTTTGCAGGAATACTTTGCATGTCAAGACACGTGGAAAAAACGTACAAAACAAGAGATCGGAGACATCAAGATTTTCGACGAATTTTTTAAGAATTTTCAAATTTTCAGATGGGAGGTTCCATATAAGGTCAAAAACTACATACTCAGATCTTCACCAAACTTTGCAGGGATACATTGGATGTCAAGACACGTGGAAAAAACGTACAAAACAAGAGATTGGAGACATCAAGATTTTGGACGATTTTTTTAAAAATTTTCAAATTTTCAGAAATGCGGTTCCAGATAAGGTCAAAAACTACATACTCAGATCTTCACCAAACTTTGCAGGGATACATTAGATGTCAAGACACGTGGAAAAAACGTACAAAACAAGAGATTCGGGTCAACAAGATTTTGGACGGATTTTTTAGGAATTTTCAAATTTTCAGATGGGAGGTTCCAGATAAGGTCAAAAACTACATACTCAGATCTTCACCAAACTCTGCAGGGATACATTGTATGTCAAGACACGTGGAAAAAACATACAAAACATAGGATTGGGGACATCAAGATTTTGTTAAATTCTTTTAAGAATTTTCAAATTTTCAGATAGGAGGTTCCATATAAGGTCAAAAACTACATACTCAGATCTTCACCAAACATTGCAGGGATACATTGGATGTCAAGACACGTGGAAAGAACGTACAAAACAAGAGATTGGAGACATCAAGATTTTGGACGAATTTTTTAAGAATTTTCAAATTTTCAGATAGGAGGCTCCATATAAGGTCAAAAACTACATACTCAGATCTTCACCAAACATTGCAGGGATACATTGGATGTCAAGACACGTGGAAAAAACGTACAAAACAAGAGATTGGAGACATCAAGATTTTGGACGAATTTTTTAAGAATTTTCAAATTTTCAGATAGGAGGTTCCAGATAAGGTCAAAAACTACATACTCAGATCTTCACCAAACGTTGCAGGGATACTTTGCATGTCAAGACACGTGGAAAAAACGTACAAAACAAGAGATTGGAGACATCAAGATTTTCGACGAATTTTTTAAGAATTTTCAAATTTTCAGATGGGAGGTTCCAGATAAGGTCAAAAACTACATACTCAGATCTTCACCAAACTTTGCATGGATACATTGGATGTCAAGACACGTGGAAAAAACATACAAAACATAGGATTGGGGACATCAAGATTTTGGTCAAATTTTTTAAGAATTTTCAAATTTTCAGATAGGAGGTTCCATATAAGGTCAAAAACTACATACTCAGATCTTCACCAAACTTTGCATGGATACATTATGTGTCAAGACACGTGGAAAAAACGTACAAAACAAGAGATTGGAGACATCAAGATTTTGGTCGAATTTTTTAAGAATTTTCAAATTTTCAGATGGGAGGTTCCAGATAAGGTCAAAAACTACATACTCAGATCTTCACCAAACTTTGCAGGGATACATTGGATGTCAAGACACGTGGAAAAAACGTACAAAACAAGAGATAGGAGACATCAAGATTTTGGACGAATTTTTTAACAATTTTCAAATTTTCAGAAAGGATGTTCCAGATAAGGTCAAAAACGACGTACTCAGATCTTCACCAAACTTTGCAGGGATACATTGGATATCAAGACACGTGGAAAAAACGTACAAAACAAGAGATTGGAGACATCAAGATTTTGGACGAATTTTTTAAGAATTTTCAAATTTTCAGGTAGGAGGTTCCAGATAAGGTCAAAAACTACATACTCAGATCTTCACCAAACTTTGCAGGGATACATTGGATGTCAAGACACGTGGAAAAAACGTACAAAACAAGAGATTGGAGACATCAAGATTTTGGACGATTTTTTTAAGATTTTTCAAATTTTCAGAAATGCGGTTCCAGAAAAGGTCAAAAACTACATACTCAGATCTTCACCAAACTTTGCAGGGATACATTGGATGTCAAGACACGTGGAAAAAACGTACAAAACAAGAGATTGGGGTCAACAAAATTTTGGACGGATTTTTTTAGGAATTTTCAAATTTTCAGATGGGAGGTTCCAGATAAGGTCAAAAACTACATACTCAGATCTTCACCAAACTCTGCAGGGATACATTGTATGTCAAGACACGTGGAAAAAATATACAAAACATAGGATTGGGGACATCAAGATTTTGTTAAATTTTTTTAAGAATTTTCAAATTTTCAGATAGGAGGTTCCATATAAGGTCAAAAACTACATACTCAGATCTTCACCAAACATTGCAGGGATACATTGGATGTCAAGACACGTGGAAAGAACGTACCAAACAAGAGATTGGAGACATCAAGATTTTGGACGAATTTTTTAAGAATTTTCAAATTTTCAGATAGGAGGTTCCATATAAGGTCAAAAACTACATACTCAGATCTTCACCAAACATTGCAGGGATACATTGGATGTCAAGACACGTGGAAAAAACGTACAAAACAAGAGATTGGAGACATCAAGATTTTGGACGAATTTTTTAAGAATTTTCAAATTTTCAGATAGGAGGTTCCAGATAAGGTCAAAAACTACATACTCAGATCTTCACCAAACGTTGCAGGGATACTTTGCATGTCAAGACACGTGGAAAAAACGTACAAAACAAGAGATTGGAGACATCAAGATTTTCGACGAATTTTTTAAGAATTTTCAAATTTTCAGATGGGAGGTTCCAGATAAGGTCAAAAACTACATACTCAGATCTTCACCAAACTCTGCAGGGATACATTGGATGTCAAGACACGTGGAAAAAACATACAAAACATAGGATTGGGGACATCAAGATTTTGGTCAAATTTTTTAAGAATTTTCAAATTTTCAGATAGGAGGTTCCATATAAGGTCAAAAACTACATACTCAGATCTTCACCAAACTTTGCATGGATACATTATGTGTCAAGACACGTGGAAAAAACGTACAAAAGAAGACATTGGAGACATCAAGATTTTGGTCGAATTTTTTAAGAATTTTCAAATTTTCAGATGGGAGGTTCCATATAAGGTCAAAAACTACATACTCAGATCTTCACCAAACTTTGCAGGGATACATTGGATGTCAAGACACGTGGAAAAAACGTACAAAACAAGAGATTGGAGACATCAAGATTTTGGACGAATTTTTTAAGAATTCTCAAATTTTCAGAAAGGAGGTTCCATATAAGGTCAAAAACTACAAACTCAGATCTTCACCAAACTTTGCAGGGATACATTGGATGTCAAGACACGTGGAAAAAACGTACAAAACAAGAGATTGGGGTCATCAAGATTTTGGACGAATTTTTTAAGAATTTTCAAATTTTCAGAAAGGAGGTTCCATATAAGGTCAAAAACTACATACTCAGATCTTCACCAAACTTTGCAGGGATACATTGAATGTCAAGACACGTGGAAAAAACGTACAAAACAAGAGATTGGGGTCATCAAGATTTTGGACGGATTTTTTAGGAATTTTCAAATTTTCAGATGGGAGGTTCCAGATAAGGTCAAAAACTACATACTCAGATCTTCACCAAACTTTGCAGGGATACATTGGATGTCAAGACACGTGGAAAAAACGTACAAAACAAGAGATTGGAGACATCAAGATTTTGGACGAATTTTTTAAGAATTTTTAAATTTTCAGATAGGAGGTTCCATATAAGGTCAAAAACTACATACTCAGATCTTCACCAAACTTTGCATGGATACATTATGTGTCAAGACACGTGGAAAAAACGTACAAAACAAGAGATTGGAGACATCAAGATATTGGTCGAATTTTTTAAGAATTTTCAAATTTTCAGATGGGAGGTTCCAGATAAGGTCAAAAACTACATACTCAGATCTTCACCAAACTTTGCAGGGATACATTGGATGTCAAGACACGTGGAAAAAACGTACAAAACAAGAGATAGGAGACATCTAGATTTTGGACGAATTTTTTAACAATTTTCAAATTTTCAGAAAGGATGTTCCAGATAAGGTCAAAAACGACATACTCAGATCTTCACCAAACTTTGCAGGGATACATTGGATATCAAGACACGTGGAAAAAACGTACAACACAAGAGATTGGAGACATCAAGATTTTGGACGAATTTTTTAAGAATTTTCAAATTTTCAGATAGGAGGTTCCAGATAAGATCAAAAACTACATACTCAGATCTTCACCAAACTTTGCAGGGATACATTGGATGTCAAGACACGTGGAAAAAACGTACAAAACAAGAGATTGGGGTCATCAAGATTTTGGACGGATTTTTTAGGAATTTTCAAATTTTCAGATGGGAGGTTCCAGATAAGGTCAAAAACTACATACTCAGATCTTCACCAAACATTGCAGGGATACATTGGATGTCAAGACACGTGGAAAAAACGTACAAAACAAGAGATTGGAGACATCAAGATTTTCGACGAATTTTTTAAGAATTTTCAAATTTTCAGATAGGAGGTTCCATATAAGGTCAAAAACTACATACTCAGATCTTCACCAAACTTTGCAGGAATACTTTGCATGTCAAGACACGTGGAAAAAACGTACAAAACAAGAGATCGGAGACATCAAGATTTTCGACGAATTTTTTAAGAATTTTCAAATTTTCAGATGGGAGGTTCCAGATAAGGTCAAAAACGACATACTCAGATCTTCACCAAACTTTGCAGGGATCCATTGGAGGTCGAGACACGTGGAAAAAACGTACAAAACAAGAGATTGGAGACATCAAGATTTTGGACGAATTTTTTTAAGAATTTTCAAATTTTCAGATAGGAGGTTCCATATAAGGTCAAAAACTACATACTCAGATCTTCACCAAACTTTGCAGGGATACATTGGATGTCAAGAAACGTGGAAAAAACGTACAAAACAAGAGATTGGAGACATCAAGATTTTCGACAAATTTTTTAAGAATTTTCAAATTTTCAGATGGGAGGTTCCAGATAAGGTCAAAAACGACATACTCAGATCTTCACCAAACTTTGCAGGGATCCATTGGAGGTCGAGACACGTGGAAAAAACGTACAAAACAAGAGATTGGAGACATCAAGATTTTCGACGAATTTTTGAAGAATTTTCAAATTTTCAGATAGGAGGTTCCAGATAAGGTCAAAAACTACATACTCAGATCTTCACCAAACGTTGCAGGGATACTTTGCATGTCAAGACACGTGGAAAAAACGTACAAAACAAGAGATTGGAGACATCAAGATTTTCGACGAATTTTTTAAGAATTTTCAAATTTTCGGATGGGAGGTTCCAGATAAGGTCAAAAACGACATACTCAGATCTTCACCAAACTTTGCATGGATACATTGGATGTCAAGACACGTGGAAAAAACGTACAAAACAAGAGATTGGAGACATCAAGATTTTGGACGAATTTTTTAAGAATTCTCAAATTTTCAGAAAGGAGGTTCCATATAAGGTCAAAAACTACATACTCAGATCTTCACCAAACTTTGCAGGGATACATTGGATGTCAAGACACGTGGAAAAAACGTACAAAACAAGAGATTGGGGTCTTCAAGATTTTGGACGAATTTTTTAAGAATTTTCAAATTTTCAGAAAGGAGGTTCCATATAAGGTCAAAAACTACATACTCAGATCTTCACCAAACTTTGCAGGGATACATTGAATGTCAAGACACGTGGAAAAAACGTACAAAACAAGAGATTGTGGTCATCAAGATTTTGGACGGATTTTTTAGGAATTTTCAAATTTTCAGATGGGAGGTTCCAGATAAGGTCAAAAACTACATACTCAGATCTTCACCAAACTTTGCAGGGATACATTGGATGTCAAGACACGTGGAAAAAACGTACAAAACAAGAGATTGGAGACATCAAGATTTTGGACGAATTTTTTAAGAATTTTCAAATTTTCAGATAGGAGGTTCCATATAAGGTCAAAAACTACATACTCAGATCTTCACCAAACTTTGCATGGATACATTATGTGTCAAGACACGTGGAAAAAACGTACAAAACAAGAGATTGGAGACATCAAGATTTTGGTCGAATTTTTTAAGAATTTTCAAATTTTCAGATGGGAGGTTCCAGATAAGGTCAAAAACTACATACTCAGATCTTCACCAAACTTTGCAGGGATACATTGGATGTCAAGACACGTGGAAAAAACGTACAAAACAAGAGATAGGAAACATCAAGATTTTGGACGAATTTTTTAACAATTTTCAAATTTTCAGAAAGGATGTTCCAGATAAGGTCAAAAACGACATACTCAGATCTTCACCAAACTTTGCAGGGATACATTGGATATCAAGACACGTGGAAAAAACGTACAAAACAAGAGATTGGAGACATCAAGATTTTGGACGAATTTTTTAAGAATTTTCAAATTTTCAGATAGGAGGTTCCAGATAAGGTCAAAAACTACATACTCAGATCTTCACCAAACTTTGCAGGGATACATTGGATGTCAAGACACGTGGAAAAAACGTACAAAACAAGAGATTGGAGACATCAAGATTTTGGACGAATTTTTTAAGAATTTTCAAATTTTCAGATAGGAGGTTCCAGATGAGGTCATAAACTACATACTCAGATCTTCACCAAACTTTGCAGGAATACTTTGCATGTCAAGACACGTGGAAAAAACGTACAACACAAGAGATCGGAGACATCAAGATTTTCGACGAATTTTTTAAGAATTTTCAAATTTTCAGATGGGAGGTTCCAGATAAGGTCAAAAACGACATACTCAGATCTTCACCAAACTTTGCAGGGATCCATTGGAGGTCGAGACACGTGGAAAAAACGTACAAAACAAGAGATTGGAGACATCAAGATTTTGGACGAATTTTTTAAGAATTTTCAAATTTTCAGATAGGAGGTTCCATATAAGGTCAAAAACTACATACTCAGATCTTCACCAAACTTTGCAGGGATACATTGGATGTCAAGACACGTGGAAAAAACGTACAAAACAAGAGATTGGAGACATCAAGATTTTGGACGATTTTTTTAAAAATTTTCAAATTTTCAGAAATGCGGTTCCAGATAAGGTCAAAAACTACATACTCAGATCTTCACCAAACTTTGCAGGGATACATTGGATGTCAAGACACGTGGAAAAAACGTACAAAACAAGAGATTCGGGTCAACAAGATTTTGGACGGATTTTTTAGGAATTTTCAAATTTTCAGATGGGAGGTTCCAGATAAGGTCAAAAACTACATACTCAGATCTTCACCAAACTCTGCAGGGATACATTGTATGTCAAGACACGTGGAAAAAACATACAAAACATAGGATTGGGGACATCAAGATTTTGTTAAATTCTTTTAAGAATTTTCAAATTTTCAGATAGGAGGTTCCATATAAGGTCAAAAACTACATACTCAGATCTTCACCAAACATTGCAGGGATACATTGGATGTCAAGACACGTGGAAAGAACGTACAAAACAAGAGATTGGAGACATCAAGATTTTGGACGAATTTTTTAAGAATTTTCAAATTTTCAGATAGGAGGCTCCATATAAGGTCAAAAACTACATACTCAGATCTTCACCAAACATTGCAGGGATACATTGGATGTCAAGACACGTGGAAAAAACGTACAAAACAAGAGATTGGAGACATCAAGATTTTGGACGAATTTTTTAAGAATTTTCAAATTTTCAGATAGGAGGTTCCAGATAAGGTCAAAAACTACATACTCAGATCTTCACCAAACGTTGCAGGGATACTTTGCATGTCAAGACACGTGGAAAAAACGTACAAAACAAGAGATTGGAGACATCAAGATTTTCGACGAATTTTTTAAGAATTTTCAAATTTTCAGATGGGAGGTTCCAGATAAGGTCAAAAACTACATACTCAGATCTTCACCAAACTTTGCATGGATACATTGGATGTCAAGACACGTGGAAAAAACATACAAAACATAGGATTGGGGACATCAAGATTTTGGTCAAATTTTTTAAGAATTTTCAAATTTTCAGATAGGAGGTTCCATATAAGGTCAAAAACTACATACTCAGATCTTCACCAAACTTTGCATGGATACATTATGTGTCAAGACACGTGGAAAAAACGTACAAAACAAGAGATTGGAGACATCAAGATTTTGGTCGAATTTTTTAAGAATTTTCAAATTTTCAGATGGGAGGTTCCAGATAAGGTCAAAAACTACATACTCAGATCTTCACCAAACTTTGCAGGGATACATTGGATGTCAAGACACGTGGAAAAAACGTACAAAACAAGAGATAGGAGACATCAAGATTTTGGACGAATTTTTTAACAATTTTCAAATTTTCAGAAAGGATGTTCCAGATAAGGTCAAAAACGACGTACTCAGATCTTCACCAAACTTTGCAGGGATACATTGGATATCAAGACACGTGGAAAAAACGTACAAAACAAGAGATTGAAGACATCAAGATTTTGGACGAATTTTTTAAGAATTTTCAAATTTTCAGGTAGGAGGTTCCAGATAAGGTCAAAAACTACATACTCAGATCTTCACCAAACTTTGCAGGGATACTTTGGATGTCAAGACACGTGGAAAAAACGTACAAAACAAGAGATTGGAGACATCAAGATTTTGGACGATTTTTTTAAGATTTTTCAAATTTTCAGAAATGCGGTTCCAGATAAGGTCAAAAACTACATACTCAGATCTTCACCAAACTTTGCAGGGATACATTGGATGTCAAGACACGTGGAAAAAACGTACAAAACAAGAGATTGGGGTCAACAAAATTTTGGACGGATTTTTTTAGAAATTTTCAAATTTTCAGATGGGAGGTTCCAGATAAGGTCAAAAACTACATACTCAGATCTTCACCAAACTCTGCAGGGATACATTGTATGTCAAGACACGTGGAAAAAACATACAAAACATAGGATTGGGGACATCAAGATTTTGTTAAATTTTTTTAAGAATTTTCAAATTTTCAGATAGGAGGTTCCATATAAGGTCAAAAACTACATACTCAGATCTTCACCAAACATTGCAGGGATACATTGGATGTCAAGACACGTGGAAAGAACGTACCAAACAAGAGATTGGAGACATCAAGATTTTGGACGAATTTTTTAAGAATTTTCAAATTTTCAGATAGGAGGTTCCATATAAGGTCAAAAACTACATACTCAGATCTTCACCAAACATTGCAGGGATACATTGGATGTCAAGACACGTGGAAAAAACGTACAAAACAAGAGATTGGAGACATCAAGATTTTGGACGAATTTTTTAAGAATTTTCAAATTTTCAGATAGGAGGTTCCAGATAAGGTCAAAAACTACATACTCAGATCTTCACCAAACGTTGCAGGGATACTTTGCATGTCAAGACACGTGGAAAAAACGTACAAAACAAGAGATTGGAGACATCAAGATTTTCGACGAATTTTTTAAGAATTTTCAAATTTTCAGATGGGAGGTTCCAGATAAGGTCAAAAACTACATACTCAGATCTTCACCAAACTCTGCAGGGATACATTGGATGTCAAGACACGTGGAAAAAACATACAAAACATAGGATTGGGGACATCAAGATTTTGGTCAAATTTTTTAAGAATTTTCAAATTTTCAGATAGGAGGTTCCATATAAATTCAAAAACTACATACTCAGATCTTCACCAAACTTTGCATGGATACATTATGTGTCAAGACACGTGGAAAAAACGTACAAAAGAAGACATTGGAGACATCAAGATTTTGGTCGAATTTTTTAAGAATTTTCAAATTTTCAGATGGGAGGTTCCATATAAGGTCAAAAACTACATACTCAGATCTTCACCAAACTTTGCAGGGATACATTGGATGTCAAGACACGTGGAAAAAACGTACAAAACAAGAGATAGGAGACATCAAGATTTTTGACGAATTTTTTAACAATTTTCAAATTTTCAGAAAGGATGTTCCAGATAAGGTCAAAAACGACATACTCAGATCTTCACCAAACTTTGCAGGGATACATTGGATATCAAGACACGTGGAAAAAACGAACAAAACAAGAGATTGGAGACATCAAGGTTTTGGACGAATTTTTTAAGAATTTTCAAATTTTCAGATAGGAGGTTCCAGATAAGGTCAAAAACTACATACTCAGATCTTCACCAAACTTTGCAGGGATACATTGGATGTCAAGACACGTGGAAAAAACGTACAAAACAAGAGATTGGGGTCATCAAGATTTTGGACGGATTTTTTAGGAATTTTCAAATTTTCAGATGGGAGGTTCCAGATAAGGTCAAAAACTACATACTCAGATCTTCACCAAACATTGCAGGGATACTTTGGATGTCAAGACACGTGGAAAAAACGTACAAAACAAGAGATTGGAGACATCAATATTTTGGACGAATTTTTAAAGAATTTTCAAATTTTCAGATAGGAGGTTCCAGATGAGGTCAAAAACTACATAGTCAGATCTTCACCAAACTTTGCAGGAATACTTTGCATGTCAAGACACGTGGAAAAAACGTACAAAACAAGAGATCGGAGACATCAAGATTTTCGACGAATTTTTTAAGAATTTTCAAATTTTCAGATGGGAGGTTCCATATAAGGTCAAAAACTACATACTCAGATCTTCACCAAACTTTGCAGGGATACATTGGATGTCAAGACACGTGGAAAAAACGTACAAAACAAGAGATTGGAGACATCAAGATTTTGGACGATTTTTTTAAAAATTTTCAAATTTTCAGAAATGCGGTTCCAGATAAGGTCAAAAACTACATACTCAGATCTTCACCAAACTTTGCAGGGATACATTGGATGTCAAGACACGTGGAAAAAACGTACAAAACAAGAGATTCGGGTCAACAAGATTTTGGACGGATTTTTTAGGAATTTTCAAATTTTCAGATGGGAGGTTCCAGATAAGGTCAAAAACTACATACTCAGATCTTCACCAAACTCTGCAGGGATACATTGTATGTCAAGACACGTGGAAAAAACATACAAAACATAGGATTGGGGACATCAAGATTTTGTTAAATTCTTTTAAGAATTTTCAAATTTTCAGATAGGAGGTTCCATATAAGGTCAAAAACTACATACTCAGATCTTCACCAAACATTGCAGGGATACATTGGATGTCAAGACACGTGGAAAGAACGTACAAAACAAGAGATTGGAGACATCAAGATTTTGGACGAATTTTTTAAGAATTTTCAAATTTTCAGATAGGAGGCTCCATATAAGGTCAAAAACTACATACTCAGATCTTCACCAAACATTGCAGGGATACATTGGATGTCAAGACACGTGGAAAAAACGTACAAAACAAGAGATTGGAGACATCAAGATTTTGGACGAATTTTTTAAGAATTTTCAAATTTTCAGATAGGAGGTTCCAGATAAGGTCAAAAACTACATACTCAGATCTTCACCAAACGTTGCAGGGATACTTTGCATGTCAAGACACGTGGAAAAAACGTACAAAACAAGAGATTGGAGACATCAAGATTTTCGACGAATTTTTTAAGAATTTTCAAATTTTCAGATGGGAGGTTCCAGATAAGGTCAAAAACTACATACTCAGATCTTCACCAAACTTTGCATGGATACATTGGATGTCAAGACACGTGGAAAAAACATACAAAACATAGGATTGGGGACATCAAGATTTTGGTCAAATTTTTTAAGAATTTTCAAATTTTCAGATAGGAGGTTCCATATAAGGTCAAAAACTACATACTCAGATCTTCACCAAACTTTGCATGGATACATTATGTGTCAAGACACGTGGAAAAAACGTACAAAACAAGAGATTGGAGACATCAAGATTTTGGTCGAATTTTTTAAGAATTTTCAAATTTTCAGATGGGAGGTTCCAGATAAGGTCAAAAACTACATACTCAGATCTTCACCAAACTTTGCAGGGATACATTGGATGTCAAGACACGTGGAAAAAACGTACAAAACAAGAGATAGGAGACATCAAGATTTTGGACGAATTTTTTAACAATTTTCAAATTTTCAGAAAGGATGTTCCAGATAAGGTCAAAAACGACGTACTCAGATCTTCACCAAACTTTGCAGGGATACATTGGATATCAAGACACGTGGAAAAAACGTACAAAACAAGAGATCGGAGACATCAAGATTTTCGACGAATTTTTTAAGAATTTTCAAATTTTCAGATGGGAGGTTCCAGATAAGGTCAAAAACGACATACTCAGATCTTCACCAAACTTTGCATGGATACATTGGATGTCAAGACACGTGGAAAAAACATACAAAACATAGGATTGGTGACATCAAGATTTTGGACGAATTTTTTAAGAATTTTCAAATTTTCAGATAGGAGGTTCCATATAAGGTCAAAAACTACATACTCAGATCTTCACCAAACTTTGCAGGGATACATTGGATGTCAAGACACGTGGAAAAAACGTACAAAACAAGAGATTGGAGACATCAAGATTTTCGACGAATTTTTTAAGAATTTTCAAATTTTCAGAAAGGATGTTCCAGATAAGGTCAAAAACGACATACTCAGATCTTCACCAAACTTTGCAGGGATACATTGGAGGTCGAGACACGTGGAAAAAACGTACAAAACAAGAGATTGGAGACATCAAGATTTTGGACGAATTTTTGAAGAATTTTCAAATTTTCAGATAGGAGGTTCCAGATAAGGTCAAAAACTACATACTCAGATCTCAACCAAACATTGCAGGGATACATTGGATGTCAAGACACGTGGAAAAAACGTACAAAACAAGAGATTGGAGACATCAAGATTTTCGACGAATTTTTGAAGAATTTTCAAATTTTCAGATAGGAGGTTCCAGATAACGTCAAAAACTACATACTCAGATCTTCACCAAACGTTGCAGGGATACTTTGCATGTCAAGACACGTGGAAAAAACGTACAAAACAAGAGATTGGAGACATCAAGATTTTCGACGAATTTTTTAAGAATTTTCAAATTTTCAGATGGGAGGTTCCAGATAAGGTCAAAAACGACATACTCAGATCTTCACCAAACTTTGCATGGATACATTGGATGTCAAGACACGTGGAAAAAACGTACAAAACAAGAGATTGGAGACATCAAGATTTTGGACGAATTTTTTAAGAATTCTCAAATTTTCAGAAAGGAGGTTCCATATAAGGTCAAAAACTACAAACTCAGATCTTCACCAAACTTTGCAGGGATACATTGGATGTCAAGACACGTGGAAAAAACGTACAAAACAAGAGATTGGGGTCATCAAGATTTTGGACGAATTTTTTAAGAATTTTCAAATTTTCAGAAAGGAGGTTCCATATAAGGTCAAAAACTACATACTCAGATCTTCACCAAACTTTGCAGGGATACATTGAATGTCAAGACACGTGGAAAAAACGTACAAAACAAGAGATTGGGGTCATCAAGATTTTGGACGGATTTTTTAGGAATTTTCAAATTTTCAGATGGGAGGTTCCAGATAAGGTCAAAAACTACATACTCAGATCTTCACCAAACTTTGCAGGGATACATTGGATGTCAAGACACGTGGAAAAAACGTACAAAACAAGAGATTGGAGACATCAAGATTTTGGACGAATTTTTTAAGAATTTTTAAATTTTCAGATAGGAGGTTCCATATAAGGTCAAAAACTACATACTCAGATCTTCACCAAACTTTGCATGGATACATTATGTGTCAAGACACGTGGAAAAAACGTACAAAACAAGAGATTGGAGACATCAAGATATTGGTCGAATTTTTTAAGAATTTTCAAATTTTCAGATGGGAGGTTCCAGATAAGGTCAAAAACTACATACTCAGATCTTCACCAAACTTTGCAGGGATACATTGGATGTCAAGACACGTGGAAAAAACGTACAAAACAAGAGATAGGAGACATCAAGATTTTGGACGAATTTTTTAACAATTTTCAAATTTTCAGAAAGGATGTTCCAGATAAGGTCAAAAACGACATACTCAGATCTTCACCAAACTTTGCAGGGATACATTGGATATCAAGACACGTGGAAAAAACGTACAAAACAAGAGATTGGAGACATCAAGATTTTGGACGAATTTTTTAAGAATTTTCAAATTTTCAGATAGGAGGTTCCAGATAAGATCAAAAACTACATACTCAGATCTTCACCAAACTTTGCAGGGATACATTGGATGTCAAGACACGTGGAAAAAACGTACAAAACAAGAGATTGGGGTCATCAAGATTTTGGACGGATTTTTTAGGAATTTTCAAATTTTCAGATGGGAGGTTCCAGATAAGGTCAAAAACTACATACTCAGATCTTCACCAAACATTGCAGGGATACATTGGATGTCAAGACACGTGGAAAAAACGTACAAAACAAGAGATTGGAGACATCAAGATTTTGGACGAATTTTTTAAGAATTTTCAAATTTTCAGATAGGAGGTTCCAGATGAGGTCAAAAACTACATACTCAGATCTTCACCAAACTTTGCAGGAATACTTTGCATGTCAAGACACGTGGAAAAAACGTACAAAACAAGAGATCGGAGACATCAAGATTTTCGACGAATTTTTTAAGAATTTTCAAATTTTCAGATGGGAGGTTCCAGATAAGGTCAAAAACGACATACTCAGATCTTCACCAAACTTTGCAGGGATCCATTGGAGGTCGAGACACGTGGAAAAAACGTACAAAACAAGAGATTGGAGACATCAAGATTTTGGACGAATTTTTTAAGAATTTTCAAATTTTCAGATAGGAGGTTCCATATAAGGTCAAAAACTACATACTTAGATCTTCACCAAACTTTGCCGGGATACATTGGATGTCAAGACACGTGGAAAAAACGTACAAAACAAGAGATTGGAGACATCAAGATTTTCGACGAATTTTTTTAGAATTTTCAAATTTTCAGAAAGCATGTTCCACTTAAGGTCAAAAACGACATACTCAGATCTTCACCAAACTTTGCATGGATACATTATGTGTCAAGACACGTGGAAAAAACGTACAAAACAAGAGATTGGAGACATCAAGATATTGGTCGAATTTTTTAAGAATTTTCAAATTTTCAGATGGGAGGTTCCAGATAAGGTCAAAAACTACATACTCAGATCTTCACCAAACTTTGCAGGGATACATTGGATGTCAAGACACGTGGAAAAAACGTACAAAACAAGAGATTGGAGACATCAAGATTTTCGACGAATTTTTTAAGAATTTTCAAATTTTCAGAAAGGATGTTCCAGATAAGGTCAAAAACGACATACTCAGATCTTCACCAAACTTTGCAGGGATCCATTGGAGGTCGAGACACGTGGAAAAAACGTACAAAACAAGAGATTGGAGACATCAAGATTTTGGACGAATTTTTGAAGAAATTTCAAATTTTCAGATAGGAGGTTCCAGATAAGGTCTAAAACTACATACTCAGATCTCCACCAAACATTGCAGGAATACATTGGATGTCAAGACACGTGGAAAAACATACAAAACATAGGATTGGTGACATCAAGATTTTGGACGAATTTTTTAAGAATTTTCAAATTTTCAGATAGGAGGTTCCAGATGAGGTCAAAAACTACATAGTCAGATCTTCACCAAACTTTGCAGGAATACTTTGCATGTCAAGACACGTGGAAAAAACGTACAAAACAAGAGATCGGAGACATCAAGTTTTTCGACGAATTTTTTAAGAATTTTCAAATTTTCAGATGGGAGGTTCCAGATAAGGTCAAAAACGACATACTCAGATCTTCACCAAACTTTGCATGGATACATTGGATGTCAAGACACGTGGAAAAAACATACAAAACATAGGATTGGTGACATCAAGATTTTGGACGAATTTTTTAAGAATTTTCAAATTTTCAGATAGGAGGTTCCATATAAGGTCAAAAACTACATACTCAGATCTTCACCAAACTTTGCAGGGATACATTGGATGTCAAGACACGTGGAAAAAACGTACAAAACAAGAGATTGGAGACATCAAGATTTTCGACGAATTTTTTAAGAATTTTCAAATTTTCAGAAAGGATGTTCCAGATAAGGTCAAAAACGACATACTCAGATCTTCACCAAACTTTGCAGGGATACATTGGAGGTCGAGACACGTGGAAAAAACGTACAAAACAAGAGATTGGAGACATCAAGATTTTGGACGAATTTTTGAAGAATTTTCAAATTTTCAGATAGGAGGTTCCAGATAAGGTCAAAAACTATATACTCAGATCTCAACCAAACATTGCAGGGATACATTGGATGTCAAGACACGTGGAAAAAACGTACAAAACAAGAGATTGGAGACATCAAGATTTTCGACGAATTTTTGAAGAATTTTCAAATTTTCAGATAGGAGGTTCCAGATAAGGTCAAAAACTACATACTCAGATCTTCACCAAACGTTGCAGGGATACTTTGCATGTCAAGACACGTGGAAAAAACGTACAAAACAAGAGATTGGAGACATCAAGATTTTCGACGAATTTTTTAAGAATTTTCAAATTTTCAGATGGGAGGTTCCAGATAAGGTCAAAAACGACATACTCAGATCTTCACCAAACTTTGCATGGATACATTGGATGTCAAGACACGTGGAAAAAACGTACAAAACAAGAGATTGGAGACATCAAGATTTTGGACGAATTTTTTAAGAATTCTCAAATTTTCAGAAAGGAGGTTCCATATAAGGTCAAAAACTACAAACTCAGATCTTCACCAAACTTTGCAGGGATACATTGGATGTCAAGACACGTGGAAAAAACGTACAAAACAAGAGATTGGGGTCATCAAGATTTTGGACGAATTTTTTAAGAATTTTCAAATTTTCAGAAAGGAGGTTCCATATAAGGTCAAAAACTACATACTCAGATCTTCACCAAACTTTGCAGGGATACATTGAATGTCAAGACACGTGGAAAAAACGTACAAAACAAGAGATTGGGGTCATCAAGATTTTGGACGGATTTTTTAGGAATTTTCAAATTTTCAGATGGGAGGTTCCAGATAAGGTCAAAAACTACATACTCAGATCTTCACCAAACTTTGCAGGGATACATTGGATGTCAAGACACGTGGAAAAAACGTACAAAACAAGAGATTGGAGACATCAAGATTTTGGACGAATTTTTTAAGAATTTTTAAATTTTCAGATAGGAGGTTCCATATAAGGTCAAAAACTACATACTCAGATCTTCACCAAACTTTGCATGGATACATTATGTGTCAAGACACGTGGAAAAAACGTACAAAACAAGAGATTGGAGACATCAAGATATTGGTCGAATTTTTTAAGAATTTTCAAATTTTCAGATGGGAGGTTCCAGATAAGGTCAAAAACTACATACTCAGATCTTCACCAAACTTTGCAGGGATACATTGGATGTCAAGACACGTGGAAAAAACGTACAAAACAAGAGATAGGAGACATCTAGATTTTGGACGAATTTTTTAACAATTTTCAAATTTTCAGAAAGGATGTTCCAGATAAGGTCAAAAACGACATACTCAGATCTTCACCAAACTTTGCAGGGATACATTGGATATCAAGACACGTGGAAAAAACGTACAACACAAGAGATTGGAGACATCAAGATTTTGGACGAATTTTTTAAGAATTTTCAAATTTTCAGATAGGAGGTTCCAGATAAGATCAAAAACTACATACTCAGATCTTCACCAAACTTTGCAGGGATACATTGGATGTCAAGACACGTGGAAAAAACGTACAAAACAAGAGATTGGGCTCATCAAGATTTTGGACGGATTTTTTAGGAATTTTCAAATTTTCAGATGGGAGGTTCCAGATAAGGTCAAAAACTACATACTCAGATCTTCACCAAACATTGCAGGGATACATTGGATGTCAAGACACGTGGAAAAAACGTACAAAACAAGAGATTGGAGACATCAAGATTTTGGACGAATTTTTTAAGAATTTTCAAATTTTCAGATAGGAGGTTCCATATAAGGTCAAAAACTACATACTCAGATCTTCACCAAACTTTGCAGGAATACTTTGCATGTCAAGACACGTGGAAAAAACGTACAAAACAAGAGATCGGAGACATCAAGATTTTCGACGAATTTTTTAAGAATTTTCAAATTTTCAGATGGGAGGTTCCAGATAAGGTCAAAAACGACATACTCAGATCTTCACCAAACTTTGCAGGGATCCATTGGAGGTCGAGACACGTGGAAAAAACGTACAAAACAAGAGATTGGAGACATCAAGATTTTGGACGAATTTTTTAAGAATTTTCAAATTTTCAGATAGGAGGTTCCATATAAGGTCAAAAACTACATACTCAGATCTTCACCAAACTTTGCAGGGATACATTGGATGTCAAGACACGTGGAAAAAACGTACAAAACAAGAGATTGGAGACATCAAGATTTTCGACGAATTTTTTAAGAATTTTCAAATTTTCAGAAAGGATGTTCCAGTTAAGGTCAAAAACGACATACTCAGATCTTCACCAAACTTTGCAGGGATCCATTGGAGGTCGAGACACGTGGAAAAAACGTACAAAACAAGAGATTGGAGACATCAAGATTTTGGACGAATTTTTGAAGAATTTTCAAATTTTCAGATAGGAGGTTCCAGATAAGGTCTAAAACTACATACTCAGATCTCCACCAAACATTGCAGGAATACATTGGATGTCAAGACACGTGGAAAAAACGTACAAAACAAGAGATTGGAGACATCAAGATTTTCGACGAATTTTTTAAGAATTTTTAAATTTTCAGATAGGAGGTTCCATATAAGGTCAAAAACTACATACTCAGATCTTCACCAAACTTTGCATGGATACATTATGTGTCAAGACACGTGGAAAAAACGTACAAAACAAGAGATTGGAGACATCAAGATATTGGTCGAATTTTTTAAGAATTTTCAAATTTTCAGATGGGAGGTTCCAGATAAGGTCAAAAACTACATACTCAGATCTTCACCAAACTTTGCAGGGATACATTGGATGTCAAGACACGTGGAAAAAACGTACAAAACAAGAGATTGGAGACATCAAGATTTTCGACGAATTTTTTAAGAATTTTCAAATTTTCAGAAAGGATGTTCCAGATAAGGTCAAAAACGACATACTCAGATCTTCACCAAACTTTGCAGGGATCCATTGGAGGTCGAGACACGTGGAAAAAACGTACAAAACAAGAGATTGGAGACATCAAGATTTTGGACGAATTTTTGAAGAATTTTCAAATTTTCAGATAGGAGGTTCCAGATAAGGTCTAAAACTACATACTCAGATCTCCACCAAACATTGCAGGAATACATTGGATGTCAAGACACGTGGAAAAAACGTACAAAACAAGAGATTGGAGACATCAAGATTTTCGACGAATTTTTGAAGAATTTTCAAATTTTCAGATAGGAGGTTCCAGATAAGGTCAAAAACTACATACTCAGATCTTCACCAAACGTTGCAGGGATACTTTGCATGTCAAGACACGTGGAAAAAACGTACAAAACAAAAGATTGGAGACATCAAGATTTTCGACGAATTTTTTAAGAATTTTCAAATTTTCAGATGGGAGGTTCCAGATAAGGTCAAAAACGACATACTCAGATCTTCACCAAACTTTGCATGGATACATTGGATGTCAAGACACGTGGAAAAAACGTACAAAACAAGAGATTGGAGACATCAAGATTTTGGACGATTTTTTTAAGAATTCTCAAATTTTCAGAAAGGAGGTTCCATATAAGGTCAAAAACTACATACTCAGATCTTCACCAAACTTTGCAGGGATACTTTGGATGTCAAGACACGTGGAAAAAACGTACAAAACAAGAGATTGGGGTCATCAAGATTTTGGACGAATTTTTTAAGAATTTTCAAATTTTCAGATGGGAGGTTCAATATAAGGTCAAAAACTACATACTCAGATCTTCACCAAACTTTGCATGGATACATTGGATGTCAAGACACGTGGAAAAAACATACAAAACATAGGATTCGGAACATCAAGATTTTGGTCGAATTTTTTAAGAATTTTCAAATTTTCAGATAGGAGGTTCCATATAAGGTCAAAAACTACATACTCAGATCTTCACCAAACATTGCAGGAATACATTGGATGTCAAGACACGTGGAAAAAACGTACAAAACAAGAGATTGGGGTCATCAAGATTTTGCACGGATTTTTTAGGAATTTTCAAATTTTCAGATGGGAGGTTCCAGATAAGGTCAAAAACTACATACTCAGATCTTCACCAAACTTTGCAGGGATACATTGGATGTCAAGACACGTGGAAAAAACGTACAAAACAAGAGATTGGAGACATCAAGATTTTGGACGAATTTTTTAAGAATTTTCAAATTTTCAGATAGGAGGTTCCATATAAGGTCAAAAACTACATACTCAGATCTTCACCAAACTTTGCATGGATACATTATGTGTCAAGACACGTGGAAAAAACGTACAAAACAAAAGATTGGAGACATCAAGATTTTGGTCGAATTGTTTAAGAATTTTCAAATTTTCAGATGGGAGGTTCCAGATAAGGTCAAAAACTACATACTCAGATCTTCACCAAACTTTGCAGGGATACATTGGATGTCAAGACACGTGGAAAAAACGTACAAAAAAGAGATTGGAGACATCAAGATTTTGGACGAATTTTTTAACAATTTTCAAATTTTCAGAAAGGATGTTCCAGATAAGGTCAAAAACGACATACTCAGATCTTCACCAAACTTTGCAGGGATACATTGGATATCAAGACACGTGGAAAAAACGTACAAAACAAGAGATTGGAGACATCAAGATTTTGGACGAATTTTTTAAGAATTTTCAAATTTTCAGATAGGAGGTTCCAGATAAGGTCAAAAACTACATACTCAGATCTTCACCAAACTTTGCAGGGATACATTGGAGGTCGAGACACGTGGAAAAAAAGTACAAAACAAGAGATTGGGGTCATCAAGATTTTGGACGGATTTTTTAGGAATTTTCAAATTTTCAGATGGGAGGTTCCAGATAAGGTCAAAAACTACATACTCAGATCTTCACCAAACATTGCAGGGATACATTGGATGTCAAGACACGTGGAAAAAACGTACAAAACAAGAGATTGGAGACATCAAGATTTTGGACGAATTTTTTAAGAATTTTCAAATTTTCAGATAGGAGGTTCCAGATGAGGTCAAAAACTACATACTCAGATCTTCACCAAACTTTGCAGGAATACTTTGCATGTCAAGACACGTGGAAAAAACGTACAAAACAAGAGATCGGATACATCAAGATTTTCGACGAATTTTTTAAGAATTTTCAAATTTTCAGATGGGAGGTTCCAGATAAGGTCAAAAACGACATACTCAGATCTTCACCAAACTTTGCAGGGATCCATTGGAGGTCGAGACACGTGGAAGAAACGTACAAAACAAGAGATTGGAGACATCAAGATTTTGGACGAATTTTTTAAGAATTTTCAAATTTTCAGATGGGAGGTTCAATATAAGGTCAAAAACTACATACTCAGATCTTCACCAAACTTTGCATGGATACATTGGATGTCAAGACACGTGGAAAAAACATACAAAACATAGGATTCGGAACATCAAGATTTTGGTCGAATTTTTTAAGAATTTTCAAATTTTCAGATAGGAGGTTCCATATAAGGTCAAAAACTACATACTCAGATCTTCACCAAACATTGCAGGAATACATTGGATGTCAAGACACGTGGAAAAAACGTACAAAACAAGAGATTGGGGTCATCAAGATTTTGCACGGATTTTTTAGGAATTTTCAAATTTTCAGATGGGAGGTTCCAGATAAGGTCAAAAACTACATACTCAGATCTTCACCAAACTTTGCAGGGATACATTGGATGTCAAGACACGTGGAAAAAACGTACAAAACAAGAGATTGGAGACATCAAGATTTTGGACGAATTTTTTAAGAATTTTCAAATTTTCAGATAGGAGGTTCCATATAAGGTCAAAAACTACATACTCAGATCTTCACCAAACTTTGCATGGATACATTATGTGTCAAGACACGTGGAAAAAACGTACAAAACAAAAGATTGGAGACATCAAGATTTTGGTCGAATTTTTTAAGAATTTTCAAATTTTCAGATGGGAGGTTCCAGATAAGGTCAAAAACTACATACTCAGATCTTCACCAAACTTTGCAGGGATACATTGGATGTCAAGACACGTGGAAAAAACGTACAAAACAAGAGATTGGAGACATCAAGATTTTCGACGAATTTTTTAAGAATTTTCAAATTTTCAGAAAGGATGTTCCAGATAAGGTCAAAAACGACATACTCAGATCTTCACCAAACTTTGCAGGGATCCATTGGAGGTCGAGACACGTGGAAAAAACGTACAAAACAAGAGATTGGAGACATCAAGATTTTGGACGAATTTTTGAAGAATTTTCAAATTTTCAGATAGGAGGTTCCAGATAAGGTCTAAAACTACATACTCAGATCTCCACCAAACATTGCAGGAATACATTGGATGTCAAGACACGTGGAAAAAACGTACAAAACAAGAGATTGGAGACATCAAGATTTTCGACGAATTTTTGAAGAATTTTCAAATTTTCAGATAGGAGGTTCCAGATAAGGTCAAAAACTACATACTCAGATCTTCACCAAACGTTGCAGGGATACTTTGCATGTCAAGACACGTGGAAAAAACGTACAAAACAAAAGACTGGAGACATCAAGATTTTCGACGAATTTTTTAAGAATTTTCAAATTTTCAGATGGGAGGTTCCAGATAAGGTCAAAAACGACATACTCAGATCTTCACCAAACTTTGCATGGATACATTGGATGTCAAGACACGTGGAAAAAACGTACAAAACAAGAGATTGGAGACATCAAGATTTTGGACGAATTTTTTAAGAATTCTCAAATTTTCAGAAAGGAGGTTCCATATAAGGTCAAAAACTACATACTCAGATCTTCACCAAACTTTGCAGGGATACTTTGGATGTCAAGACACGTGGAAAAAACGTACAAAACAAGAGATTGGGGTCATCAAGATTTTGGACGAATTTTTTAAGAATTTTCAAATTTTCAGATGGGGGGTTCAATATAAGGTCAAAAACTACATACTCAGATCTTCACCAAACTTTGCATGGATACATTGGATGTCAAGACACGTGGAAAAAACATACAAAACATAGGATTCGGAACATCAAGATTTTGGTCGAATTTTTTAAGAATTTTCAAATTTTCAGATAGGAGGTTCCATATAAGGTCAAAAACTACATACTCAGATCTTCACCAAACATTGCAGGAATACATTGGATGTCAAGACACGTGGAAAAAACGTACAAAACAAGAGATTGGGGTCATCAAGATTTTGCACGGATTTTTTAGGAATTTTCAAATTTTCAGATGGGAGGTTCCAGATAAGGTCAAAAACTACATACTCAGATCTTCACCAAACTTTGCAGGGATACATTGGATGTCAAGACACGTGGAAAAAACGTACAAAACAAGAGATTGGAGACATCAAGATTTTGGACGAATTTTTTAAGAATTTTCAAATTTTCAGATAGGAGGTTCCATATAAGGTCAAAAACTACATACTCAGATCTTCACCAAACTTTGCATGGATACATTATGTGTCAAGACACGTGGAAAAAACGTACAAAACAAAAGATTGGAGACATCAAGATTTTGGTCGAATTTTTTAAGAATTTTCAAATTTTCAGATGGGAGGTTCCAGATAAGGTCAAAAACTACATACTCAGATCTTCACCAAACTTTGCAGGGATACATTGGATGTCAAGACACGTGGAAAAAACGTACAAAAAAGAGATTGGAGACATCAAGATTTTGGACGAATTTTTTAACAATTTTCAAATTTTCAGAAAGGATGTTCCAGATAAGGTCAAAAACGACATACTCAGATCTTCACCAAACTTTGCAGGGATACATTGGATATCAAGACACGTGGAAAAAACGTACAAAACAAGAGATTGGAGACATCAAGATTTTGGACGAATTTTTTAAGAATTTTCAAATTTTCAGATAGGAGGTTCCAGATAAGGTCAAAAACTACATACTCAGATCTTCACCAAACTTTGCAGGGATACATTGGATGTCAAGACACGTGGAAAAAACGTACAAAACAAGAGATTGGGGTCATCAAGATTTTGGACGGATTTTTTAGGAATTTTCAAATTTTCAGATGGGAGGTTCCAGATAAGGTCAAAAACTACATACTCAGAACTTCACCAAACATTGCAGGGATACATTGGATGTCAAGACACGTGGAAAAAACGTACAAAACAAGAGATTGGAGACATCAAAATTTTGGACGAATTTTTTAAGAATTTTCAAATTTTCAGATAGGAGGTTCCAGATGAGGTCAAAAACTACATACTCAGATCTTCACCAAACTTTGCAGGAATACTTTGCATGTCAAGACACGTGGAAAAAACGTACAAAACAAGAGATCGGAGACATCAAGATTTTCGACGAATTTTTTAAGAATTTTCAAATTTTCAGATGGGAGGTTCCAGATAAGGTCAAAAACGACATACTCAGATCTTCACCAAACTTTGTATGGATACATTGGATGTCAAGACACGTGGAAAAAACATACAAAACATAGGATTGGTGACATCAAGATTTTGGACGAATTTTTTAAGAATTTTCAAATTTTCAGATAGGAGGTTCCATATAAGGTCAAAAACTACATACTCAGATCTTCACCAAACTTTGCAGGGATACATTGGATGTCAAGACACGTGGAAAAAACGTACAAAACAAGAGATTGGAGACATCAAGATTTTGGACGAATTTTTTAAGAATTTTCAAATTTTCAGATGGGAGGTTCAATATAAGGTCAAAAACTACATACTCAGATCTTCACCAAACTTTGCATGGATACATTGGATGTCAAGACACGTGGAAAAAACATACAAAACATAGGATTCGGAACATCAAGATTTTGGTCGAATTTTTTAAGAATTTTCAAATTTTCAGATAGGAGGTTCCATATAAGGTCAAAAACTACATACTCAGATCTTCACCAAACATTGCAGGAATACATTGGATGTCAAGACACGTGGAAAAAACGTACAAAACAAGAGATTGGGGTCATCAAGATTTTGCACGGATTTTTTAGGAATTTTCAAATTTTCAGATGGGAGGTTCCAGATAAGGTCAAAAACTACATACTCAGATCTTCACCAAACTTTGCAGGGATACATTGGATGTCAAGACACGTGGAAAAAACGTACAAAACAAGAGATTGGAGACATCAAGATTTTGGACGAATTTTTTAAGAATTTTCAAATTTTCAGATAGGAGGTTCCATATAAGGTCAAAAACTACATACTCAGATCTTCACCAAACTTTGCATGGATACATTATGTGTCAAGACACGTGGAAAAAACGTACAAAACAAAAGATTGGAGACATCAAGATTTTGGTCGAATTTTTTAAGAATTTTCAAATTTTCAGATGGGAGGTTCCAGATAAGGTCAAAAACTACATACTCAGATCTTCACCAAACTTTGCAGGGATACATTGGATGTCAAGACACGTGGAAAAAACGTACAAAAAAGAAATTGGAGACATCAAGATTTTGGACGAATTTTTTAACAATTTTCAAATTTTCAGAAAGGATGTTCCAGATAAGGTCAAAAACGACATACTCAGATCTTCACCAAACTTTGCAGGGATACATTGGATATCAAGACACGTGGAAAAAACGTACAAAACAAGAGATTGGAGACATCAAGATTTTGGACGAATTTTTTAAGAATTTTCAAATTTTCAGATAGGAGGTTCCAGATAAGGTCAAAAACTACATACTCAGATCTTCACCAAACTTTGCAGGGATACATTGGATGTCAAGACACGTGGAAAAAACGTACAAAACAAGAGATTGGGGTCATCAAGATTTTGGACGGATTTTTTAGGAATTTTCAAATTTTCAGATGGGAGGTTCCAGATAAGGTCAAAAACTACATACTCAGATCTTCACCAAACATTGCAGGGATACATTGGATGTCAAGACACGTGGAAAAAACGTACAAAACAAGAGATTGGAGACATCAAAATTTTGGACGAATTTTTTAAGAATTTTCAAATTTTCAGATAGGAGGTTCCAGATGAGGTCAAAAACTACATACTCAGATCTTCACCAAACTTTGCAGGAATACTTTGCATGTCAAGACACGTGGAAAAAACGTACAAAACAAGAGATCGGAGACATCAAGATTTTCGACGAATTTTTTAAGAATTTTCAAATTTTCAGATGGGAGGTTCCAGATAAGGTCAAAAACGACATACTCAGATCTTCACCAAACTTTGTATGGATACATTGGATGTCAAGACACGTGGAAAAAACATACAAAACATAGGATTGGTGACATCAAGATTTTGGACGAATTTTTTAAGAATTTTCAAATTTTCAGATAGGAGGTTCCATATAAGGTCAAAAACTACATACTCAGATCTTCACCAAACTTTGCAGGGATACATTGGATGTCAAGACACGTGGAAAAAACGTACAAAACAAGAGATTGGAGACATCAAGATTATGGACGAATTTTTTGAGAATTTTCAAATTTTCAGAAAGGAGGTTCCATATAAGGTCAAAAACTACATACTCAGATCTTCACCAAACTTTGCAGGGATACATTGGATGTCAAGACACGTGGAAAAAACGTACAAAACAAGAGATTGGAGACATCAAGATTTTCGACGAATTTTTTAAGAATTTTCAAATTTTCAGAAAGGATGTTCCAGATAAGGTCAAAAACGACATACTCAGATCTTCACCAAACTTTGCAAAGATACATTGGAGGTCGAGACACGTGGAAAAAATGTACAAAACAAGAGATTGGAGACATCAAGATTTTGGACGAATTTTTGAAGAATTTTCAAATTTTCTGATAGGAGGTCCCAGATAAGGTCAAAAACTACATACTCAGATCTCCACCAAACATTGCAGGGATACATTGGATGTCAAGACACGTGGAAAAAACGTACAAAACAAGAGATTGGAGACATCAAGATTTTCGACAAATTTTTGAAGAATTTTCAAATTTTCAGATAGGAGGTTCCAGATAAGGTCAAAAACTACATACACAGATCTTCACCAAACGTTGCAGGGATACATTGGATGTCAAGACACGTGGAAAAAACGTACAAAACAAGAGATTGGGGTCATCAAGATTTTGCACGGATTTTTTAGGAATTTTCAAATTTTCAGATGGGACGTTCCAGATAAGGTCAAAAACTACATACTCAGATCTTCACCAAACTTTGCAGGGATACATTGGATGTCAAGACACGTGGAAAAAACGTACAAAACAAGAGATTGGAGACATCAAGATATTGGACGAATTTTTTAAGAATTTTCAAATTTTCAGATAGGAGGTTCCATATAAGGTCAAAAACTACATACTCAGATCTTCACCAAACTTTGCATGGATACATTATGTGTCAAGACACGTGGAAAAAACGTACAAAACAAAAGATTGGAGACATCAAGATTTTGGTCGAATTTTTTAAGAATTTTCAAATTTTCAGATGGGAGGTTCCAGATAAGGTCAAAAACTACATACTCAGATCTTCACCAAACTTTGCAGGGATACATTGGATGTCAAGACACGTGGAAAAAACGTACAAAAAAGAGATTGGAGACATCAAGATTTTGGACGAATTTTTTAACAATTTTCAAATTTTCAGAAAGGATGTTCCAGATAAGGTCAAAAACGACATACTCAGATCTTCACCAAACTTTGCAGGGATACATTGGATATCAAGACACGTGGAAAAAACGTACAAAACAAGAGATTGGAGACATCAAGATTTTGGACGGATTTTTTAGGAATTTTCAAATTTTCAGATGGGAGGTTCCAGATAAGGTCAAAAACTACATACTCAGATCTTCACCAAACATTGCAGGGATACATTGGATGTCAAGACACGTGGAAAAAACGTACAAAACAAGAGATTGGAGACATCAAAATTTTGGACGAATTTTTTAAGAATTTTCAAATTTTCAGATAGGAGGTTCCAGATGAGGTCAAAAACTACATACTCAGATCTTCACCAAACTTTGCAGGAATACTTTGCATGTCAAGATACGTGGAAAAAACGTACAAAACAAGAGATCGGAGACATCAAGATTTTCGACGAATTTTTTAAGAATTTTCAAATTTTCAGATGGGAGGTTCCAGATAAGATCAAAAACGACATACTCAGATCTTCACCAAACTTTGCATGGATACATTAGATGTCAAGACACGTGGAAAAAACATACAAAACATAGGATTGGTGACATCAAGATTTTGGACGAATTTTTTAAGAATTTTCAAATTTTCAGATAGGAGGTTCCATATAAGGTCAAAAACTACATACTCAGATCTTCACCAAACTTTGCAGGGATACATTGGATGTCAAGACACGTGGAAAAAACGTACAAAACAAGAGATTGGAGACATCAAGATTATGGACGAATTTTTTGAGAATTTTCAAATTTTCAGAAAGGAGGTTCCAGATAAGGTCAAAAACTACATACTCAGATCTTCACCAAACGTTGCAGGGATACTTTGCATGTCAAGACACGTGGAAAAAACGTACAAAACAAGAGATTGGAGACATCAAGATTTTCGACGAATTTTTTAGGAATTTTCAAATTTTCAGATGGGAGGTTCCAGATAAGGTCAAAAACGACATACTCAGATCTTCACCAAACTTTGCATGGATACATTGGATGTCAAGACACGTGGAAAAAACGTACAAAACAAGAGATTGGAGACATCAAGATTTTGGACGAATTTTTTAAGAATTTTTAAATTTTCAGATAGGAGGTTCCATATAAGGTCAAAAACTACATACTCAGATCTTCACCAAACTTTGCATGGATACATTATGTGTCAAGACACGTGGAAAAAACGTACAAAACAAGAGATTGGAGACATCAAGATATTGGTCGAATTTTTTAAGAATTTTCAAATTTTCAGATGGGAGGTTCCAGATAAGGTCAAAAACTACATACTCAGATCTTCACCAAACTTTGCAGGGATACATTGGATGTCAAGACACGTGGAAAAAACGTACAAAACAAGAGATAGGAGACATCAAGATTTTGGACGAATTTTTTAACAATTTTCAAATTTTCAGAAAGGATGTTCCAGATAAGGTCAAAAACGACATACTCAGATCTTCACCAAACTTTGCAGGGATACATTGGATATCAAGACACGTGGAAAAAACGTACAAAACAAGAGATTGGAGACATCAAGATTTTGGACGAATTTTTTAAGAATTTTCAAATTTTCAGATAGGAGGTTCCAGATAAGATCAAAAACTACATACTCAGATCTTCACCAAACTTTGCAGGGATACATTGGATGTCAAGACACGTGGAAAAAACGTACAAAACAAGAGATTGGGGTCATCAAGATTTTGGACGGATTTTTTAGGAATTTTCAAATTTTCAGATGGGAGGTTCCAGATAAGGTCAAAAACTACATACTCAGATCTTCACCAAACATTGCAGGGATACATTGGATGTCAAGACACGTGGAAAAAACGTACAAAACAAGAGATTGGAGACATCAAGATTTTGGACGAATTTTTTAAGAATTTTCAAATTTTCAGATAGGAGGTTCCAGATGAGGTCAAAAACTACATACTCAGATCTTCACCAAACTTTGCAGGAATACTTTGCATGTCAAGACACGTGGAAAAAACGTACAAAACAAGAGATCGGAGACATCAAGATTTTCGACGAATTTTTTAAGAATTTTCAAATTTTCAGGTGGGAGGTTCCAGATAAGGTCAAAAACGACATACTCAGATCTTCACCAAACTTTGCAGGGATCCATTGGAGGTCGAGACACGTGGAAAAAACGTACAAAACAAGAGATTGGAGACATCAAGATTTTGGACGAATTTTTTAAGAATTTTCAAATTTTCAGATAGGAGGTTCCATATAAGGTCAAAAACTACATACTCAGATCTTCACCAAACTTTGCAGGAATACTTTGCATGTCAAGACACGTGGAAAAAACGTACAAAACAAGAGATCGGAGACATCAAGATTTTCGACGAATTTTTTAAGAATTTTCAAATTTTCAGATGGGAGGTTCCAGATAAGGTCAAAAACGACATACTCAGATCTTCACCAAACTTTGCAGGGATCCATTGGAGGTCGAGACACGTGGAAAAAACGTACAAAACAAGAGATTGGAGACATCAAGATTTTGTTCGAATTTTTTAAGAATTTTCAAATTTTCAGATAGGAGGTTCCATATAAGGTCAAAAACTACATACTCAGATCTTCACCAAACTTTGCAGGGATACATTGGATGTCAAGACACGTGGAAAAAACGTACAAAACAAGAGATTGGAGACATCAAGATTTTCGACGAATTTTTTAAGAATTTTCAAATTTTCAGAAAGGATGTTCCAGATAAGGTCAAAAACGACATACTCAGATCTTCACCAAACTTTGCAGGGATCCATTGGAGGTCGAGACACGTGGAAAAAACGTACAAAACAAGAGATTGGAGACATCAAGATTTTGGACGAATTTTTGAAGAATTTTCAAATTTTCAGATAGGAGGTTCCAGATAAGGTCTAAAACTACATACTCAGATCTCCACCAAACATTGCAGGAATACATTGGATGTCAAGACACGTGGAAAAAACGTACAAAACAAGAGATTGGAGACATCAAGATTTTGGACGAATTTTTTAAGAATTTTCAAATTTTCAGATAGGAGGTTCCAGATAAGATCAAAAACTACATACTCAGATCTTCACCAAACTTTGCAGGGATACATTGGATATCAAGACACGTGGAAAAAACGTACAAAACAAGAGATTGGAGACATCAAGATTTTGGACGAATTTTTTAAGAATTTTCAAATTTTCAGATAGGAGGTTCCAGATAAGATCAAAAACTACATACTCAGATCTTCACCAAACTTTGCAGGGATACATTGGATGTCAAGACACGTGGAAAAAAAGTACAAAACAAGAGATTGGGGTCATCAAGATTTTGGACGGATTTTTTAGGAATTTTCAAATTTTCAGATGGGAGGTTCCAGATAAGGTCAAAAACTACATACTCAGATCTTCACCAAACATTGCAGGGATACATTGGATGTCAAGACACGTGGAAAAAACGTACAAAACAAGAGATTGGAGACATCAAGATTTTGGACGAATTTTTTAAGAATTTTCAAATTTTCAGATAGGAGGTTCCAGATGAGGTCAAAAACTACATACTCAGATCTTCACAAAACTTTGCAGGAATACTTTGCATGTCAAGACACGTGGAAAAAACGTACAAAACAAGAGATCGGAGACATCAAGATTTTCGACGAATTTTTTAAGAATTTTCAAATTTTCAGATGGGAGGTTCCAGATAAGGTCAAAAACGACATACTCAGATCTTCACCAAACTTTGCAGGGATCCATTGGAGGTCGAGACACGTGGAAAAAACGTACAAAACAAGAGATTGGAGACATCAAGATTTTGGACGAATTTTTTAAGAATTTTCAAATTTTCAGATAGGAGGTTCCATATAAGGTCAAAAACTACATACTCAGATCTTCACCAAACTTTGCAGGGATACATTGGATGTCAAGACACGTGGAAAAAACGTACAAAACAAGAGATTGGAGACATCAAGATTTTCGACGAATTTTTTAAGAATTTTCAAATTTTCAGAAAGGATGTTCCAGATAAGGTCAAAAACGACATACTCAGATCTTCACCAAACTTTGCAGGGATCCATTGGAGGTCGAGACACGTGGAAAAAACGTACAAAACAAGAGATTGGAGACATCAAGATTTTGGACGAATTTTTGAAGAATTTTCAAATTTTCAGATAGGAGGTTCCAGATAAGGTCTAAAACTACATACTCAGATCTCCACCAAACATTGCAGGAATACATTGGATGTCAAGACACGTGGAAAAAACGTACAAAACAAGAGATTGGAGACATCAAGATTTTCGACGAATTTTTGAAGAATTTTCAAATTTTCAGATAGGAGGTTCCAGATAAGGTCAAAAACTACATACTCAGATCTTCACCAAACGTTGCAGGGATACTTTGCATGTCAAGACACGTGGAAAAAACGTACAAAACAAAAGATTGGAGACATCAAGATTTTCGACGAATTTTTTAAGAATTTTCAAATTTTCAGATGGGAGGTTCCAGATAAGATCAAAAACGACATACTCAGATCTTCACCAAACTTTGCATGGATACATTAGATGTCAAGACACGTGGAAAAAACATACAAAACATAGGATTGGTGACATCAAGATTTTGGACGAATTTTTTAGGAATTTTCAAATTTTCAGATGGGAGGTTCCAGATAAGGTCAAAAACTACATACTCAGATCTTCACCAAACATTGCAGGGATACATTGGATGTCAAGACACGTGGAAAAAACGTACAAAACAAGAGATTGGAGACATCAAAATTTTGGACGAATTTTTTAAGAATTTTCAAATTTTCAGATAGGAGGTTCCAGATGAGGTCAAAAACTACATACTCAGATCTTCACCAAACTTTGCAGGAATACTTTGCATGTCAAGATACGTGGAAAAAACGTACAAAACAAGAGATCGGAGACATCAAGATTTTCGACGAATTTTTTAAGAATTTTCAAATTTTCAGATGGGAGGTTCCAGATAAGATCAAAAACGACATACTCAGATCTTCACCAAACTTTGCATGGATACATTAGATGTCAAGACACGTGGAAAAAACATACAAAACATAGGATTGGTGACATCAAGATTTTGGACGAATTTTTTAAGAATTTTCAAATTTTCAGATAGGAGGTTCCATATAAGGTCAAAAACTACATACTCAGATCTTCACCAAACTTTGCAGGGATACATTGGATGTCAAGACACGTGGAAAAAACGTACAAAACAAGAGATTGGAGACATCAAGATTATGGACGAATTTTTTGAGAATTTTCAAATTTTCAGAAAGGAGGTTCCAGATAAGGTCAAAAACTACATACTCAGATCTTCACCAAACGTTGCAGGGATACTTTGCATGTCAAGACACGTGGAAAAAACGTACAAAACAAGAGATTGGAGACATCAAGATTTTCGACGAATTTTTTAGGAATTTTCAAATTTTCAGATGGGAGGTTCCAGATAAGGTCAAAAACGACATACTCAGATCTTCACCAAACTTTGCATGGATACATTGGATGTCAAGACACGTGGAAAAAACGTACAAAACAAGAGATTGGAGACATCAAGATTTTGGACGAATTTTTTAAGAATTTTTAAATTTTCAGATAGGAGGTTCCATATAAGGTCAAAAACTACATACTCAGATCTTCACCAAACTTTGCATGGATACATTATGTGTCAAGACACGTGGAAAAAACGTACAAAACAAGAGATTGGAGACATCAAGATATTGGTCGAATTTTTTAAGAATTTTCAAATTTTCAGATGGGAGGTTCCAGATAAGGTCAAAAACTACATACTCAGATCTTCACCAAATTTTGCAGGGATACATTGGATGTCAAGACACGTGGAAAAAACGTACAAAACAAGAGATAGGAGACATCAAGATTTTGGACGAATTTTTTAACAATTTTCAAATTTTCAGAAAGGATGTTCCAGATAAGGTCAAAAACGACATACTCAGATCTTCACCAAACTTTGCAGGGATACATTGGATATCAAGACACGTGGAAAAAACGTACAAAACAAGAGATTGGAGACATCAAGATTTTGGACGAATTTTTTAAGAATTTTCAAATTTTCAGATAGGAGGTTCCAGATAAGATCAAAAACTACATACTCAGATCTTCACCAAACTTTGCAGGGATACATTGGATGTCAAGACACGTGGAAAAAACGTACAAAACAAGAGATTGGGGTCATCAAGATTTTGGACGGATTTTTTAGGAATTTTCAAATTTTCAGATGGGAGGTTCCAGATAAGGTCAAAAACTACATACTCAGATCTTCACCAAACATTGCAGGGATACATTGGATGTCAAGACACGTGGAAAAAACGTACAAAACAAGAGATTGGAGACATCAAGATTTTGGACGAATTTTTTAAGAATTTTCAAATTTTCAGATAGGAGGTTCCAGATGAGGTCAAAAACTACATACTCAGATCTTCACCAAACTTTGCAGGAATACTTTGCATGTCAAGACACGTGGAAAAAACGTACAAAACAAGAGATCGGAGACATCAAGATTTTCGACGAATTTTTTAAGAATTTTCAAATTTTCAGGTGGGAGGTTCCAGATAAGGTCAAAAACGACATACTCAGATCTTCACCAAACTTTGCAGGGATCCATTGGAGGTCGAGACACGTGGAAAAAACGTACAAAACAAGAGATTGGAGACATCAAGATTTTGGACGAATTTTTTAAGAATTTTCAAATTTTCAGATAGGAGGTTCCATATAAGGTCAAAAACTACATACTCAGATCTTCACCAAACTTTGCAGGAATACTTTGCATGTCAAGACACGTGGAAAAAACGTACAAAACAAGAGATCGGAGACATCAAGATTTTCGACGAATTTTTTAAGAATTTTCAAATTTTCAGATGGGAGGTTCCAGATAAGGTCAAAAACGACATACTCAGATCTTCACCAAACTTTGCAGGGATCCATTGGAGGTCGAGACACGTGGAAAAAACGTACAAAACAAGAGATTGGAGACATCAAGATTTTGTTCGAATTTTTTAAGAATTTTCAAATTTTCAGATAGGAGGTTCCATATAAGGTCAAAAACTACATACTCAGATCTTCACCAAACTTTGCAGGGATACATTGGATGTCAAGACACGTGGAAAAAACGTACAAAACAAGAGATTGGAGACATCAAGATTTTCGACGAATTTTTTAAGAATTTTCAAATTTTCAGAAAGGATGTTCCAGATAAGGTCAAAAACGACATACTCAGATCTTCACCAAACTTTGCAGGGATCCATTGGAGGTCGAGACACGTGGAAAAAACGTACAAAACAAGAGATTGGAGACATCAAGATTTTGGACGAATTTTTGAAGAATTTTCAAATTTTCAGATAGGAGGTTCCAGATAAGGTCTAAAACTACATACTCAGATCTCCACCAAACATTGCAGGAATACATTGGATGTCAAGACACGTGGAAAAAACGTACAAAACAAGAGATTGGAGACATCAAGATTTTCGACGAATTTTTGAAGAATTTTCAAATTTTCAGATAGGAGGTTCCAGATAAGGTCAAAAACTACATACTCAGATCTTCACCAAACGTTGCAGGGATACTTTGCATGTCAAGACACGTGGAAAAAACGTACAAAACAAAAGATTGGAGACATCAAGATTTTCGACGAATTTTTTAAGAATTTTCAAATTTTCAGATGGGAGGTTCCAGATAAGGTCAAAAACGACATACTCAGATCTTCACCAAACTTTGCATGGATACATTGGATGTCAAGACACGTGAAAAAACGTACAAAACAAGAGATTGGAGACATCAAGATTTTGGACGAATTTTTTAAGAATTCTCAAATTTTCAGAAAGGAGGTTCCATATAAGGTCAAAAACTACATACTCAGATCTTCACCAAACTTTGCAGGGATACTTTGGATGTCAAGACACGTGGAAAAAACGTACAAAACAAGAGATTGGGGTCATCAAGATTTTGGACGAATTTTTTAAGAATTTTCAAATTTTCAGATGGGAGGTTCAATATAAGGTCAAAAACTACATACTCAGATCTTCACCAAACTTTGCATGGATACATTGGATGTCAAGACACGTGGAAAAAACATACAAAACATAGGATTCGGAACATCAAGATTTTGGTCGAATTTTTTAAGAATTTTCAAATTTTCAGATAGGAGGTTCCATATAAGGTCAAAAACTACATACTCAGATCTTCACCAAACATTGCAGGAATACATTGGATGTCAAGACACGTGGAAAAAACGTACAAAACAAGAGATTGGGGTCATCAAGATTTTGCACGGATTTTTTAGGAATTTTCAAATTTTCAGATGGGAGGTTCCAGATAAGGTCAAAAACTACATACTCAGATCTTCACCAAACTTTGCAGGGATACATTGGATGGCAAGACACGTGGAAAAAACGTACAAAACAAGAGATTGGAGACATCAAGATTTTGGACGAATTTTTTAAGAATTTTCAAATTTTCAGATAGGAGGTTCCATATAAGGTCAAAAACTACATACTCAGATCTTCACCAAACTTTGCATGGATACATTATGTGTCAAGACACGTGGAAAAAACGTACAAAACAAAAGATTGGAGACATCAAGATTTTGGTCGAATTTTTTAAGAATTTTCAAATTTTCAGATGGGAGGTTCCAGATAAGGTCAAAAACTACATACTCAGATCTTCACCAAACTTTGCAGGGATACATTGGATGTCAAGACACGTGGAAAAAACGTACAAAACAAGAGATTGGAGACATCAAGATTTTGGACGAATTTTTTAAGAATTTTTAAATTTTCAGATAGGAGGTTCCATATAAGGTCAAAAACTACATACTCAGATCTTCACCAAACTTTGCATGGATACATTATGTGTCAAGACACGTGGAAAAAACGTACAAAACAAGAGATTGGAGACATCAAGATATTGGTCGAATTTTTTAAGAATTTTCAAATTTTCAGATGGGAGGTTCCAGATAAGGTCAAAAACTACATACTCAGATCTTCACCAAACTTTGCAGGGATACATTGGATGTCAAGACACGTGGAAAAAACGTACAAAACAAGAGATAGGAGACATCAAGATTTTGGACGAATTTTTTAAGAATTTTCAAATTTTCAGATAGGAGGTTCCAGATAAGATCAAAAACTACATACTCAGATCTTCACCAAACTTTGCAGGGATACATTGGATGTCAAGACACGTGGAAAAAAAGTACAAAACAAGAGATTGGGGTCATCAAGATTTTGGACGGATTTTTTAGGAATTTTCAAATTTTCAGATGGGAGGTTCCAGATAAGGTCAAAAACTACATACTCAGATCTTCACCAAACATTGCAGGGATACATTGGATGTCAAGACACGTGGAAAAAACGTACAAGACAAGAGATTGGAGACATCAAGATTTTGGACGAATTTTTTAAGAATTTTCAAATTTTCAGATAGGAGGTTCCAGATAAGGTCAAAAACGACATACTCAGATCTTCACCAAACTTTGCAGGGATCCATTGGAGGTCGAGACACGTGGAAAAAACGTACAAAACAAGAGATTGGAGACATCAAGATTTTGGACGAATTTTTTAAGAATTTTCAAATTTTCAGATAGGAGGTTCCATATAAGGTCAAAAACTACATACTCAGATCTTCACCAAACTTTGCAGGGATACATTGGATGTCAAGACACGTGGAAAAAACGTACAAAACAAGAGATTGGAGACATCAAGATTTTCGACGAATTTTTTAAGAATTTTCAAATTTTCAGAAAGGATGTTCCAGATAAGGTCAAAAACGACATACTCAGATCTTCACCAAACTTTGCAGGGATCCATTGGAGGTCGAGACACGTGGAAAAAACGTACAAAACAAGAGATTGGAGACATCAAGATTTTCGACGAATTTTTGAAGAATTTTCAAATTTTCAGATAGGAGGTTCCAGATAAGGTCAAAAACTACATACTCAGATCTTCACCAAACGTTGCAGGGATACTTTGCATGTCAAGACACGTGGAAAAAACGTACAAAACAAAAGATTGGAGACATCAAGATTTTCGACGAATTTTTTAAGAATTTTCAAATTTTCAGATGGGAGGTTCCAGATAAGGTCAAAAACGACATACTCAGATCTTCACCAAACTTTGCATGGATACATTGGATGTCAAGACACGTGGAAAAAACGTACAAAACAAGAGATTGGAGACATCAAGATTTTGGACGAATTTTTTAAGAATTCTCAAATTTTCAGAAAGGAGGTTCCATATAAGGTCAAAAACTACATACTCAGATCTTCACCAAACTTTGCAGGGATACTTTGGATGTCAAGACACGTGGAAAAAACGTACAAAACAAGAGATTGGGGTCATCAAGATTTTGGACGAATTTTTTAAGAATTTTCAAATTTTCAGATGGGAGGTTCAATATAAGGTCAAAAACTACATACTCAGATCTTCACCAAACTTTGCATGGATACATTGGATGTCAAGACACGTGGAAAAAACATACAAAACATAGGATTCGGAACATCAAGATTTTGGTCGAATTTTTTAAGAATTTTCAAATTTTCAGATAGGAGGTTCCATATAAGGTCAAAAACTACATACTCAGATCTTCACCAAACATTGCAGGAATACATTGGATGTCAAGACACGTGGAAAAAACGTACAAAACAAGAGATTGGGGTCATCAAGATTTTGCACGGATTTTTTAGGAATTTTCAAATTTTCAGATGGGAGGTTCCAGATAAGGTCAAAAACTACATACTCAGATCTTCACCAAACTTTGCAGGGATACATTGGATGTCAAGACACGTGGAAAAAACGTACAAAACAAGAGATTGGAGACATCAAGATTTTGGACGAATTTTTTAAGAATTTTCAAATTTTCAGATAGGAGGTTCCATATAAGGTCAAAAACTACATACTCAGATCTTCACCAAACTTTGCATGGATACATTATGTGTCAAGACACGTGGAAAAAACGTACAAAACAAAAGATTGGAGACATCAAGATTTTGGTCGAATTTTTTAAGAATTTTCAAATTTTCAGATGGGAGGTTCCAGATAAGGTCAAAAACTACATACTCAGATCTTCACCAAACTTTGCAGGGATACATTGGATGTCAAGACACGTGGAAAAAACGTACAAAAAAGAGATTGGAGACATCAAGATTTTGGACGAATTTTTTAACAATTTTCAAATTTTCAGAAAGGATGTTCCAGATAAGGTCAAAAACGACATACTCAGATCTTCACCAAACTTTGCAGGGATACATTGGATATCAAGACACGTGGAAAAAACGTACAAAACAAGAGATTGGAGACATCAAGATTTTGGACGAATTTTTTAAGAATTTTCAAATTTTCAGATAGGAGGTTCCAGATAAGGTCAAAAACTACATACTCAGATCTTCACCAAACTTTGCAGGGATACATTGGATGTCAAGACACGTGGAAAAAACGTACAAAACAAGAGATTGGGGTCATCAAGATTTTGGACGGATTTTTTAGGAATTTTCAAATTTTCAGATGGGAGGTTCCAGATAAGGTCAAAAACTACATACTCAGATCTTCACCAAACATTGCAGGGATACATTGGATGTCAAGACACGTGGAAAAAACGTACAAAACAAGAGATTGGAGACATCAAAATTTTGGACGAATTTTTTAAGAATTTTCAAATTTTCAGATAGGAGGTTCCAGATGAGGTCAAAAACTACATACTCAGATCTTCACCAAACTTTGCAGGAATACTTTGCATGTCAAGACACGTGGAAAAAACGTACAAAACAAGAGATCGGAGACATCAAGATTTTGGACGAATTTTTTAAGAATTTTCAAATTTTCAGATGGGAGGTTCCAGATAAGGTCAAAAACGACATACTCAGATCTTCACCAAACTTTGCATGGATACATTGGATGTCAAGACACGTGGAAAAAAAATACAAAACATAGGATTGGTGACATCAAGATTTTGGACGAATTTTTTAAGAATTTTCAAATTTTCAGATAGGAGGTTCCATATAAGGTCAAAAACTACATACTCAGATCTTCACCAAACTTTGCAGGGATACATTGGATGTCAAGACACGTGGAAAAAACGTACAAAACAAGAGATTGGAGACATCAAGATTATGGAAGAATTTTTTGAGAATTTTCAAATTTTCAGAAAGGAGGTTCCATATAAGGTCAAAAACTACATACTCAGATCTTCACCAAACTTTGCAGGGATACATTGGATGTCAAGACACGTGGAAAAAACGTACAAAACAAGAGATTGGAGACATCAAGATTTTCGACGAATTTTTGAAGAATTTTCAAATTTTCTGATAGGAGGTCACAGATAAGGTCAAAAACTACATACTCAGATCTCCACCAAACATTGCAGGGATACATTGGATGTCAAGACACGTGGAAAAAACGTACAAAACAAGAGATTGGAGACATCAAGATTTTCGACGAATTTTTGAAGAATTTTCAAATTTTCAGATAGGAGGTTCCAGATAAGGTCAAAAACGACATACTCAGATCTTCACCAAACTTTGCATGGATACATTGGATGTCAAGACACGTGGAAAAAACGTACAAAACAAGAGATTGCGGTCATCAAGATTTTGCACGGATTTTTTAGGAATTTTCAAATTTTCAGATGGGAGGTTCCAGATAAGGTCAAAAACTACATACTCAGATTCCCACCAAACTTTGCAGGGATACATTGGATGTCAAGACACGTGGAAAAAACGTACAAAACAAGAGATTGGAGACATCAAGATTTTGGACGAATTTTTTAAGAATTTTCAAATTTTCAGATAGGAGGTTCCATATAAGGTCAAAAACTACATACTCAGATCTTCACCAAACTTTGCATGGATACATTATGTGTCAAGACAAGTGGAAAAAACGTACAAAACAAAAGATTGGAGACATCAAGATTTTGGTCGAATTTTTTAAGAATTTTCAAATTTTCAGATGGGAGGTTCCAGATAAGGTCAAAAACTACATACTCAGATCTTCACCAAACTTTGCAGGGATACATTGGATGTCAAGACACGTGGAAAAAACATACAAAACAAAGGATTGGTGACATCAAGATTTTGGACGAATTTTTTAAGAATTTTCAAATTTTCAGATAGGAGGTTCCATATAAGGTCAAAAACTACATACTCAGATCTTCACCAAACTTTGCAGGGATACATTGGATGTCAAGACACATGGAAAAAACGTACAAAACAAGAGATTGGAGACATCAAGATTATGGACGAATTTTTTGAGAATTTTCAAATTTTCAGAAAGGAGGTTCCATATAAGGTCAAAAACTACATACTCAGATCTTCACCAAACTTTGCAGGGATACATTGGATGTCAAGACACGTGGAAAAAACGTACAAAACAAGAGATTGGAGACATCAAGATTTTCGACGAATTTTTTAAGAATTTTCAAATTTTCAGAAAGGATGTTCCAGATAAGGTCAAAAACGACATACTCAGATCTTCACCAAACTTTGCAGGGATACATTGGAGGTCGAGACACGTGGAAAAAACGTACAAAACAAGAGATTTTAGACATCAAGATTTTGGACGAATTTTTGAAGAATTTTCAAATTTTCTGATAGGAGGTCCCAGATAAGGTCAAAAACTACATACTCAGATCTCCACCAAACATTACAGGGATACATTGGATGTCAAGACACGTGGAAAAAACGTACAAAACAAGAGATTGGAGACATCAAGATTTTCGACGAATTTTTGAAGAATTTTCAAATTTTCAGATAGGAGGTTCCAGATAAGGTCAAAAACTACATACTCAGATCTTCACCAAACGTTGCAGGGATACTTTGCATGTCAAGACACGTGGAAAAAACGTACAAAACAAGAGATTGGAGACATCAAGATTTTCGACGAATTTTTTAAGAATTTTCAAATTTTCAGATGGGAGGTTCCAGATAAGGTCAAAAACGACATACTCAGATCTTCACCAAACTTTGCATGGATACATTGGATGTCAAGACACGTGGAAAAAACGTACAAAACAAGAGATTGGGGTCATCTAGATTTTGCACGGATTTTTTAGGAATTTTCAAATTTTCAGATGGGAGGTTCCAGATAAGGTCAAAAACTACATACTCAGATCTTCACCAAACTTTGCAGGGATACATTGGATGTCAAGACACGTGGAAAAAACGTACAAAACAAGAGATTGGAGACATCAAGATTTTGGACGAATTTTTTAAGAATTTTCAAATTTTCAGATAGGAGGTTCCATATAAGGTCAAAAACTACATACTCAGATCTTCACCAAACTTTGCATGGATACATTATGTGTCAAGACACGTTAAAAAAAAACGTACAAAACAAAAGATTGGAGACATCAAGATTTTGGTCGAATTTTTTAAGAATTTTCAAATTTTCAGATGTTAGGTTCCAGATAAGGTCAAAAACTACATACTCAGATCTTCACCAAACTTTGCAGGGATACATTGGATGTCAAGACACGTGGAAAAAACGTACAAAAAAGAGATTGGAGACATCAAGATTTTGGACGAATTTTTTAACAATTTTCAAATTTTCAGAAAGGATGTTCCAGATAAGGTCAAAAACGACATACTCAGATCTTCACCAAACTTTGCAGGGATACATTGGATGTCAAGACACGTGGAAAAAACGTACAAAACAAGAGATTGGAGACATCAAGATTATGGACGAATTTTTTGAGAATTTTCAAATTTTCAGAAAGGAGGTTCCATATAAGGTCAAAAACTACATACTCAGATCTTCACCAAACTTTGCAGGGATACATTGGATGTCAAGACACGTGGAAAAAACGTACAAAACAAGAGATTGGAGACATCAAGATTTTCGACGAATTTTTTAAGAATTTTCAAATTTTCAGAAAGGATGTTCCAGATAAGGTCAAAAACGACATACTCAGATCTTCACCAAACTTTGCAGGGATACATTGGAGGTCGAGACACGTGGAAAAAACGTACAAAACAAGAGATTGGAGACATCAAGATTTTGGACGAATTTTTGAAGAATTTTCAAATTTTCTGATAGGAGGTCCCAGATAAGGTCAAAAACTACATACTCAGATCTCCACCAAACATTGCAGGGATACATTGGATGTCAAGACACGTGGAAAAAACGTACAAAACAAGAGATTGGAGACATCAAGATTTTCGACGAATTTTTGAAGAATTTTCAAATTTTCAGATAGGAGGTTCCAGATAAGGTCAAAAACTACATACTCAGATCTTCACCAAACGTTGCAGGGATACTTTGCATGTCAAGACACGTGGAAAAAACGTACAAAACAAGAGATTGGAGACATCAAGATTTTCGACGAATTTTTTAAGAATTTTCAAATTTTCAGATGGGAGGTTCCAGATAAGGTCAAAAACGACATACTCAGATCTTCACCAAACTTTGCATGGATACATTGGATGTCAAGACACGTGGAAAAAACGTACAAAACAAGAGATTGGGGTCATCAAGATTTTGCACGGATTTTTTAGGAATTTTCAAATTTTCAGATGGGAGGTTCCAGATAAGGTCAAAAACTACATACTCAGATCTTCACCAAACTTTGCAGGGATACATTGGATGTCAAGACACGTGGAAAAAACGTACAAAACAAGAGATTGGAGACATCAAGATTTTGGACGAATTTTTTAAGAATTTTCAAATTTTCAGATAGGAGGTTCCATATAAGGTCAAAAACTACATACTCAGATCTTCACCAAACTTTGCATGGATACATTATGTGTCAAGACACGTGGAAAAAACGTACAAAACAAAAGATTGGAGACATCAAGATTTTGGTCGAATTTTTTAAGAATTTTCAAATTTTCAGATGGGAGGTTCCAGATAAGGTCAAAAACTACATACTCAGATCTTCACCAAACTTTGCAGGGATACATTGGATGTCAAGACACGTGGAAAAAACATACAAAACAAAGGATTGGTGACATCAAGATTTTGGACGAATTTTTTAAGAATTTTCAAATTTTCAGATAGGAGGTTCCATATAAGGTCAAAAACTACATACTCAGATCTTCACCAAACTTTGCATGGATACATTATGTGTCAAGACACGTTAAAAAAAACGTACAAAACAAAAGATTGGAGACATCAAGATTTTGGTCGAATTTTTTAAGAATTTTCAAATTTTCAGATGGGAGGTTCCAGATAAGGTCAAAAACTACATACTCAGATCTTCACCAAACTTTGCAGGGATACATTGGATGTCAAGACACGTGGAAAAAACGTACAAAAAAGAGATTGGAGACATCAAGATTTTGGACGAATTTTTTAACAATTTTCAAATTTTCAGAAAGGATGTTCCAGATAAGGTCAAAAACGACATACTCAGATCTTCACCAAACTTTGCAGGGATACATTGGATATCAAGACACGTGGAAAAAACGTACAAAACAAGAGATTGGAGACATCAAGATTTTGGACGAATTTTTTAAGAATTTTCAAATTTTCAGATAGGAGGTTCCAGATAAGGTCAAAAACTACATACTCAGATCTTCACCAAACTTTGCAGGGATACATTGGATGTCAAGACACGTGGAAAAAACGTACAAAACAAGAGATTGGGGTCATCAAGATTTTGGACGGATTTTTTAGGAATTTTCAAATTTTCAGATGGGAGGTTCCAGATAAGGTCAAAAACTACATACTCAGATCTTCACCAAACATTGCAGGGATACATTGGATGTCAAGACACGTGGAAAAAACGTACAAAACAAGAGATTGGAGACATCAAAATTTTGGACGAATTTTTTAAGAATTTTCAAATTTTCAGATAGGAGGTTCCAGATGAGGTCAAAAACTACATACTCAGATCTTCACCAAACTTTGCAGGAATACTTTGCATGTCAAGACACGTGGAAAAAACGTACAAAACAAGAGATCGGAGACATCAAGATTTTCGACGAATTTTTTAAGAATTTTCAAATTTTCAGATGGGAGGTTCCAGATAAGGTCAAAAACGACATACTCAGATCTTCACCAAACTTTGCATGGATACATTGGATGTCAAGACACGTGGAAAAAACATACAAAACATAGGATTGGTGACATCAAGATTTTGGACGAATTTTTTAAGAATTTTCAAATTTTCAGATAGGAGGTTCCATATAAGGTCAAAAACTACATACTCAGATCTTCACCAAACTTTGCAGGGATACATTGGAGGTCGAGACACGTGGAAAAAAAGTACAAAACAAGAGATTGGGGTCATCAAGATTTTGGACGGATTTTTTAGGAATTTTCAAATTTTCGGATGGGAGGTTCCAGATAAAATCAAAAACTACATACTCAGATCTTCACCAAACATTGCAGGGATACATTGGATGTCAAGACACGTGGAAAAAACGTACAAAACAAGAGATTGGAGACATCAAGATTTTGGACGAATTTTTTAAGAATTTTCAAATTTTCAGATAGGAGGTTCCAGATGAGGTAAAAAACTACATACTCAGATCTTCACCAAACTTTGCAGGAATACTTTGCATGTCAAGACACGTGGAAAAAACGTACAAAACAAGAGATCGGAGACATCAAGATTTTCGACGAATTTTTTAAGAATTTTCAAATTTTCAGATGGGAGGTTCCAGATAAGGTCAAAAACGACATACTCAGATCTTCACCAAACTTTGCAGGGATCCATTGGAGGTAGAGACACGTGGAAAAAACGTACAAAACAAGAGATTGGAGACATCAAGATTTTGGACGAATTTTTTAAGAATTTTCAAATTTTCAGATAGGAGGTTCCATATAAGGTCAAAAACTACATACTCAGATCTTCACCAAACTTTGCAGGGATACATTGGATGTCAAGACACGTGGAAAAAACGTACAAAACAAGAGATTGGAGACATCAAGATTTTCGACGAATTTTTTAAGAATTTTCAAATTTTCAGAAAGGATGTTCCAGATAAGGTCAAAAACGACATACTCAGATCTTCACCAAACTTTGCAGGAATACTTTGCATGTCAAGACACGTGGAAAAAACGTACAAAACAAGAGATCGGAGACATCAAGATTTTCGACGAATTTTTTAAGAATTTTCAAATTTTCAGATGGGAGGTTCCAGATAAGGTCAAAAACGACATACTCAGATCTTCACCAAACTTTGCAGGGATCCATTGGAGGTAGAGACACGTGGAAAAAACGTACAAAACAAGAGATTGGAGACATCAAGATTTTGGACGAATTTTTGAAGAATTTTCAAATTTTCAGATAGGAGGTTCCAGATAAGGTCTAAAACTACATACTCAGATCTCCACCAAACATTGCAGGAATACATTGGATGTCAAGACACGTGGAAAAAACGTACAAAACAAGAGATTGGAGACATCAAGATTTTCGACGAATTTTTGAAGAATTTTCAAATTTTCAGATAGGAGGTTCCAGATAAGGTCAAAAACTACATACTCAGATCTTCACCAAACGTTGCAGGGATACTTTGCATGTCAAGACACGTGGAAAAAACGTACAAAACAAAAGATTGGAGACATCAAGATTTTCGACGAATTTTTTAAGAATTTTCAAATTTTCAGATGGGAGGTTCCAGATAAGGTCAAAAACGACATACTCAGATCTTCACCAAACTTTGCATGGATACATTGGATGTCAAGACACGTGGAAAAAACGTACAAAACAAGAGATTGGAGACATCAAGATTTTGGACGAATTTTTTAAGAATTCTCAAATTTTCAGAGGAGGTTCCATATAAGGTCAAAAACTACATACTCAGATCTTCACCAAACTTTGCAGGGATACTTTGGATGTCAAGACACGTGGAAAAAACGTACAAAACAAGAGATTGGGGTCATCAAGATTTTGGACGAATTTTTTAAGAATTTTCAAATTTTCAGATGGGAGGTTCAATATAAGGTCAAAAACTACATACTCAGATCTTCACCAAACTTTGCATGGATACATTGGATGTCAAGACACGTGGAAAAAACATACAAGACATAGGATTCGGAACATCAAGATTTTGGTCGAATTTTTTAAGAATTTTCAAATTTTCAGATAGGAGGTTCCATATAAGGTCAAAAACTACATACTCAGATCTTCACCAAACATTGCAGGAATACATTGGATGTCAAGACACGTGGAAAAAACGTACAAAACAAGAGATTGGGGTCATCAAGATTTTGCACGGATTTTTTAGGAATTTTCAAATTTTCAGATGGGAGGTTCCAGATAACGTCAAAAACTACATACTCAGATCTTCACCAAACTTTGCAGGGATACATTGGATGTCAAGACACGTGGAAAAAACGTACAAAACAAGAGATTGGAGACATCAAGATTTTGGACGAATTTTTTAAGAATTTTCAAATTTTCAGATAGGAGGTTCCATATAAGGTCAAAAACTACATACTCAGATCTTCACCAAACTTTGCATGGATACATTATGTGTCAAGACACGTGGAAAAAACGTACAAAACAAAAGATTGGAGACATCAAGATTTTGGTCGAATTTTTTAAGAATTTTCAAATTTTCAGATGGGAGGTTCCAGATAAGGTCAAAAACTACATACTCAGATCTTCACCAAACTTTGCAGGGATACATTGGATGTCAAGACACGTGGAAAAAACGTACAAAACAAGAGATTGGAGACATCAAGATTTTGGACGAATTTTTTAAGAATTTTTAAATTTTCAGATAGGAGGTTCCAGATGAGGTCAAAAACTACATACTCAGATCTTCACCAAACTTTGCAGGAATACTTTGCATGTCAAGACACGTGGAAAAAACGTACAAAACAAGAGATTGGAGACATCAAGATTATGGACGAATTTTTTGAGAATTTTCAAATTTTCAGAAAGGAGGTTCCATATAAGGTCAAAAACTACATACTCAGATCTTCACCAAACTTTGCAGGGATACATTGGATGTCAAGACACGTGGAAAAAACGTACAAAACAAGAGATTGGAGACATCAAGATTTTCGACGAATTTTTTAAGAATTTTCAAATTTTCAGAAAGGATGTTCCAGATAAGGTCAAAAACGACATACTCAGATCTTCACCAAACTTTGCAGGGATACATTGGAGGTCGAGACACGTGGAAAAAACGTACAAAACAAGAGATTGGAGACATCAAGATTTTGGACGAATTTTTGAAGAATTTTCAAATTTTCTGATAGGAGGTCCCAGATAAGGTCAAAAACTACATACTCAGATCTCCACCAAACATTGCAGGGATACATTGGATGTCAAGACACGTGGAAAAAACGTACAAAACAAGAGATTGGAGACATCAAGATTTTCGACGAATTTTTTAAGAATTTTCAAATTTTCAGATAGGAGGTTCCAGATAAGGTCAAAAACGACATACTCAGATCTTCACCAAACTTTGCATGGATACATTGGATGTCAAGACACGTGGAAAAAACGTACAAAACAAGAGATTGGGGTCATCAAGATTTTGCACGGATTTTTTAGGAATTTTCAAATTTTCAGATGGGAGGTTCCAGGTAAGGTCAAAAACTACATACTCAGATCTTCACCAAACTCTGCAGGGATACATTGGATGTCAAGACACGTGGAAAAAACGTACAAAACAAGAGATTGGAGACATCAAGATTTTGGACGAATTTTTTAAGAATTTTCAAATTTTCAGATAGGAGGTTCCATATAAGGTCAAAAACTACATACTCAGATCTTCACCAAACTTTGCATGGATACATTATGTGTCAAGACACGTGGAAAAAACGTACAAAACAAAAGATTGGAGACATCAAGATTTTGGTCGAATTTTTTAAGAATTTTCAAATTTTCAGATGGGAGGTTCCAGATAAGGTCAAAAACTACATACTCAGATCTTCACCAAACTTTGCAGGGATACATTGGATGTCAAGACACGTGGAAAAAACACAAAACATAGGATTGGTGACATCAAGATTTTGGACGAATTTTTTAAGAATTTTCAAATTTTCAGATTGGAGGTTCCATATAAGGTCAAAAACTACATACTCAGATCTTCACCAAACTTTGCAGGGATACATTGGATGTCAAGACACGTGGAAAAAACGTACAAAACAAGAGATTGGAGACATCAAGATTATGGACGAATTTTTTGAGAATTTTCAATTTTTCAGAAAGGAGGTTCCATATAAGGTCAAAAACTACATACTCAGATCTTCACCAAACTTTGCATGGATACATTATGTGTCAAGACACGTGGAAAAAACGTACAAAACAAGAGATTGGAGACATCAAGATTTTCGACGAATTTTTTAAGAATTTTCAAATTTTCAGAAAGGATGTTCCAGATAAGGTCAAAAACGACATACTCAGATCTTCACCAAACTTTGCAGGGATACATTGGAGGTCGAGACACGTGGAAAAAACGTACAAAACAAGAGATTGGAGACATCAAGATTTTGGACGAATTTTTGAAGAATTTTCAAATTTTCTGATAGGAGGTCCCAGATAAGGTCAAAAACTACATACTCAGATCTCCACCAAACATTGCAGGGATACATTGGATGTCAAGACACGTGGAAAAAACGTACAAAACAAGAGATTGGAGACATCAAGATTTTCGACGAATTTTTGAAGAATTTTCAAATTTTCAGACAGGAGGTTCCAGATAAGGTCAAAAACTACATACTCAGATCTTCACCAAACGTTGCAGGGATACTTTGCATGTCAAGACACGTGGAAAAAACGTACAAAACAAGAGATTGGAGACATCAAGATTTTCGACGAATTTTTTAAGAATTTTCAAATTTTCAGATGGGAGGTTCCAGATAAGGTCAAAAACGACATACTCAGATCTTCACCAAACTTTGCATGGATACATTGGATGTCAAGACACGTGGAAAAAACGTACAAAACAAGAGATTGGGGTCATCAAGATTTTGCACGGATTTTTTAGGAATTTTCAAATTTTCAGATGGGAGGTTCCAGATAAGGTCAAAAACTACATACTCAGATCTTCACCAAACTTTGCATGGATACATTATGTGTCAAGACACGTTAAAATAAAACGTACAAAACAAAAGATTGGAGACATCAAGATTTTGGTCGAATTTTTTAAGAATTTTCAAATTTTCAGATGGGAGGTTCCAGATAAGGTCAAAAACTACATACTCAGATCTTCACCAAACTTTGCATGGATACATTGGATGTCAAGACACGTGGAAAAAACGTACAAAAAAGAGATTGGAGACATCAAGATTTTGGACGAATTTTTTAACAATTTTCAAATTTTCAGAAAGGATGTTCCAGATAAGGTCAAAAACGACATACTCAGATCTTCACCAAACTTTGCAGGGATACATTGGATATCAAGACACGTGGAAAAAACGTACAAAACAAGAGATTGGAGACATCAAGATTTTGGACGAATTTTTTAAGAATTTTCAAATTTTCAGATAGGAGGTTCCAGATAAAGTCAAAAACTACATACTCAGATCTTCACCAAACTTTGCAGGGATACATTGGATGTCAAGACACGTGGAAAAAACGTACAAAACAAGAGATTGGGGTCATCAAGATTTTGGACGGATTTTTTAGGAATTTTCAAATTTTCAGATGGGAGGTTCCAGATAAGGTCAAAAACTACATACTCAGATCTTCACCAAACATTGCAGGGATACATTGGATGTCAAGACACGTGGAAAAAACGTACAAAACAAGAGATTTGAGACATCAAAATTTTGGACGAATTTTTTAAGAATTTTCAAATTTTCAGATAGGAGGTTCCAGATGAGGTCAAAAACTACATACTCAGATCTTCACCAAACTTTGCAGGAATACTTTGCATGTCAAGACACGTGGAAAAAACGTACAAAACAAGAGATCGGAGACATCAAGATTTTCGACGAATTTTTTAAGAATTTTCAAATTTTCAGATGGGAGGTTCCAGATAAGGTCAAAAACGACATACTCAGATCTTCACCAAACTTTGCATGGATACATTGGATGTCAAGACACGTGGAAAAAACATACAAAACATAGGATTGGTGACATCAAGATTTTGGACGAATTTTTTAAGAATTTTCAAATTTTCAGATAGGAGGTTCCATATAAGGTCAAAAACTACATACTCAGATCTTCACCAAACTTTGCAGGGATACATTGGAGGTCGAGACACGTGGAAAAAAAGTACAAAACAAGAGATTGGGGTCATCAAGATTTTGGACGGATTTTTTAGGAATTTTCAAATTTTCAGATGGGAGGTTCCAGATAAGATCAAAAACTACATACTCAGATCTTCACCAAACATTGCAGGGATACATTGGATGTCAAGACACGTGGAAAAAACGTACAAAACAAGAGATTGGAGACATCAAGATTTTGGACGAATTTTTTAAGAATTTTCAAATTTTCAGATAGGAGGTTCCAGATGAGGTCAAAAACTACATACTCAGATCTTCACCAAACTTTGCAGGAATACTTTGCATGTCAAGACACGTGGAAAAAACGTACAAAACAAGAGATCGGAGACATCAAGATTTTCGACGAATTTTTTAAGAATTTTCAAATTTTCAGATGGGAGGTTCCAGATAAGGTCAAAAACGACATACTCAGATCTTCACCAAACTTTGCAGGGATCCATTGGAGGTAGAGACACGTGGAAAAAACGTACAAAACAAGAGATTGGAGACATCAAGATTTTGGACGAATTTTTTAAGAATTTTCAAATTTTCAGATAGGAGGTTCCATATAAGGTCAAAAACTACATACTCAGATCTTCACCAAACTTTGCAGGGATACATTGGATGTCAAGACACGTGGAAAAAACGTACAAAACAAGAGATTGGAGACATCAAGATTTTCGACGAATTTTTTAAGAATTTTCAAATTTTCAGAAAGGATGTTCCAGATAAGGTCAAAAACGACATACTCAGATCTTCACCAAACTTTGCAGGGATCCATTGGAGGTCGAGACACGTGGAAAAAACGTACAAAACAAGAGATTGGAGACATCAAGATTTTGGACGAATTTTTGAAGAATTTTCAAATTTTCAGATAGGAGGTTCCAGATAAGGTCTAAAACTACATACTCAGATCTCCACCAAACATTGCAGGAATACATTGGATGTCAAGACACGTGGAAAAAACGTACAAAACAAGAGATTGGAGACATCAAGATTTTCGACGAATTTTTGAAGAATTTTCAAATTTTTAGATAGGAGGTTCCAGATAAGGTCAAAAACTACATACTCAGATCTTCACCAAACGTTGCAGGGATACTTTGCATGTCAAGACACGTGGAAAAAACGTACAAAACAAAAGATTGGAGACATCAAGATTTTCGACGAATTTTTTAAGAATTTTCAAATTTTCAGATGGGAGGTTCCAGATAAGGTCAAAAACGACATACTCAGATCTTCACCAAACTTTGCATGGATACATTGGATGTCAAGACACGTGGAAAAAACGTACAAAACAAGAGATTGGAGACATCAAGATTTTGGACGAATTTTTTAAGAATTCTCAAATTTTCAGAAAGGAGGTTCCATATAAGGTCAAAAACTACATACTCAGATCTTCACCAAACTTTGCAGGGATACTTTGGATGTCAAGACACGTGGAAAAAACGTACAAAACAAGAGATTGGGGTCATCAAGATTTTGGACGAATTTTTTAAGAATTTTCAAATTTTCAGATGGGAGGTTCAATATAAGGTCAAAAACTACATACTCAGATCTTCACCAAACTTTGCATGGATACATTGGATGTCAAGACACGTGGAAAAAACATACAAGACATAGGATTCGGAACATCAAGATTTTGGTCGAATTTTTTAAGAATTTTCAAATTTTCAGATAGGAGGTTCCATATAAGGTCAAAAACTACATACTCAGATCTTCACCAAACATTGCAGGAATACATTGGATGTCAAGACACGTGGAAAAAACGTACAAAACAAGAGATTGGGGTCATCAAGATTTTGCACGGATTTTTTAGGAATTTTCAAATTTTCAGATGGGAGGTTCCAGATAAGGTCAAAAACTACATACTCAGATCTTGACCAAACTTTGCAGGGATACATTGGATGTCAAGACACGTGGAAAAAACGTACAAAACAAGAGATTGGAGACATCAAGATTTTGGACGAATTTTTTAAGAATTTTCAAATTTTCAGATAGGAGGTTCCATATAAGGTCAAAAACTACATACTCAGATCTTCACCAAACTTTGCATGGATACATTATGTGTCAAGACACGTGGAAAAAACGTACAAAACAAAAGATTGGAGACATCAAGATTTTGGTCGAATTTTTTAAGAATTTTCAAATTTTCAGATGGGAGGTTCCAGATAAGGTCAAAAACTACATACTCAGATCTTCACCAAACTTTGCAGGGATACATTGGATGTCAAGACACGTGGAAAAAACGTACAAAACAAGAGATTGGAGACATCAAGATTTTGGACGAATTTTTTAAGAATTTTTAAATTTTCAGATAGGAGGTTCCATATAAGGTCAAAAACTACATACTCAGATCTTCACCAAACTTTGCATGGATACATTATGTGTCAAGACACGTGGAAAAAACGTACAAAACAAGAGATTGGAGACATCAAGATATTGGTCGAATTTTTTAAGAATTTTCAAATTTTCAGATGGGAGGTTCCAGATAAGGTCAAAAACTACATACTCAGATCTTCACCAAACTTTGCAGGGATACATTGGATGTCAAGACACGTGGAAAAAACGTACAAAACAACAGATAGGAGACATCAAGATTTTGGACGAATTTTTTAACAATTTTCAAATTTTCAGAAAGGATGTTCCAGATAAGGTCAAAAACAACATACTCAGATCTTCACCAAACTTTGCAGGGATACATTGGATATCAAGACACGTGGAAAAACGTACAAAACAAGAGATTGGAGACATCAAGATTTTGGACGAATTTTTTAAGAATTTTCAAATTTTCAGATAGGAGGTTCCAGATAAGATCAAAAACTACATACTCAGATCTTCACCAAACTTTGCAGGGATACATTGGATGTCAAGACACGTGGAAAAAAAGTACAAAACAAGAGATTGGGGTCATCAAGATTTTGGACGGATTTTTTAGGAATTTTCAAATTTTCAGATGGGAGGTTCCATATAAGGTCAAAAACTACATACTCAGATCTTCACCAAACTTTGCAGGGATACATTGGAGGTCGAGACACGTGGAAAAAACGTACAAAACAAGAGATTGGAGACATCAAGATTTTGGACGAATTTTTGAAGAATTTTCAAATTTTCTGATAGGAGGTCCCAGATAAGGTCAAAAACTACATACTCAGATCTCCACCAAACATTGCAGGAATACATTGGATGTCAAGACACGTGGAAAAAACGTACAAAACAAGAGATTGGAGACATCAAGATTTTCGACGAATTTTTGAAGAATTTTCAAATTTTCAGATAGGAGGTTCCAGATAAGGTCAAAAACTACATACTCAGATCTTCACCAAACGTTGCAGGGATACTTTGCATGTCAAGACACGTGGAAAAAACGTACAAAACAAGAGATTGGAGACATCAAGATTTTCGACGAATTTTTTAAGAATTTTCAAATTTTCAGATGGGAGGTTCCAGATAAGGTCAAAAACGACATACTCAGATCTTCACCAAACTTTGCATGGATACATTGGATGTCAAGACACGTGGAAAAAACGTACAAAACAAGAGATTGGGGTCATCAAGATTTTGCACGGATTTTTTAGGAATTTTCAAATTTTCAGATGGGAGGTTCCAGATAAGGTCAAAAACTACATACTCAGATCTTCACCAAACTTTGCAGGGATACATTGGATGTCAAGACACGTGGAAAAAACGTACAAAACAAGAGATTGGAGACATCAAGATTTTGGACGAATTTTTTAAGAATTTTCAAATTTTCAGATAGGAGGTTCCATATAAGGTCAAAAACTACATACTCAGATCTTCACCAAACTTTGCATGGATACATTATGTGTCAAGACACGTGGAAAAAACGTACAAAACAAAAGATTGGAGACATCAAGATTTTGGTCGAATTTTTTAAGAATTTTCAAATTTTCAGATGGGAGGTTCCAGATAAGGTCAAAAACTACATACTCAGATCTTCACCAAACTTTGCAGGGATACATTGGATGTCAAGACACGTGGAAAAAACGTACAAAAAAGAGATTGGAGACATCAAGATTTTGGACGAATTTTTTAACAATTTTCAAATTTTCAGAAAGGATGTTCCAGATAAGGTCAAAAACGACATACTCAGATCTTCACCAAACTTTGCAGGGATACATTGGATATCAAGACACGTGGAAAAAACGTACAAAACAAGAGATTGGAGACATCAAGATTTTGGACGAATTTTTTAAGAATTTTCAAATTTTCAGATAGGAGGTTCCAGATAAGGTCAAAAACTACATACTCAGATCTTCAGCAAACATTGCAGGGATACATTGGATGTCAAGACACGTGGAAAAAACGTACAAAACAAGAGATTGGAGACATCAATATTTTGGACGAATTTTTAAAGAATTTTCAAATTTTCAGATAGGAGGTTCCAGATGAGGTCAAAAACTACATAGTCAGATCTTCACCAAACTTTGCAGGAATACTTTGCATGTCAAGACACGTGGAAAAAACGTACAAAACAAGAGATCGGAGACATCAAGATTTTCGACGAATTTTTTAAGAATTTTCAAATTTTCAGATGGGAGATTCCAGATAAGGTCAAAAACGACATACTCAGATCTTCACCAAACTTTGCATGGATACATTGGATGTCAAGACACGTGGAAAAAACATACAAAACATAGGATTGGTGACATCAAGATTTTGGACGAATTTTTTAAGAATTTTCAAATTTTCAGATAGGAGGTTCCATATAAGGTCAAAAACTACATACTCAGATCTTCACCAAACTTTGCAGGGATACATTGGATGTCAAGACACGTGGAAAAAACGTACAAAACAAGAGATTGGAGACATCAAGATTTTCGACGAATTTTTTAAGAATTTTCAAATTTTCAGAAAGGATGTTCCAGATAAGGTCAAAAACGACATACTCAGATCTTCACCAAACTTTGCAGGGATACATTGGAGGTCGAGACACGTGGAAAAAACGTACAAAACAAGAGATTGGAGACATCAAGATTTTGGACGAATTTTTGAAGAATTTTCAAATTTTCAGATAGGAGGTTCCAGATAAGGTCAAAAACTACATACTCAGATCTCAACCAAACATTGCAGGGATACATTGGATGTCAAGACACGTGGAAAAAACGTACAAAACAAGAGATTGGAGACATCAAGATTTTGGACGAATTTTTGAAGAATTTTCAAATTTTCAGATAGGAGGTTCCAGATAAGGTCAAAAACTACATACTCAGATCTTCACCAAACGTTGCAGGGATACTTTGCATGTCAAGACACGTGGAAAAAACGTACAAAACAAGAGATTGGAGACATCAAGATTTTCGACGAATTTTTTAAGAATTTTCAAATTTTCAGATGGGAGGTTCCAGATAAGGTCAAAAACGACATACTCAGATCTTCACCAAACTTTGCATGGATACATTGGATGTCAAGACACGTGGAAAAAACGTACAAAACAAGAGATTGGAGACATCAAGATTTTGGACGAATTTTTTAAGAATTCTCAAATTTTCAGAAAGGAGGTTCCATATAAGGTCAAAAACTACAAACTCAGATCTTCACCAAACTTTGCAGGGATACATTGGATGTCAAGACACGTGGAAAAAACGTACAAAACAAGAGATTGGGGTCATCAAGATTTTGGACGAATTTTTTAAGAATTTTCAAATTTTCAGAAAGGAGGTTCCATATAAGGTCAAAAACTACATACTCAGATCTTCACCAAACTTTGCAGGGATACATTGAATGTCAAGACACGTGGAAAAAACGTACAAAACAAGAGATTGGGGTCATCAAGATTTTGGACGGATTTTTTAGGAATTTTCAAATTTTCAGATGGGAGGTTCCAGATAAGGTCAAAAACTACATACTCAGATCTTCACCAAACTTTGCAGGGATACATTGGATGTCAAGACACGTGGAAAAAACGTACAAAACAAGAGATTGGAGACATCAAGATTTTGGACGAATTTTTTAAGAATTTTTAAATTTTCAGATAGGAGGTTCCATATAAGGTCAAAAACTACATACTCAGATCTTCACCAAACTTTGCATGGATACATTATGTGTCAAGACACGTGGAAAAAACGTACAAAACAAGAGATTGGAGACATCAAGATATTGGTCGAATTTTTTAAGAATTTTCAAATTTTCAGATGGGAGGTTCCAGATAAGGTCAAAAACTACATACTCAGATCTTCACCAAACTTTGCAGGGATACATTGGATTTCAAGACACGTGGAAAAAACGTACAAAACAAGAGATTGGAGACATCTAGATTTTGGACGAATTTTTTAACAATTTTCAAATTTTCAGAAAGGATGTTCCAGATAAGGTCAAAAACGACATACTCAGATCTTCACCAAACTTTGCAGGGATACATTGGATATCAAGACACGTGGAAAAAACGTACAAAACAAGAGATTGGAGACATCAAGATTTTGGACGAATTTTTTAAGAATTTTCAAATTTTCAGATAGGAGGTTCCAGATAAGATCAAAAACTACATACTCAGATCTTCACCAAACTTTGCAGGGATACATTGGATGTCAAGACACGTGGAAAAAACGTACAAAACAAGAGATTGGGGTCATCAAGATTTTGGACGGATTTTTTAGGAATTTTCAAATTTTCAGATGGGAGGTTCCAGATAAGGTCAAAAACTACATACTCAGATCTTCACCAAACTTTGCAGGGATACATTGGATGTCAAGACACGTGGAAAAAACGTACAAAACAAGAGATCGGAGACATCAAGATTTTCGACGAATTTTTTAAGAATTTTCAAATTTTCAGATGGGAGGTTCCAGATAAGGTCAAAAACTACATACTCAGATCTCCACCAAACATTGCAGGAATACATTGGATGTCAAGACACGTGGAAAAAACGTACAAAACAAGAGATTGGAGACATCAAGATTTTCGACGAATTTTTGAAGAATTTTCAAATTTTCAGATAGGAGGTTCCAGATAAGGTCAAAAACTACATACTCAGATCTTCACCAAACGTTGCAGGGATACTTTGCATGTCAAGACACGTGGAAAAAACGTACAAAACAAAAGATTGGAGACATCAAGATTTTCGACGAATTTTTTAAGAATTTTCAAATTTTCAGATGGGAGGTTCCATATAAGGTCAAAAACTACATACTCAGATCTTCAACAAACTTTGCAGGGATACTTTGGATGTCAAGACACGTGGAAAAAACGTACAAAACAAGAGATTGGGGTCATCAAGATTTTGGACGAATTTTTTAAGAATTTTCAAATTTTCAGATGGGAGGTTCAATATAAGGTCAAAAACTACATACTCAGATCTTCACCAAACTTTGCATGGATACATTGGATGTCAAGACACGTGGAAAAAACATACAAAACATAGGATTCGGAACATCAAGATTTTGGTCGAATTTTTTAAGAATTTTCAAATTTTCAGATAGGAGGTTCCATATAAGGTCAAAAACTACATACTCAGATCTTCACCAAACATTGCAGGAATACATTGGATGTCAAGACACGTGGAAAAAACGTACAAAACAAGAGATTGGAGACATCAAGATTTTGGACGAATTTTTTAAGAATTTTCAAATTTTCAGATAGGAGGTTCCATATAAGGTCAAAAACTACATACTCAGATCTTCACCAAACTTTGTATGGATACATTATGTGTCAAGACACGTGGAAAAAACGTACAAAACAAAAGATTGGAGACATCAAGATTTTGGTCGAATTTTTTAAGAATTTTCAAATTTTCAGATGGGAGGTTCCAGATAAGGTCAAAAACTACATACTCAGATCTTCACCAAACTTTGCAGGGATACATTGGATGTCAAGACACGTGGAAAAAACGTACAAAAAAGAGATTGGAGACATCAAGATTTTGGACGAATTTTTTAACAATTTTCAAATTTTCAGAAAGGATGTTCCAGATAAGGTCAAAAACGACATACTCAGATCTTCACCAAACTTTGCAGGGATACATTGGATATCAAGACACGTGGAAAAAACGTACAAAACAAGAGATTGGAGACATCAAGATTTTGGACGAATTTTTTAAGAATTTTCAAATTTTCAGATAGGAGGTTCCAGATAAGGTCAAAAACTACATACTCAGATCTTCACCAAACTTTGCAGGGATACATTGGATGTCAAGACACGTGGAAAAAACGTACAAAACAAGAGATTGGAGACATCAAGATTTTCGACGAATTTTTTAAGAATTTTCAAATTTTCAGAAAGGATGTTCCAGATAAGGTCAAAAACGACATACTCAGATCTTCACCAAACTTTGCAGGGATCCATTGGAGGTCGAGACACGTGGAAAAAACGTACAAAACAAGAGATTGGAGACATCAAGATTTTGGACGAATTTTTGAAGAATTTTCAAATTTTCAGATAGGAGGTTCCAGATAAGGTCTAAAACTACATACTCAGATCTCCACCAAACATTGCAGGAATACATTGGATGTCAAGACACGTGGAAAAAACGTACAAAACAAGAGATTGGAGACATCAAGATTTTCGACGAATTTTTGAAGAATTTTCAAATTTTCAGATAGGAGGTTCCAGATAAGGTCAAAAACTACATACTCAGATCTTCACCAAACGTTGCAGGGATACTTTGCATGTCAAGACACGTGGAAAAAACGTACAAAACAAAAGATTGGAGACATCAAGATTTTCGACGAATTTTTTAAGAATTTTCAAATTTTCAGATGGGAGGTTCCAGATAAGGTCAAAAACGACATACTCAGATCTTCACCAAACTTTGCATGGATACATTGGATGTCAAGACACGTGGAAAAAAGGTACAAAACAAGAGATTGGAGACATCAAGATTTTCGACGAATTTTTTAAGAATTTTCAAATTTTCAGATGGGAGGTTCCAGATAAGGTCAAAAACGACATACTCAGATCTTCACCAAACTTTGCATGGATACATTGGATGTCAAGACACGTGGAAAAAACGTACAAAACAAGAGATTGGAGACATCAAGATTTTGGACGAATTTTTTAAGAATTCTCAAATTTTCAGAAAGGAGGTTCCATATAAGGTCAAAAACTACAAACTCAGATCTTCACCAAACTTTGCAGGGATACATTGGATGTCAAGACACGTGGAAAAAACGTACAAAACAAGAGATTGGGGTCATCAAGATTTTGGACGAATTTTTTAAGAATTTTCAAATTTTCAGAAAGGAGGTTCCATATAAGGTCAAAAACTACATACTCAGATCTTCACCAAACTTTGCAGGGATACATTGGATGTCAAGACACGTGGAAAAAACGTACAAAACAAGAGATTGGAGACATCAAGATTTTGGACGAATTTTTTAAGAATTTTTAAATTTTCAGATAGGAGGTTCCATATAAGGTCAAAAACTACATACTCAGATCTTCACCAAACTTTGCATGGATACATTATGTGTCAAGACACGTGGAAAAAACGTACAAAACAAGAGATTGGAGACATCAAGATATTGGTCGAATTTTTTAAGAATTTTCAAATTTTCAGATGGGAGGTTCCAGATAAGGTCAAAAACTACATACTCAGATCTTCACCAAACTTTGCAGGGATACAATGGATGTCAAGACACGTGGAAAAAACGTACAAAACAAGAGATAGGAGACATCAAGATTTTGGACGAATTTTTTAACAATTTTCAAATTTTCAGAAAGGATGTTCCAGATAAGGTCAAAAACGACATACTCAGATCTTCACCAAACTTTGCAGGGATACATTGGATATCAAGACACGTGGAAAAAACGTACAAAACAAGAGATTGGAGACATCAAGATTTTGGACGAATTTTTTAAGAATTTTCAAATTTTCAGATAGGAGGTTCCAGATAAGATCAAAAACTACATACTCAGATCTTCACCAAACTTTGCAGGGATACATTGGATGTCAAGACACGTGGAAAAAACGTACAAAACAAGAGATTGGGGTCATCAAGATTTTGGACGGATTTTTTAGGAATTTTCAAATTTTCAGATGGGAGGTTCCAGATAAGGTCAAAAACTACATACTCAGATCTTCACCAAACATTGCAGGGATACATTGGATGTCAAGACACGTGGAAAAAACGTACAAAACAAGAGATTGGAGACATCAAGATTTTGGACGAATTTTTTAAGAATTTTCAAATTTTCAGATAGGAGGTTCCAGATGAGGTCAAAAACTACATACTCAGATCTTCACCAAACTTTGCAGGAATACTTTGCATGTCAAGACACGTGGAAAAAACGTACAAAACAAGAGATCGGAGACATCAAGATTTTCGACGAATTTTTTAAGAATTTTCAAATTTTCAGATGGGAGGTTCCAGATAAGGTCAAAAACGACATACTCAGATCTTCACCAAACTTTGCAGGGATCCATTGGAGGTCGAGACACGTGGAAAAAACGTACAAAACAAGAGATTGGAGACATCAAGATTTTGGACGAATTTTTTAAGAATTTTCAAATTTTCAGATAGGAGGTTCCATATAAGGTCAAAAACTACATACTCAGATCTTCACCAAACTTTGCAGGGATACATTGGATGTCAAGACACGTGGAAAAATCGTACAAAACAAGAGATTGGAGACATCAAGATTTTCGACGAATTTTTTAGGAATTTTCAAATTTTCAGAAAGGATGTTCCAGATAAGGTCAAAAACGACATACTCAGATCTTCACCAAACTTTGCAGGGATCCATTGGAGGTCGAGACACGTGGAAAAAACGTACAAAACAAGAGATTGGAGACATCAAGATTTTGGACGAATGTTTGAAGAATTTTCAAATTTTCAGATAGGAGGTTCCAGATAAGGTCTAAAACTACATACTCAGATCTCCACCAAACATTGCAGGAATACATTGGATGTCAAGACACGTGGAAAAAACGTACAAAACAAGAGATTGGAGACATCAAGATTTTCGACGAATTTTTGAAGAATTTTCAAATTTTCAGATAGGAGGTTCCAGATAAGGTCAAAAACTACATACTCAGATCTTCACCAAACGTTGCAGGGATACTTTGCATGTCAAGACACGTGGAAAAAACGTACAAAACAAAAGATTGGAGACATCAAGATTTTCGACGAATTTTTTTAAGAATTTTCAAATTTTCAGATGGGAGGTTCCAGATAAGGTCAAAAACGACATACTCAGATCTTCACCAAACTTTGCATGGATACATTGGATGTCAAGACACGTGGAAAAAACGTACAAAACAAGAGATTGGAGACATCAAGATTTTGGACGAATTTTTTAAGAATTCTCAAATTTTCAGAAAGGAGGTTCCATATAAGGTCAAAAACTACATACTCAGATCTTCACCAAACTTTGCAGGGATACTTTGGATGTCAAGACACGTGGAAAAAACGTACAAAACAAGAGATTGGGGTCATCAAGATTTTGGACGAATTTTTTAAGAATTTTCAAATTTTCAGATGGGAGGTTCAATATAAGGTCAAAAACTACATACTCAGATCTTCACCAAACTTTGCATGGATACATTGGATGTCAAGACACGTGGAAAAAACATACAAAACATAGGATTCGGAACATCAAGATTTTGGTCGAATTTTTTAAGAATTTTCAAATTTTCAGATAGGAGGTTCCATATAAGGTCAAAAACTACATACTCAGATCTTCACCAAACATTGCAGGAATACATTGGATGTCAAGACACGTGGAAAAAACGTACAAAACAAGAGATTGGAGACATCAAGATTTTGGACGAATTTTTTAAGAATTTTCAAATTTTCAGATAGGAGGTTCCATATAAGGTCAAAAACTACATACTCAGATCTTCACCAAACTTTGCATGGATACATTATGTGTCAAGACACGTGGAAAAAACGTACAAAACAAAAGATTGGAGACATCAAGATTTTGGTCGAATTTTTTAAGAATTTTCAAATTTTCAGATGGGAGGTTCCAGATAAGGTCAAAAACTACATACTCAGATCTTCACCAAACTTTGCAGGGATACATTGGATGTCAAGACACGTGGAAAAAACGTACAAAAAAGAGATTGGAGACATCAAGATTTTGGACGAATTTTTTAACAATTTTCAAATTTTCAGAAAGGATGTTCCAGATAAGGTCAAAAACGACATACTCAGATCTTCACCAAACTTTGCAGGGATACATTGGATATCAAGACACGTGGAAAAAACGTACAAAACAAGAGATTGGAGACATCAAGATTTTGGACGAATTTTTTAAGAATTTTCAAATTTTCAGATAGGAGGTTCCAGATAAGGTCAAAAACTACATACTCAGATCTTCACCAAACTTTGCAGGGATACATTGGATGTCAAGACACGTGGAAAAAACGTACAAAACAAGAGATTGGAGACATCAAGATTTTCGACGAATTTTTTAAGAATTTTCAAATTTTCAGAAAGGATGTTCCAGATAAGGTCAAAAACGACATACTCAGATCTTCACCAAACTTTGCAGGGATCCATTGGAGGTCGAGACACGTGGAAAAAACGTACAAAACAAGAGATTGGAGACATCAAGATTTTGGACGAATTTTTGAAGAATTTTCAAATTTTCAGATAGGAGGTTCCAGATAAGGTCTAAAACTACATACTCAGATCTCCACCAAACATTGCAGGAATACATTGGATGTCAAGACACGTGGAAAAAACGTACAAAACAAGAGATTGGAGACATCAAGATTTTCGACGAATTTTTGAAGAATTTTCAAATTTTCAGATAGGAGGTTCCAGATAAGGTCAAAAACTACATACTCAGATCTTCACCAAACGTTGCAGGGATACTTTGCATGTCAAGACACGTGGAAAAAACGTACAAAACAAAAGATTGGAGACATCAAGATTTTCGACGAATTTTTTAAGAATTTTCAAATTTTCAGATGGGAGGTTCCAGATAAGGTCAAAAACGACATACTCAGATCTTCACCAAACTTTGCATGGATACATTGGATGTCAAGACACGTGGAAAAAACGTACAAAACAAGAGATTGGAGACATCAAGATTTTGGACGAATTTTTTAAGAATTCTCAAATTTTCAGAAAGGAGGTTCCATATAAGGTCAAAAACTACATACTCAGATCTTCACCAAACTTTGCAGGGATACTTTGGATGTCAAGACACGTGGAAAAAACGTACAAAACAAGAGATTGGGGTCATCAAGATTTTGGACGAATTTTTTAAGAATTTTCAAATTTTCAGATGGGAGGTTCAATATAAGGTCAAAAACTACATACTCAGATCTTCACCAAACTTTGCATGGATACATTGGATGTCAAGACACGTGGAAAAAACATACAAAACATAGGATTCGGAACATCAAGATTTTGGTCGAATTTTTTAAGAATTTTCAAATTTTCAGATAGGAGGTTCCATATAAGGTCAAAAACTACATACTCAGATCTTCACCAAACATTGCAGGAATACATTGGATGTCAAGACACGTGGAAAAAACGTACAAAACAAGAGATTGGGGTCATCAAGATTTTGCACGGATTTTTTAGGAATTTTCAAATTTTCAGATGGGAGGTTCCAGATAAGGTCAAAAACTACATACTCAGATTTTCACCAAACTTTGCAGGGATACATTGGATGTCAAGACACGTGGAAAAAACGTACAAAACAAGAGATTGGAGACATCAAGATTTTGGACGAATTTTTTAAGAATTTTCAAATTTTCAGATAGGAGGTTCCATATAAGGTCAAAAACTACATACTCAGATCTTCACCAAACTTTGCATGGATACATTATGTGTCAAGACACGTGGAAAAAACGTACAAAACAAAAGATTGGAGACATCAAGATTTTGGTCGAATTTTTTAAGAATTTTCAAATTTTCAGATGGGAGGTTCCAGATAAGGTCAAAAACTACATACTCAGATCTTCACCAAACTTTGCAGGGATACATTGGATGTCAAGACACGTGGAAAAAACGTACAAAAAAGAGATTGGAGACATCAAGATTTTGGACGAATTTTTTAACAATTTTCAAATTTTCAGAAAGGATGTTCCAGATAAGGTCAAAAACGACATACTCAGATCTTCACCAAACTTTGCAGGGATACATTGGATATCAAGACACGTGGAAAAAACGTACAAAACAAGAGATTGGAGACATCAAGATTTTGGACGAATTTTTTAAGAATTTTCAAATTTTCAGATAGGAGGTTCCATATAAGGTCAAAAACTACATACTCAGATCTTCACCAAACTTTGCAGGGATACATTGGATGTCAAGACACGTGGAAAAAACGTACAAAACAAGAGATTGGGGTCATCAAGATTTTGGACGGATTTTTTAGGAATTTTCAAATTTTCAGATGGGAGGTTCCAGATAAGGTCAAAAACTACATACTCAGATCTTCACCAAACATTGCAGGGATACATTGGATGTCAAGACACGTGGAAAAAACGTACAAAACAAGAGATTGGAGACATCAAAATTTTGGACGAATTTTTTAAGAATTTTCAAATTTTCAGATAGGAGGTTCCAGATGAGGTCAAAAACTACATACTCAGATCTTCACCAAACTTTGCAGGAATACTTTGCATGTCAAGACACGTGGAAAAAACGTACAAAACAAGAGATCGGAGACATCAAGATTTTCGACGAATTTTTTAAGAATTTTCAAATTTTCAGATGGGAGGTTCCAGATAAGGTCAAAAACGACATACTCAGATCTTCACCAAACTTTGCATGGATACATTGGATGTCAAGACACGTGGAAAAAACATACAAAACATAGGATTGGTGACATCAAGATTTTGGACGAATTTTTTAAGAATTTTCAAATTTTCAGATAGGAGGTTCCATATAAGGTCAAAAACTACATACTCAGATCTTCACCAAACTTTGCAGGGATACATTGGATGTCAAGACACGTGGAAAAAACGTACAAAACAAGAGATTGGAGACATCAAGATTTTCGACGAATTTTTTAAGAATTTTCAAATTTTCAGAAAGGATGTTCCAGATAAGGTCAAAAACGACATACTCAGATCTTCACCAAACTTTGCAGGGATACATTGGAGGTCGAGACACGTGGAAAAAACGTACAAAACAAGAGATTGGAGACATCAAGATTTTGGACGAATTTTTGAAGAATTTTCAAATTTTCTGATAGGAGGTCCCAGATAAGGTCAAAAACTACATACTCAGATCTCCACCAAACATTGCAGGGATACATTGGATGTCAAGACACGTGGAAAAAACGTACAAAACAAGAGATTGGAGACATCAAGATTTTCGACGAATTTTTGAAGAATTTTCAAATTTTCAGATAGGAGGTTCCAGATAAGGTCAAAAACTACATACTCAGATCTTCACCAAACGTTGCAGGGATACTTTGCATGTCAAGACACGTGGAAAAAACGTACAAAACAAGAGATTGGAGACATCAAGATTTTCGACGAATTTTTTAAGAATTTTCAAATTTTCAGATGGGAGGTTCCAGATAAGGTCAAAAACGACATACTCAGATCTTCACCAAACTTTGCATGGATACATTGGATGTCAAGACACGTGGAAAAAACGTACAAAACAAGAGATTGGGGTCATCAAGATTTTGCACGGATTTTTTAGGAATTTTCAAATTTTCAGATGGGAGGTTCCATATAAGGTCAAAAACTACATACTCAGATCTTCACCAAACTTTGCATGGATACATTGGATGTCAAGACACGTGGAAAAAACGTACAAAACAAGAGATTGGGGTCATCAAGATTTTGCACGGATTTTTTAGGAATTTTCAAATTTTCAGATGGGAGGTTCCATATAAGGTCAAAAACTACATACTCTGATCTTCACCAAACTTTGCAGGGATACATTGGATGTCAAGACACGTGGAAAAAACGTACAAAACAAGAGATTGGAGACATCAAGATTTTGGACGAATTTTTTAAGAATTTTCAAATTTTCAGATGGGAGGTTCCAGATAAGGTCAAAAACTACATACTCAGATCTTCACCAAACTTTGCAGGGATACATTGGATGTCAAGACACGTGGAAAAAACGTACAAAAAAGAGATTGGAGACATCAAGATTTTGGACGAATTTTTTAACAATTTTCAAATTTTCAGAAAGGATGTTCCAGATAAGGTCAAAAACGACATACTCAGATCTTCACCAAACTTTGCAGGGATACATTGGATATCAAGACACGTGGAAAAAACGTACAAAACAAGAGATTGGAGACATCAAGATTTTGGACGAATTTTTTAAGAATTTTCAAATTTTCAGATAGGAGGTTCCAGATAAGGTCAAAAACTACATACTCAGATCTTCACCAAACTTTGCAGGGATACATTGGATGTCAAGACACGTGGAAAAAACGTACAAAACAAGAGATTGGGGTCATCAAGATTTTGGACGGATTTTTTAGGAATTTTCAAATTTTCAGATGGGAGGTTCCAGATAAGGTCAAAAACTACATACTCAGATCTTCACCAAACATTGCAGGGATACATTGGATGTCAAGACACGTGGAAAAAACGTACAAAACAAGAGATTGGAGACATCAATATTTTGGACGAATTTTTAAAGAATTTTCAAATTTTCAGATAGGAGGTTCCAGATGAGGTCAAAAACTACGTAGTCAGATCTTCACCAAACTTTGCAGGAATACTTTGCATGTCAAGACACGTGGAAAAAACGTACAAAACAAGAGATCGGAGACATCAAGATTTTCGACGAATTTTTTAAGAATTTTCAAATTTTCAGATGGGAGGATCCAGATAAGGTCAAAAACGACATACTCAGATCTTCACCAAACTTTACATGGATACATTGGATGTCAAGACACGTGGAAAAAACATACAAAACATAGGATTGGTGACATCAAGATTTTGCACGAATTTTTTAAGAATTTTCAAATTTTCAGATAGGAGGTTCCATATAAGGTCAAAAACTACATACTCAGATCTTCACCAAACTTTGCAGGGATACATTGGATGTCAAGACACGTGGAAAAAACGTACAAAACAAGAGATTGGAGACATCAAGATTTTCGACGAATTTTTTAAGAATTTTCAAATTTTCAGAAAGGATGTTCCAGATAAGGTCAAAAACGACATACTCAGATCTTCACCAAACTTTGCAGGGATACATTGGAGGTCGAGACACGTGGAAAAAACGTACAAAACAAGAGATTGGAGACATCAAGATTTTGGACGAATTTTTGAAGAATTTTCAAATTTTCAGATAGGAGGTTCCAGATAAGGTCAAAAACTACATACTCAGATCTCAACCAAACATTGCAGGGATACATTGGATGTCAAGACACGTGGAAAAAACGTACAAAACAAGAGATTGGAGACATCAAGATTTTCGACGAATTTTTGAAGAATTTTCAAATTTTCAGATAGGAGGTTCCAGATAAGGTCAAAAACTACATACTCAGATCTTCACCAAACGTTGCAGGGATACTTTGCATGTCAAGACACGTGGAAAAAACGTACAAAACAAGAGATTGGAGACATCAAGATTTTCGACGAATTTTTTAAGAATTTTCAAATTTTCAGATGGGAGGTTCCAGATAAGGTCAAAAACGACATACTCAGATCTTCACCAAACTTTGCATGGATACATTGGATGTCAAGACACGTGGAAAAAACGTACAAAACAAGAGATTGGAGACATCAAGATTTTGGACGAATTTTTTAAGAATTCTCAAATTTTCAGAAAGGAGGTTCCATATAAGGTCAAAAACTACATACTCAGATCTTCACCAAACTTTGCAGGGATACATTGGAGGTCGAGACACGTGGAAAAAAGTACAAAACAAGAGATTGGGGTCATCAAGATTTTGGACGGATTTTTTAGGAATTTTCAAATTTTCAGATGGGAGGTTCCAGATAAGGTCAAAAACTACATACTCAGATCTTCACCAAACATTGCAGGGATACATTGGATGTCAAGACACGTGGAAAAAACGTACAAAACAAGAGATTGGAAACATCAAGATTTTGGACGAATTGTTTAAGAATTTTCAAATTTTCAGATAGGAGGTTCCAGATGAGGTCAAAAACTACATACTCAGATCTTCACCAAACTTTGCAGGAATACTTTGCATGTCAAGACACGAGGAAAAAACGTACAAAACAAGAGATCGGAGACATCAAGATTTTCGACGAATTTTTTAAGAATTTTCAAATTTTCAGATGGGAGGTTCCAGATAAGGTCAAAAACGACATACTCAGATCTTCACCAAACTTTGCAGGGATCCATTGGAGGTCGAGACACGTGGAAAAAACGTACAAAACAAGAGATTGGAGACATCAAGATTTTGGACGAATTTTTTAAGAATTTTCAAATTTTCAGTTGGGAGGTTCCATATAAGGTCAAAAACTACATACTCAGATCTTCACCAAACTTTGCATGGATACATTATGTGTCAAGACACGTGGAAAAAACGTACAAAACAAGAGATTGGAGACATCAAGATATTGGTCGAATTTTTTAAGAATTTTCAAATTTTCAGTTGGGAGGTTCCAGATAAGGTCAAAAACTACATACTCAGATCTTCACCAAACTTTGCAGGGATACATTGGATGTCAAGACACGTGGAAAAAACGTACAAAACAAGAGATAGGAGACATCAAGATTTTGGACGAATTTTTTAAGAATTTTCAAATTTTCAGATAGGAGGTTCCATATAAGGTCAAAAACTACATACTCAGATCTTCACCAAACTTTGCAGGGATACATTGGATGTCAAGACACGTGGAAAAAACGTACAAAACAAGAGATTGGAGACATCAAGATTTTCGACGAATTTTTTAAGAATTTTCAAATTTTCAGAAAGGATGTTCCAGATAAGGTCAAAAACGACATACTCAGATCTTCACCAAACTTTGCAGGGATACATTGGAGGTCGAGACACGTGGAAAAAACGTACAAAACAAGAGATTGGAGACATCAAGATTTTGGACGAATTTTTGAAGAATTTTCAAATTTTCTGATAGGAGGTCCCAGATAAGGTCAAAAACTACATACTCAGATCTCCACCAAACATTGCAGGGATACATTGGATGTCAAGACACGTGGAAAAAACGTACAAAACAAGAGATTGGAGACATCAAGATTTTCGACGAATTTTTGAAGAATTTTCAAATTTTCAGATAGGAGGTTCCAGATAAGGTCAAAAACTACATACTCAGATCTTCACCAAACGTTGCAGGGATACTTTGCATGTCAAGACACGTGGAAGAAACGTACAAAACAAGAGATTGGAGACATCAAGATTTTCGACGAATTTTTTAAGAATTTTCAAATTTTCAGATGGGAGGTTCCAGATAAGGTCAAAAACGACATACTCAGATCTTCACCAAACTTTGCATGGATACATTGGATGTCAAGACACGTGGAAAAAACATACAAAACATAGGATTCGGAACATCAAGATTTTGGTCGAATTTTTTAAGAATTTTCAAATTTTCAGATAGGAGGTTCCATATAAGGTCAAAAACTACATACTCAGATCTTCACCAAACATTGCAGGAATACATTGGATGTCAAGACACGTGGAAAAAACGTACAAAACAAGAGATTGGAGACATCAAGATTTTGGACGAATTTTTTAAGAATTTTCAAATTTTCAGATAGGAGGTTCCATATAAGGTCAAAAACTACATACTCAGATCTACACCAAACTTTGCATGGATACATTATGTGTCAAGACACGTGGAAAAAACGTACAATACAAAAGATTGGAGACATCAAGATTTTGGTCGAATTTTTTAAGAATTTTCAAATTTTCAGATGGGAGGTTCCAGATAAGGTCAAAAACTACATACTCAGATCTTCACCAAACTTTGCAGGGATACATTGGATGTCAAGACACGTGGAAAAAACGTACAAAAAAGAGATTGGAGACATCAAGATTTTGGACGAATTTTTTAACAATTTTCAAATTTTCAGAAAGGATGTTCCAGATAAGGTCAAAAACGACATACTCAGATCTTCACCAAACTTTGCAGGGATACATTGGATATCAAGACACGTGGAAAAAACGTACAAAACAAGAGATTGGAGACATCAAGATTTTGGACGAATTTTTTAAGAATTTTCAAATTTTCAGATAGGAGGTTCCAGATAAGGTCAAAAACTACATACTCAGATCTTCACCAAACTTTGCAGGGATACATTGGATGTCAAGACACGTGGAAAAAACGTACAAAACAAGAGATTGGAGACATCAAGATTTTCGACGAATTTTTTAAGAATTTTCAAATTTTCAGAAAGGATGTTCCAGATAAGGTCAAAAACGACATACTCAGATCTTCACCAAACTTTGCAGGGATCCATTGGAGGTCGAGACACGTGGAAAAAACGTACAAAACAAGAGATTGGAGACATCAAGATTTTGGACGAATTTTTGAAGAATTTTCAAATTTTCAGATAGGAGGTTCCAGATAAGGTCTAAAACTACATACTCAGATCTCCACCAAACATTGCAGGAATACATTGGATGTCAAGACACGTGGAAAAAACGTACAAAACAAGAGATTGGAGACATCAAGATTTTCGACGAATTTTTGAAGAATTTTCAAATTTTCAGATAGGAGGTTCCAGATAAGGTCAAAAACTACATACTCAGATCTTCACCAAACGTTGCAGGGATACTTTGCATGTCAAGACACGTGGAAAAAACGTACAAAACAAAAGATTGGAGACATCAAGATTTTCGACGAATTTTTTAAGAATTTTCAAATTTTCAGATGGGAGGTTCCAGATAAGGTCAAAAACGACATACTCAGATCTTCACCAAACTTTGCATGGATACATTGGATGTCAAGACACGTGGAAAAAACGTACAAAACAAGAGATTGGAGACATCAAGATTTTGGACGAATTTTTTAAGAATTCTCAAATTTTCAGAAAGGAGGTTCCATATAAGTTCAAAAACTACATACTCAGATCTTCACCAAACTTTGCAGGGATACTTTGGATGTCAAGACACGTGGAAAAAACGTACAAAACAAGAGATTGGGGTCATCAAGATTTTGGACGAATTTTTTAAGAATTTTCAAATTTTCAGATGGGAGGTTCAATATAAGGTCAAAAACTACATACTCAGATCTTCACCAAACTTTGCATGGATACATTGGATGTCAAGACACGTGGAAAAAACATACAAAACATAGGATTCGGAACATCAAGATTTTGGTCGAATTTTTTAAGAATTTTCAAATTTTCAGATAGGAGGTTCCATATAAGGTCAAAAACTACATACTCAGATCTTCACCAAACATTGCAGGAATACATTGGATGTCAAGACACGTGGAAAAAACGTACAAAACAAGAGATTGGGGTCATCAAGATTTTGCACGGATTTTTTAGGAATTTTCAAATTTTCAGATGGGAGGTTCCAGATAAGGTCAAAAACTACATACTCAGATTTTCACCAAACTTTGCAGGGATACATTGGATGTCAAGACACGTGGAAAAAACGTACAAAACAAGAGATTGGAGACATCAAGATTTTGGACGAATTTTTTAAGAATTTTCAAATTTTCAGATAGGAGGTTCCATATAAGGTCAAAAACTACATACTCAGATCTTCACCAAACTTTGCATGGATACATTATGTGTCAAGACACGTGGAAAAAACGTACAAAACAAAAGATTGGAGACATCAAGATTTTAGTCGAATTTTTTAAGAATTTTCAAATTTTCAGATGGGAGGTTCCAGATAAGGTCAAAAACTACATACTCAGATCTTCACCAAACTTTGCAGGGATACATTGGATGTCAAGACACGTGGAAAAAACGTACAAAAAAGAGATTGGAGACATCAAGATTTTGGACGAATTTTTTAACAATTTTCAAATTTTCAGAAAGGATGTTCCAGATAAGGTCAAAAACGACATACTCAGATCTTCACCAAACTTTGCAGGGATACATTGGATATCAAGACACGTGGAAAAAACGTACAAAACAAGAGATTGGAGACATCAAGATTTTGGACGAATTTTTTAAGAATTTTCAAATTTTCAGATAGGAGGTTCCATATAAGGTCAAAAACTACATACTCAGATCTTCACCAAACTTTGCAGGAATACATTGGATGTCAAGACACGTGGAAAAAACGTACAAAACAAGAGATTGGAGACATCAAGATTTTGGACGAATTTTTTAAGAATTTTCAAATTTTCAGAAAGGAGGTTCCATATAAGGTCAAAAACTACATACTCAGATCTTCACCAAACTTTGCAGGGATACATTGAATGTCAAGACACGTGGAAAAAAGGTACAAAACAAGAGATTGGAGACATCAAGGTTTTGGACGAATTTTTTAAGAATTTTCAAATTTTCAGATAGGAGGTTCCATAAAAGGTCAAAAACTACATACTCAGATCTTCACCAAACTTTGCATGGACACATTATGTGTCAAGACACGTGGAAAAAACGTACAAAACAAGAGATTGGAGACATCAAGATTTTGGTCGAATTTTTTAAGAATTTTCAAATTTTCAGATGGGAGGTTCCAGATAAGGTCAAAAACTACATACTCAGATCTTCACCAAACTTTGCAGGGATACATTGGATGTCAAGACACGTGGAAAAAACGTACAAAACAAGAGATAGGAGACATCAAGATTTTGGACGAATTTTTTAACAATTTTCAAATTTTCAGAAAGGATGCTCCAGATAAGGTCAAAAACGACATACTCAGATCTTCACCAAACTTTGCAGGGATACATTGGATATCAAGACACGTGGAAAAAACGTACAAAACAAGAGATTGGAGACATCAAGATTATGGACGAATTTTTTGAGAATTTTCAAATTTTCAGAAAGGAGGTTCCATATAAGGTCAAAAACTACATACTCAGATCTTCACCAAACTTTGCAGGGATACATTGGATGTCAAGACACGTGGAAAAAACGTACAAAACAAGAGATTGGAGACATCAAGATTTTCGACGAATTTTTTAAGAATTTTCAAATTTTCAGAAAGGATGTTCCAGATAAGGTCAAAAACGACATACTCAGATCTTCACCAAACTTTGCAGGGATACATTGGAGGTCGAGACACGTGGAAAAAACGTACAAAACAAGAGATTGGAGACATCAAGATTTTGGACGAATTTTTGAAGAATTTTCAAATTTTCTGATAGGAGGTCCCAGATAAGGTCAAAAACTACATACTCAGATCTCCACCAAACATTGCAGGGATACATTGGATGTCAAGACACGTGGAAAAAACGTACAAAACAAGAGATTGGAGACATCAAGATTTTCGACGAATTTTTGAAGAATTTTCAAATTTTCAGATAGGAGGTTCCAGATAAGGTCAAAAACTACATACTCAGATCTTCACCAAACGTTGCAGGGATACTTTGCATGTCAAGACACGTGGAAAAAACGTACAAAACAAGAGATTGGAGACATCAAGATTTTCGACGAATTTTTTAAGAATTTTCAAATTTTCAGATGGGAGGTTCCAGATAAGGTCAAAAACGACATACTCAGATCTTCACCAAACTTTGCATGGATACATTGGATGTCAAGACACGTGGAAAAAACGTACAAAACAAGAGATTGGGGTCATCAAGATTTTGCACGGATTTTTTAGGAATTTTCAAATTTTCAGATGGGAGGTTCCATATAAGGTCAAAAACTACATACTCAGATCTTCACCAAACTTTGCAGGGATACATTGGATGTCAAGACACGTGGAAAAAACGTACAAAACAAGAGATTGGAGACATCAAGATTTTGGACGAATTTTTTAAGAATTTTCAAATTTTCAGATAGGAGGTTCCATATAAGGTCAAAAACTACATACTCAGATCTTCACCAAACTTTGCATGGATACATTATGTGTCAAGACACGTGGAAAAAACGTACAAAACAAAAGATTGGAGACATCAAGATTTTGGTCGATTTTTTTAAGAATTTTCAAATTTTCAGATGGGAGGTTCCAGATAAGGTCAAAAACTACATACTCAGATCTTCACCAAACTTTGCAGGGATACATTGGATGTCAAGACACGTGGAAAAAACGTACAAAAAAGAGATTGGAGACATCAAGATTTTGGACGAATTTTTTAACAATTTTCAAATTTTCAGAAAGGATGTTCCAGATAAGGTCAAAAACGACATACTCAGATCTTCACCAAACTTTGCAGGGATACATTGGATATCAAGACACGTGGAAAAAACGTACAAAACAAGAGATTGGAGACATCAAGATTTTGGACGAATTTTTTAAGAATTTTCAAATTTTCAGATAGGAGGTTCCAGATAAGGTCAAAAACTACATACTCAGATCTTCACCAAACTTTGCAGGGATACATTGGATGTCAAGACACGTGGAAAAAACGTACAAAACAAGAGATTGGGGTCATCAAGATTTTGGACGGATTTTTTAGGAATTTTCAAATTTTCAGATGGGAGGTTCCAGATAAGGTCAAAAACTACATACTCAGATCTTCACCAAACATTGCAGGGATACATTGGATGTCAAGACACGTGGAAAAAACGTACAAAACAAGAGATTGGAGACATCAATATTTTGGACGAATTTTTAAAGAATTTTCAAATTTTCAGATAGGAGGTTCCAGATGAGGTCAAAAACTACATAGTCAGATCTTCACCAAACTTTGCAGGAATACTTTGCATGTCAAGACACGTGGAAAAAACGTACAAAACAAGAGATCGGAGACATCAAGATTTTCGACGAATTTTTTAAGAATTTTCAAATTTTCAGATGGGAGGATCCAGATAAGGTCAAAAACGACATACTCAGATCTTCACCAAACTTTACATGGATACATTGGATGTCAAGACACGTGGAAAAAACATACAAAACATAGGATTGGTGACATCAAGATTTTGCACGAATTTTTTAAGAATTTTCAAATTTTCAGATAGGAGGTTCCATATAAGGTCAAAAACTACATACTCAGATCTTCACCAAACTTTGCAGGGATACATTGGATGTCAAGACACGTGGAAAAAACGTACAAAACAAGAGATTGGAGACATCAAGATTTTCGACGAATTTTTTAAGAATTTTCAAATTTTCAGAAAGGATGTTCCAGATAAGGTCAAAAACGACATACTCAGATCTTCACCAAACTTTGCAGGGATACATTGGAGGTCGAGACACGTGGAAAAAACGTACAAAACAAGAGATTGGAGACATCAAGATTTTCGACGAATTTTTTAAGAATTTTCAAATTTTCAGATGGGAGGATCCAGATAAGGTCAAAAACGACATACTCAGATCTTCACCAAACTTTGCAGGGATACATTGAATGTCAAGACACGTGGAAAAAACGTACAAAACAAGAGATTGGGGTCATCAAGATTTTGGACGGATTTTTTAGGAATTTTCAAATTTTCAGATGGGAGGTTCCAGATAAGGTCAAAAACTACATACTCAGATCTTCACCAAACTTTGCAGGGATACATTGGATGTCAAGACACGTGGAAAAAACGTACAAAACAAGAGATTGGAGACATCAAGATTTTGGACGAATTTTTTAAGAATTTTTAAATTTTCAGATAGGAGGTTCCATATAAGGTCAAAAACTACATACTCAGATCTTCACCAAACTTTGCATGGATACATTATGTGTCAAGACACGTGGAAAAAACGTACAAAACAAGAGATTGGAGACATCAAGATATTGGTCGAATTTTTTAAGAATTTTCAAATTTTCAGTTGGGAGGTTCCAGATAAGGTCAAAAACTACATACTCAGATCTTCACCAAACTTTGCAGGGATACATTGGATGTCAAGACACGTGGAAAAAACGTACAAAACAAGAGATAGGAGACATCAAGATTTTGGACGAATTTTTTAACAATTTTCAAATTTTCAGAAAGGATGTTCCAGATAAGGTCAAAAACGACATACTCAGATCTTCACCAAATTTTGCATGGATACATTGGATGTCAAGACACGTGGAAAAAACATACAAAACATAGGATTGGTGACATCAAGATTTTGGACGAATTTTTTAAGAATTTTCAAATTTTCAGATAGGAGGTTCCATATAAGGTCAAAAACTACATACTCAGATCTTCACCAAACTTTGCAGGGATACATTGGATGTCAAGACACGTGGAAAAAACGTACAAAACAAGAGATTGGAGACATCAAGATTATGGACGAATTTTTTGAGAATTTTCAAATTTTCAGAAAGGAGGTTCCATATAAGGTCAAAAACTACATACTCAGATCTTCACCAAACTTTGCAGGGATACATTGGATGTCAAGACACGTGGAAAAAACGTACAAAACAAGAGATTGGAGACATCAAGATTTTCGACGAATTTTTTAAGAATTTTCAAATTTTCAGAAAGGATGTTCCAGATAAGGTCAAAAACGACATACTCAGATCTTCACCAAACTTTGCAGGGATACATTGGAGGTCGAGACACGTGGAAAAAACGTACAAAACAAGAGATTGGAGACATCAAGATTTTGGACGAATTTTTGAAGAATTTTCAAATTTTCTGATAGGAGGTCCCAGATAAGGTCAAAAACTACATACTCAGATCTCCACCAAACATTGCAGGGATACATTGGATGTCAAGACACGTGGAAAAAACGTACAAAACAAGAGATTGGAGACATCAAGATTTTCGACGAATTTTTGAAGAATTTTCAAATTTTCAGATAGGAGGTTCCAGATAAGGTCAAAAACTACATACTCAGATCTTCACCAAACGTTGCAGGGATACTTTGCATGTCAAGACACGTGGAAGAAACGTACAAAACAAGAGATTGGAGACATCAAGATTTTCGACGAATTTTTTAAGAATTTTCAAATTTTCAGATGGGAGGTTCCAGATAAGGTCAAAAACGACATACTCAGATCTTCACCAAACTTTGCATGGATACATTGGATGTCAAGACACGTGGAAAAAACGTACAAAACAAGAGATTGGGGTCATCAAGATTTTGCACGGATTTTTTAGGAATTTTCAAATTTTCAGATGGGAGGTTCCAGATAAGGTCAAAAACTACATACTCAGATCTTCACCAAACTTTGCAGGGATACATTGGATGTCAAGACACGTGGAAAAAACGTACAAAACAAGAGATTGGAGACATCAAGATTTTGGACGAATTTTTTAAGAATTTTCAAATTTTCAGATAGGAGGTTCCATATAAGGTCAAAAACTACATACTCAGATCTTCACCAAACTTTGCATGGATACATTATGTGTCAAGACACGTGGAAAAAACGTACAAAACAAAAGATTGGAGACATCAAGATTTTCGACGAATTTTTTAAGAATTTTCAAATTTTCAGATGGGAGGTTCCAGATAAGGTCAAAAACGACATACTCAGATCTTCACCAAACTTTGCATGGATACATTGGATATCAAGACACGTGGAAAAAACATACAAAACATAGGATTGGTGACATCAAGATTTTGGACGAATTTTTTAAGAATTTTCAAATTTTCAGATAGGAGGTTCCATATAAGGTCAAAAACTACATACTCAGATCTTCACCAAACTTTGCAGGGATACATTGGATGTCAAGACACGTGGAAAAAACGTACAAAACAAGAGATTGGAGACATCAAGATTATGGACGAATTTTTTGAGAATTTTCAAATTTTCAGAAAGGAGGTTCCATATAAGGTCAAAAACTACATACTCAGATCTTCACCAAACTTTGCAGGGATACATTGGATGTCAAGACACGTGGAAAAAACGTACAAAACAAGAGATTGGAGACATCAAGATTTTCGACGAATTTTTTAAGAATTTTCAAATTTTCAGAAAGGATGTTCCAGATAAGGTCAAAAACGACATACTCAGATCTTCACCAAACTTTGCAGGGATACATTGGAGGTCGAGACACGTGGAAAAAACGTACAAAACAAGAGATTGGAGACATCAAGATTTTGGACGAATTTTTGAAGAATTTTCAAATTTTCTGATAGGAGGTCCCAGATAAGGTCAAAAACTACATACTCAGATCTCCACCAAACATTGCAGGGATACATTGGATGTCAAGACACGTGGAAAAAACGTACAAAACAAGAGATTGGAGACATCAAGATTTTCGACGAATTTTTGAAGAATTTTCAAATTTTCAGATAGGAGGTTCCAGATAAGGTCAAAAACTACATACTCAGATCTTCACCAAACGTTGCAGGGATACTTTGCATGTCAAGACACGTGGAAAAAACGTACAAAACAAGAGATTGGAGACATCAAGATTTTCGACGAATTTTTTAAGAATTTTCAAATTTTCAGATGGGAGGTTCCAGATAAGGTCAAAAACGACATACTCAGATCTTCACCAAACTTTGCATGGATACATTGGATGTCAAGACACGTGGAAAAAACGTACAAAACAAGAGATTGGGGTCATCAAGATTTTGCACGGATTTTTTAGGAATTTTCAAATTTTCAGATGGGAGGTTCCATATAAGGTCAAAAACTACATACTCAGATCTTCACCAAACTTTGCAGGGATACATTGGATGTCAAGACACGTGGAAAAAACGTACAAAACAAGAGATTGGAGACATCAAGATTTTGGACGAATTTTTTAAGAATTTTCAAATTTTCAGATAGGAGGTTCCATATAAGGTCAAAAACTACATACTCAGATCTTCACCAAACTTTGCATGGATACATTATGTGTCAAGACACGTGGAAAAAACGTACAAAACAAAAGATTGGAGACATCAAGATTTTGGTCGATTTTTTTAAGAATTTTCAAATTTTCAGATGGGAGGTTCCAGATAAGGTCAAAAACTACATACTCAGATCTTCACCAAACTTTGCAGGGATACATTGGATGTCAAGACACGTGGAAAAAACGTACAAAAAAGAGATTGGAGACATCAAGATTTTGGACGAATTTTTTAACAATTTTCAAATTTTCAGAAAGGATGTTCCAGATAAGGTCAAAAACGACATACTCAGATCTTCACCAAACTTTGCAGGGATACATTGGATATCAAGACACGTGGAAAAAACGTACAAAACAAGAGATTGGAGACATCAAGATTTTGGACGAATTTTTTAAGAATTTTCAAATTTTCAGATAGGAGGTTCCAGATAAGGTCAAAAACTACATACTCAGATCTTCACCAAACTTTGCAGGGATACATTGGATGTCAAGACACGTGGAAAAAACGTACAAAACAAGAGATTGGGGTCATCAAGATTTTGGACGGATTTTTTAGGAATTTTCAAATTTTCAGATGGGAGGTTCCAGATAAGGTCAAAAACTACATACTCAGATCTTCACCAAACATTGCAGGGATACATTGGATGTCAAGACACGTGGAAAAAACGTACAAAACAAGAGATTGGAGACATCAATATTTTGGACGAATTTTTAAAGAATTTTCAAATTTTCAGATAGGAGGTTCCAGATGAGGTCAAAAACTACATAGTCAGATCTTCACCAAACTTTGCAGGAATACTTTGCATGTCAAGACACGTGGAAAAAACGTACAAAACAAGAGATCGGAGACATCAAGATTTTCGACGAATTTTTTAAGAATTTTCAAATTTTCAGATGGGAGGATCCAGATAAGGTCAAAAACGACATACTCAGATCTTCACCAAACTTTACATGGATACATTGGATGTCAAGACACGTGGAAAAAACATACAAAACATAGGATTGGTGACATCAAGATTTTGCACGAATTTTTTAAGAATTTTCAAATTTTCAGATAGGAGGTTCCATATAAGGTCAAAAACTACATACTCAGATCTTCACCAAACTTTGCAGGGATACATTGGATGTCAAGACACGTGGAAAAAACGTACAAAACAAGAGATTGGAGACATCAAGATTTTCGACGAATTTTTTAAGAATTTTCAAATTTTCAGAAAGGATGTTCCAGATAAGGTCAAAAACGACATACTCAGATCTTCACCAAACTTTGCAGGGATACATTGGAGGTCGAGACACGTGGAAAAAACGTACAAAACAAGAGATTGGAGACATCAAGATTTTCGACGAATTTTTTAAGAATTTTCAAATTTTCAGATGGGAGGATCCAGATAAGGTCAAAAACGACATACTCAGATCTTCACCAAACTTTGCAGGGATACATTGAATGTCAAGACACGTGGAAAAAACGTACAAAACAAGAGATTGGGGTCATCAAGATTTTGGACGGATTTTTTAGGAATTTTCAAATTTTCAGATGGGAGGTTCCAGATAAGGTCAAAAACTACATACTCAGATCTTCACCAAACTTTGCAGGGATACATTGGATGTCAAGACACGTGGAAAAAACGTACAAAACAAGAGATTGGAGACATCAAGATTTTGGACGAATTTTTTAAGAATTTTTAAATTTTCAGATAGGAGGTTCCATATAAGGTCAAAAACTACATACTCAGATCTTCACCAAACTTTGCATGGATACATTATGTGTCAAGACACGTGGAAAAAACGTACAAAACAAGAGATTGGAGACATCAAGATATTGGTCGAATTTTTTAAGAATTTTCAAATTTTCAGTTGGGAGGTTCCAGATAAGGTCAAAAACTACATACTCAGATCTTCACCAAACTTTGCAGGGATACATTGGATGTCAAGACACGTGGAAAAAACGTACAAAACAAGAGATAGGAGACATCAAGATTTTGGACGAATTTTTTAACAATTTTCAAATTTTCAGAAAGGATGTTCCAGATAAGGTCAAAAACGACATACTCAGATCTTCACCAAATTTTGCATGGATACATTGGATGTCAAGACACGTGGAAAAAACATACAAAACATAGGATTGGTGACATCAAGATTTTGGACGAATTTTTTAAGAATTTTCAAATTTTCAGATAGGAGGTTCCATATAAGGTCAAAAACTACATACTCAGATCTTCACCAAACTTTGCAGGGATACATTGGATGTCAAGACACGTGGAAAAAACGTACAAAACAAGAGATTGGAGACATCAAGATTATGGACGAATTTTTTGAGAATTTTCAAATTTTCAGAAAGGAGGTTCCATATAAGGTCAAAAACTACATACTCAGATCTTCACCAAACTTTGCAGGGATACATTGGATGTCAAGACACGTGGAAAAAACGTACAAAACAAGAGATTGGAGACATCAAGATTTTCGACGAATTTTTTAAGAATTTTCAAATTTTCAGAAAGGATGTTCCAGATAAGGTCAAAAACGACATACTCAGATCTTCACCAAACTTTGCAGGGATACATTGGAGGTCGAGACACGTGGAAAAAACGTACAAAACAAGAGATTGGAGACATCAAGATTTTGGACGAATTTTTGAAGAATTTTCAAATTTTCTGATAGGAGGTCCCAGATAAGGTCAAAAACTACATACTCAGATCTCCACCAAACATTGCAGGGATACATTGGATGTCAAGACACGTGGAAAAAACGTACAAAACAAGAGATTGGAGACATCAAGATTTTCGACGAATTTTTGAAGAATTTTCAAATTTTCAGATAGGAGGTTCCAGATAAGGTCAAAAACTACATACTCAGATCTTCACCAAACGTTGCAGGGATACTTTGCATGTCAAGACACGTGGAAGAAACGTACAAAACAAGAGATTGGAGACATCAAGATTTTCGACGAATTTTTTAAGAATTTTCAAATTTTCAGATGGGAGGTTCCAGATAAGGTCAAAAACGACATACTCAGATCTTCACCAAACTTTGCATGGATACATTGGATGTCAAGACACGTGGAAAAAACGTACAAAACAAGAGATTGGGGTCATCAAGATTTTGCACGGATTTTTTAGGAATTTTCAAATTTTCAGATGGGAGGTTCCAGATAAGGTCAAAAACTACATACTCAGATCTTCACCAAACTTTGCAGGGATACATTGGATGTCAAGACACGTGGAAAAAACGTACAAAACAAGAGATTGGAGACATCAAGATTTTGGACGAATTTTTTAAGAATTTTCAAATTTTCAGATAGGAGGTTCCATATAAGGTCAAAAACTACATACTCAGATCTTCACCAAACTTTGCATGGATACATTATGTGTCAAGACACGTGGAAAAAACGTACAAAACAAAAGATTGGAGACATCAAGATTTTGGTCGAATTTTTTAAGAATTTTCAAATTTTCAGATGGGAGGTTCCAGATAAGGTCAAAAACTACATACTCAGATCTTCACCAAACTTTGCAGGGATACATTGGATGTCAAGACACGTGGAAAAAACGTACAAAAAAGAGATTGGAGACATCAAGATTTTGGACGAATTTTTTAACAATTTTCAAATTTTCAGAAAGGATGTTCCAGATAAGGTCAAAAACGACATACTCAGATCTTCACCAAACTTTGCAGGGATACATTGGATATCAAGACACGTGGAAAAAACGTACAAAACAAGAGATTGGAGACATCAAGATTTTGGACGAATTTTTTAAGAATTTTCAAATTTTCAGATAGGAGGTTCCAGATAAGGTCAAAAACTACATACTCAGATCTTCACCAAACTTTGCAGGGATACATTGGATGTCAAGACACGTGGAAAAAACGTACAAAACAAGAGATTGGGGTCATCAAGATTTTGGACGGATTTTTTAGGAATTTTCAAATTTTCAGATGGGAGGTTCCAGATAAGGTCAAAAACTACATACTCAGATCTTCACCAAACATTGCAGGGATTCATTGGATGTCAAGACACGTGGAAAAAACGTACAAAACAAGAGATTGGAGACATCAATATTTTGGACGAATTTTTAAAGAATTTTCAAATTTTCAGATAGGAGGTTCCAGATGAGGTCAAAAACTACATAGTCAGATCTTCACCAAACTTTGCAGGAATACTTTGCATGTCAAGACACGTGGAAAAAACGTACAAAACAAGAGATCGGAGACATCAAGATTTTCGACGAATTTTTTAAGAATTTTCAAATTTTCAGATGGGAGGTTCCAGATAAGGTCAAAAACGACATACTCAGATCTTCACCAAACTTTGCATGGATACATTGGATGTCAAGACACGTGGAAAAAACATACAAAACATAGGATTGGTGACATCAAGATTTTGGACGAATTTTTTAAGAATTTTCAAATTTTCAGATAGGAGGTTCCATATAAGGTCAAAAACTACATACTCAGATCTTCACCAAACTTTGCAGGGATACATTGGATGTCAAGACACGTGGAAAAAACGTACAAAACAAGAGATTGGAGACATCAAGATTTTCGACGAATTTTTTAAGAATTTTCAAATTTTCAGAAAGGATGTTCCAGATAAGTTCAAAAACGACATACTCAGATCTTCACCAAACTTTGCAGGGATACATTGGAGGCCGAGACACGTGGAAAAAACGTACAAAACAAGAGATTGGAGACATCAAGATTTTGGACGAATTTTTGAAGAATTTTCAAATTTTCAGATAGGAGGTTCCAGATAAGGTCAAAAACTACATACTCAGATCTCAACCAAACATTGCAGGGATACATTGGATGTCAAGACACGTGGAAAAAACGTACAAAACAAGAGATTGGAGACATCAAGATTTTCGACGAATTTTTGAAGAATTTTCAAATTTTCAGATAGGAGGTTCCAGATAAGGTCAAAAACTACATACTCAGATCTTCAAAAAACGTTGCAGGGATACTTTGCATGTCAAGACACGTGGAAAAAACGTACAAAACAAGAGATTGGAGACATCAAGATTTTCGACGAATTTTTTAAGAATTTTCAAATTTTCAGATGGGAGGTTCCAGATAAGGTCAAAAACGACATACTCAGATCTTCACCAAACTTTGCATGGATACATTGGATGTCAAGACACGTGGAAAAAACGTACAAAACAAGAGATTGGAGACATCAAGATTTTGGACGAATTTTTTAAGAATTTTCAAATTTTCAGAAAGGAGGTTCCATATAAGGTCAAAAACTACAAACTCAGATCTTCACCAAACTTTGCAGGGATACATTGGATGTCAAGACACGTGGAAAAAACGTACAAAACAAGAGATTGGGGTCATCAAGATTTTGGACGAATTTTTTAAGAATTTTCAAATTTTCAGAAAGGAGGTTCCATATAAGGTCAAAAACTACATACTCAGATCTTCACCAAACTTTGCAGGGATACATTGAATGTCAAGACACGTGGAAAAAACGTACAAAACAAGAGATTGGGGTCATCAAGATTTTGGACGGATTTTTTAGGAATTTTCAAATTTTCAGATGGGAGGTTCCAGATAAGGTCAAAAACTACATACTCAGATCTTCACCAAACTTTGCAGGGATACATTGGATGTCAAGACACGTGGAAAAAACGTACAAAACAAGAGATTGGAGACATCAAGATTTTGGACGATTTTTTTAAGAATTTTTAAATTTTCAGATAGGAGGTTCCATATAAGGTCAAAAACTACATACTCAGATCTTCACCAAACTTTGCATGGATACATTATGTGTCAAGACACGTGGAAAAAACGTACAAAACAAGAGATTGGAGACATCAAGATATTGGTCGAATTTTTTAAGAATTTTCAAATTTTCAGATGGGAGGTTCCAGATAAGGTCAAAAACTACATACTCAGATCTTCACCAAACTTTGCAGGGATACATTGGATGTCAAGACACGTGGAAAAAACGTACAAAACAAGAGATAGGAGACATCAAGATTTTGGACGAATTTTTTAACAATTTTCAAATTTTCAGAAAGGATGTTCCACATAAGGTCAAAAACTACATACTCAGATCTTCACCAAACTTTGCAGGGATACATTGGATATCAAGACACGTGGAAAAAACGTACAAAACAAGAGATTGGAGACATCAAGATTTTGGACGAATTTTTTAAGAATTTTCAAATTTTCAGATAGGAGGTTCCAGATAAGATCAAAAACTACATACTCAGATCTTCACCAAACTTTGCATGGATACATTGGATGTCAAGACACGTGGAAAAAACGTACAAAACAAGAGATTGGAGACATCAAGATTTTGGACGAATTTTTTAACAATTTTCAAATTTTCAGATAGGAGGTTCCAGATAAGGTCAAAAACTACATACTCAGATCTTCACCAAACATTGCAGGGATACATTGGATGTGAAGACACGTGGAAAAAACGTACAAAACAAGAGATTGGAGACATCAAGATTTTGGACGAATTTTTTAAGAATTTTCAAATTTTCAGATAGGAGGTTCCATATAAGGTCAAAAACTACATACTCAGATCTTCACCAAACTTTGCAGGGATACATTGGATGTCAAGACACGTGGAAAAAACGTACAAAACAAGAGATGGGAGACATCAAGATTTTGGACGAATTTTTTAACAATTTTCAAATTTTCAGATGGGAGGTTCCAGATAAGGTCAAAAACGACATACTCAGATCTTCACCAAACTTTGCAGGGATCCATTGGAGGTCGAGACACGTGGAAAAAACGTACAAAACAAGAGATTGGAGACATCAAGATTTTGGACGAATTTTTGAAGAATTTTCAAATTTTCAGGTAGGAGGTTCCATATAAGGTCAAAAACTACATACTCAGATCTTCACCAAACTTTGCAGGGATACATTGGATGTCAAGACACGTGGAAAAAACGTACAAAACAAGAGATTGGAGACATCAAGATTTTCGACGAATTTTTTAAGAATTTTCAAATTTTCAGAAAGGATGTTCCAGATAAGGTCAAAAACGACATACTCAGATCTTCACCAAACTTTGCAGGGATCCATTGGAGGTCGAGACACGTGGAAAAAACGTACAAAACAAGAGATTGGAGACATCAAGATTTTGGACGAATTTTTGAAGAATTTTCAAATTTTCAGATAGGAGGTTCCAGATAAGGTCTAAAACTACATACTCAGATCTCCACCAAACATTGCAGGAATACATTGGATGTCAAGACACGTGGAAAAAACGTACAAAACAAGAGATTGGAGACATCAAGATTTTCGACGAATTTTTGAAGAATTTTCAAATTTTCAGATAGGATGTTCCAGATAAGGTCAAAAACTACATACTCAGATCTTCACCAAACGTTGCAGGGATATTTTGCATGTGAAGACACGTGGAAAAAACGTACAAAACAAAAGATTGGAGACATCAAGATTTTCGACGAATTTTTTAAGAATTTTCAAATTTTCAGATGGGAGGTTCCAGATAAGGTCAAAAACGACATACTCAGATCTTCACCAAACTTTGCATGGATACATTGGATGTCAAGACACGTGGAAAAAACGTACAAAACAAGAGATTGGAGACATCAAGATTTTGGACGAATTTTTTAAGAATTCTCAAATTTTCAGAAAGGAGGTTCCATATAAGGTCAAAAACTACATACTCAGATCTTCACCAAACTTTGCAGGGATACTTTGGATGTCAAGACACGTGGAAAAAACGTACAAAACAAGAGATTGGGGTCATCAAGATTTTGGACGAATTTTTTAAGAATTTTCAAATTTTCAGATGGGAGGTTCAATATAAGGTCAAAAACTACATACTCAGATCTTCACCAAACTTTGCATGGATACATTGGATGTCAAGACACGTGGAAAAAACATACAAAACATAGGATTCGGAACATCAAGATTTTGGTCGAATTATTTAAGAATTTTCAAATTTTCAGATAGGAGGTTCCATATAAGGTCAAAAACTACATACTCAGATCTTCACCAAACATTGCAGGAATACATTGGATGTCAAGACACGTGGAAAAAACGTACAAAACAAGAGATTGGGGTCATCAAGATTTTGCACGGATTTTTTAGGAATTTTCAAATTTTCAGATGGGAGGTTCCAGATAAGGTCAAAAACTACATACTCAGATCTTCACCAAACTTTGCAGGGATACATTGGATGTCAAGACACGTGGAAAAAACGTACAAAACAAGAGATTGGAGACATCAAGATTTTGGACGAATTTTTTAAGAATTTTGAAATTTTCAGATAGGAGGTTCCATATAAGGTCAAAAACTACATACTCAGATCTTCACCAAACTTTGCATGGATACATTATGTGTCAAGACACGTGGAAAAAACGTACAAAACAAAAGATTGGAGACATCAAGATTTTGGTCGAATTTTTTAAGAATTTTCAAATTTTCAGATATGAGGTTCCAGATAAGGTCAAAAACTACATACTCAGATCTTCACCAAACTTTGCAGGGATACATTGGATGTCAAGACACGTGGAAAAAACGTACAAAAAAGAGATTGGAGACATCAAGATTTTGGACGAATTTTTTAACAATTTTCAAATTTTCAGAAAGGATGTTCCAGATAAGGTCAAAAACGACATACTCAGATCTTCACCAAACTTTGCAGGGATACATTGGATATCAAGACACGTGGAAAAAACGTACAAGACAAGAGATTGGAGACATCAAGATTTTGGACGAATTTTTTAAGAATTTTCAAATTTTCAGATAGGAGGTTCCAGATAAGGTCAAAAACTACATACTCAGATCTTCACCAAACTTTGCAGGGATACATTGGATGTCAAGACACGTGGAAAAAACGTACAAAACAAGAGATTGGGGTCATCAAGATTTTGGACGGATTTTTTAGGAATTTTCAAATTTTCAGATGGGAGGTTCCAGATAAGGTCAAAAACTACATACTCAGATCTTCACCAAACATTGCAGGGATACATTGGATGTCAAGACACGTGGAAAAAACGTACAAAACAAGAGATTGGAGACATCAAAATTTTGGACGAATTTTTTAAGAATTTTCAAATTTTCAGATAGGAGGTTCCAGATGAGGTCAAAAACTACATACTCAGAACTTCACCAAACTTTGCAGGAATACTTTGCATGTCAAGACACGTGGAAAAAACGTACAAAACAAGAGATCGGAGACATCAAGATTTTCGACGAATTTTTTAAGAATTTTCAAATTTTCAGATGGGAGGTTCCAGATAAGGTCAAAAACGACATACTCAGATCTTCACCAAACTTTGCATGGATACATTGCATGTCAAGACACGTGGAAAAAACATACAAAACATAGGATTGGTGACATCAAGATTTTGGACGAATTTTTTAAGAATTTTCAAATTTTCAGATAGGAGGTTCCATATAAGGTCAAAAACTACATACTCAGATCTTCACCAAACTTTGCAGGGATACATTGGATGTCAAGACACGTGGAAAAAACGTACAAAACAAGAGATTGGAGACATCAAGATTATGGACGAATTTTTTGAGAATTTTCAAATTTTCAGAAAGGAGGTTCCATATAAGGTCAAAAACTACATACTCAGATCTTCACCAAACTTTGCAGGGATACATTGGATGTCAAGACACTTGGAAAAAACGTACAAAACAAGAGATTGGAGACATCAAGATTTTCGACGAATTTTTTAAGAATTTTCAAATTTTCAGAAAGGATGTTCCAGATAAGGTCAAAAACGACATACTCAGATCTTCACCAAACTTTGCAGGGATACATTGGAGGTCGAGACACGTGGAAAAAACGTACAAAACAAGAGATTGGAGACATCAAGATTTTGGACGAATTTTTGAAGAATTTTCAAATTTTCTGATAGGAGGTCCCAGATAAGGTCAAAAACTACATACTCAGATCTCCACCAAACATTGCAGGGATACATTGGATGTCAAGACACGTGGAAAAAACGTACAAAACAAGAGATTGGAGACATCAAGATTTTCGACGAATTTTTGAAGAATTTTCAAATTTTCAGATAGGAGGTTCCAGATAAGGTCAAAAACTACATACTCAGATCTTCACCAAACGTTGCAGGGATACTTTGCATGTCAAGACACGTGGAAAAAACGTACAAAACAAGAGATTGGAGACATCAAGATTTTCGACGAATTTTTTAAGAATTTTCAAATTTTCAGATGGGAGGTTCCAGATAAGGTCAAAAACGACATACTCAGATCTTCACCAAACTTTGCATGGATACATTGGATGTCAAGACACGTGGAAAAAACGTACAAAACAAGAGATTGGGGTCATCAAGATTTTGCACGGATTTTTTAGGAATTTTCAAATTTTCAGATGGGAGGTTCCAGATAAGGTCAAAAACTACATACTCAGATCTTCACCAAACTTTGCAGGGATACATTGGATGTCAAGACACGTGGAAAAAACGTACAAAACAAGAGATTGGAGACATCAAGATTTTGGACGAATTTTTTAAGAATTTTCAAATTTTCAGATAGGAGGTTCCATATAAGGTCAAAAACTACATACTCAGATCTTCACCAAACTTTGCATGGATACATTATGTGTCAAGACACGTGGAAAAAACGTACAAAACAAAAGATTGGAGACATCAAGATTTTGGTCGAATTTTTTAAGAATTTTCAAATTTTCAGATGGGAGGTTCCAGATAAGGTCAAAAACTACATACTCAGATCTTCACCAAACTTTGCAGGGATACATTGGATGTCAAGACACGTGGAAAAAACGTACAAAAAAGAGATTGGAGACATCAAGATTTTGGACGAATTTTTTAACAATTTTCAAATTTTCAGAAAGGATGTTCCAGATAAGGTCAAAAACGACATACTCAGATCTTCACCAAACTTTGCAGGGATACATTGGATATCAAGACACGTGGAAAAAACGTACAAAACAAGAGATTGGAGACATCAAGATTTTGGACGAATTTTTTAAGAATTTTCAAATTTTCAGATAGGAGGTTCCAGATAAGGTCAAAAACGACATACTCAGATCTTCACCAAACTTTGCAGGGATACATTGGATGTCAAGACACGTGGAAAAAACGTACAAAACAAGAGATTGGGGTCATCAAGATTTTGGACGGATTTTTTAGGAATTTTCAAATTTTCAGATGGGAGGTTCCAGATAAGGTCAAAAACTACATACTCAGATCTTCACCAAACATTGCAGGGATACATTGGATGTCAAGACACGTGGAAAAAACGTACAAAACAAGAGATTGGAGACATCAAAATTTTGGACGAATTTTTTAAGAATTTTCAAATTTTCAGATAGGAGGTTCCAGATGAGGTCAAAAACTACATACTCAGATCTTCACCAAACTTTGCAGGAATACTTTGCATGTCAAGACACGTGGAAAAAACGTACAAAACAAGAGATCGGAGACATCAAGATTTTCGACGAATTTTTTAAGAATTTTCAAATTTTCAGATGGGAGGTTCCAGATAAGGTCAAAAACGACATACTCAGATCTTCACCAAACTTTGCATGGATACATTGGATGTCAAGACACGTGGAAAAAACATACAAAACATAGGATTGGTGACATCAAGATTTTGGACGAATTTTTTAAGAATTTTCAAATTTTCAGATAGGAGGTTCCATATAAGGTCAAAAACTACATACTCAGATCTTCACCAAACTTTGCAGGGATACATTGGATGTCAAGACACGTGGAAAAAACGTACAAAACAAGAGATTGGAGACATCAAGATTATGAACGAATTTTTTGAGAATTTTCAAATTTTCAGAAAGGAGGTTCCATATAAGGTCAAAAACTACATACTCAGATCTTCACCAAACTTTGCAGGGATACATTGGATGTCAAGACACGTGGAAAAAACGTACAAAACAAGAGATTGGAGACATCAAGATTTTCGACGAATTTTTTAAGAATTTTCAAATTTTCAGAAAGGATGTTCCAGATAAGGTCAAAAACGACATACTCAGATCTTCACCAAACTTTGCAGGGATACATTGGAGGTCGAGACACGTGGAAAAAACGTACAAAACAAGAGATTGGAGACATCAAGATTTTGGACGAATTTTTGAAGAATTTTCAAATTTTCTGATAGGAGGTCCCAGATAAGGTCAAAAACTACATACTCAGATCTCCACCAAACATTGCAGGGATACATTGGATGTCAAGACACGTGGAAAAAACGTACAAAACAAGAGATTGGAGACATCAAGATTTTCGACGAATTTTTGAAGAATTTTCAAATTTTCAGATAGATGGTTCCAGATAAGGTCAAAATCTACATACTCAGATCTTCACCAAACGTTGCAGGGATACTTTGCATGTCAAGACACGTGGAAAAAACGTACAAAACAAGAGATTGGAGACATCAAGATTTTCGACGAATTTTTTAAGAATTTTCAAATTTTCAGATGGGAGGTTCCAGATAAGGTCAAAAACGACATACTCAGATCTTCACCAAACTTTGCATGGATACATTGGATGTCAAGACACGTGGAAAAAACGTACAAAACAAGAGATTGGGGTCATCAAGATTTTGCACGGATTTTTTAGGAATTTTCAAATTTTCAGATGGGAGGTTCCAGATAAGGTCAAAAACTACATACTCAGATCTTCACCAAACTTTGCAGGGATACGTTGGATGTCAAGACACGTGGAAAAAACGTACAAAACAAGAGATTGGAGACATCAAGATTTTGGACGAATTTTTTAAGAATTTTCAAATTTTCAGATAGGAGGTTCCATATAAGGTCAAAAACTACATACTCAGATCTTCACCAAACTTTGCATGGATACATTATGTGTCAAGACACGTGGAAAAAACGTACAAAACAAAAGATTGGAGACATCAAGATTTTGGTCGAATTTTTTAAGAATTTTCAAATTTTCAGATGGGAGGTTCCAGATAAGGTCAAAAACTACATACTCAGATCTTCACCAAACTTTGCAGGGATACATTGTATGTCAAGACACGTGGAAAAAACGTACAAAAAAGAGATTGGAGACATCAAGATTTTGGACGAATTTTTTAACAATTTTCAAATTTTCAGAAAGGATGTTCCAGATAAGGTCAAAAACGACATACTCAGATCTTCACCAAACTTTGCAGGGATACATTGGATATCAAGACACGTGGAAAAAACGTACAAAACAAGAGATTGGAGACATCAAGATTTTGGACGAATTTTTTAAGAATTTTCAAATTTTCAGATAGGAGGTTCCAGATAAGGTCAAAAACTACATACTCAGATCTTCACCAAACTTTGCAGGGATACATTGGATGTCAAGACACGTGGAAAAAACGTACAAAACAAGAGATTGAGGTCATCAAGATTTTGGACGGATTTTTTAGGAATTTTCAAATTTTCAGATGGGAGGTTCCAGATAAGGTCAAAAACTACATACTCAGATCTTCACCAAACATTGCAGGGATACATTGGATGTCAAGACACGTGGAAAAAACGTACAAAACAAGAGATTGGAGACATCAAAATTTTGGACGAATTTTTTAAGAATTTTCAAATTTTCAGATAGGAGGTTCCAGATGAGGTCAAAAACTACATACTCAGATCTTCACCAAACTTTGCAGGAATACTTTGCATGTCAAGACACGTGGAAAAAACGTACAAAACAAGAGATCGGAGACATCAAGATTTTCGACGAATTTTTTAAGAATTTTCAAATTTTCAGATGGGAGGTTCCAGATAAGGTCAAAAACTACATACTCAGATCTTCACCAAACTTTGCATGGATACATTGGATGTCAAGACACGTGGAAAAAACATACAAAACATAGGATTGGTGACATCAAGATTTTGGACGAATTTTTTAAGAATTTTCAAATTTTCAGATAGGAGGTTCCATATAAGGTCAAAAACTACATACTCAGATCTTCACCAAACTTTGCAGGGATACATTGGAGGTCGAGACACGTGGAAAAAAAGTACAAAACAAGAGATTGGGGTCATCAAGATTTTGGACGGATTTTTTAGGAATTTTCAAATTTTCAGATGGGAGGTTCCAGATAAGGTCAAAAACTACATACTCAGATCTTCACCAAACATTGCAGGGATACATTGGATGTCAAGACACGTGGAAAAAACGTACAAAACAAGAGATTGGAGACATCAAGATTTTGGACGAATTTTTTTAAGAATTTTCAAATTTTCAGATAGGAGGTTCCAGATGAGGTCAAAAACTACATACTCAGATCTTCACCAAACTTTGCAGGAATACTTTGCATGTCAAGACACGTGGAAAAAACGTACAAAACAAGAGATCGGAGACATCAAGATTTTCGACGAATTTTTTAAGAATTTTCAAATTTTCAGATGGGAGGTTCCAGATAAGGTCAAAAACGACATACTCAGATCTTCACCAAACTTTGCAGGGATCCATTGGAGGTCGAGACACGTGGAAAAAACGTACAAAACAAGAGATTGGAGACATCAAGATTTTGGACGAATTTTTTAAGAATTTTCAAATTTTCAGATAGGAGGTTCCATATAAGGTCAAAAACTACATACTCAGATCTTCACCAAACTTTGCAGGGATACATTGGATGTCAAGACACGTGGAAAAAACGTACAAAACAAGAGATTGGAGACATCAAGATTTTCGACGAATTTTTTAAGAATTTTCAAATTTTCAGAAAGGATGTTCCAGATAAGGTCAAAAACGACATACTCAGATCTTCACCAAACTTTGCAGGGATCCATTGGAGGTCGAGACACGTGGAAAAAACGTACAAAACAAGAGATTGGAGACATCAAGATTTTGGACGAATTTTTGAAGAATTTTCAAATTTTCAGATAGGAGGTTCCAGATAAGGTCTAAAACTACATACTCAGATCTCCACCAAACATTGCAGGAATACATTGGATGTCAAGACACGTGGAAAAAACGTACAAAACAAGAGATTGGAGACATCAAGATTTTCGACGAATTTTTGAAGAATTTTCAAATTTTCAGATAGGAGGTTCCAGATAAGGTCAAAAACTACATACTCAGATCTTCACCAAACGTTGCAGGGATACTTTGCATGTCAAGACACGTGGAAAAAACGTACAAAACAAAAGATTGGAGACATCAAGATTTTCGACGAATTTTTTAAGAATTTTCAAATTTTCAGATGGGAGGTTCCAGATAAGGTCAAAAACGACATACTCAGATCTTCACCAAACTTTGCATGGATACATTGGATGTCAAGACATGTGGAAAAAACGTACAAAACAAGAGATTGGAGACATCAAGATTTTGGACGAATTTTTTAAGAATTCTCAAATTTTCAGAAAGGAGGTTCCATATAAGGTCAAAAACTACATACTCAGATCTTCACCAAACTTTGCAGGGATACTTTGGATGTCAAGACACGTGAAAAAAACGTACAAAACAAGAGATTGGGGTCATCAAGATTTTGGACGAATTTTTTAAGAATTTTCAAATTTTCAGATGGGAGGTTCAATATAAGGTCAAAAACTACATACTCAGATCTTCACCAAACTTTGCATGGATACATTGGATGTCAAGACACGTGGAAAAAACATACAAAACATAGGATTCGGAACATCAAGATTTTGGTCGAATTTTTTAAGAATTTTCAAATTTTCAGATAGGAGGTTCCATATAAGGTCAAAAACTACATACTCAGATCTTCACCAAACATTGCAGGAATACATTGGATGTCAAGACACGTGGAAAAAACGTACAAAACAAGAGATTGGGGTCATCAAGATTTTGCACGGATTTTTTAGGAATTTTCAAATTTTCAGATGGGAGGTTCCAGATAAGGTCAAAAACTACATACTCAGATCTTCACCAAACTTTGCAGGGATACATTGGATGTCAAGACACGTGGAAAAAACGTACAAAACAAGAGATTGGAGACATCAAGATTTTGGACGAATTTTTTAAGAATTTTTAAATTTTCAGATAGGAGGTTCCATATAAGGTCAAAAACTACATACTCAGATCTTCACCAAACTTTGCATGGATACATTATGTGTCAAGACACGTGGAAAAAACGTACAAAACAAGAGATTGGAGACATCAAGATATTGGTCGAATTTTTTAAGAATTTTCAAATTTTCAGATGGGAGGTTCCAGATAAGGTCAAAAACTACATACTCAGATCTTCACCAAACTTTGCAGGGATACATTGGATGTCAAGACACGTGGAAAAAACGTACAAAACAAGAGATTGGAGACATCAAGATTTTCGACGAATTTTTTAAGAATTTTCAAATTTTCATAAAGGATGTTCCAGATAAGGTCAAAAACGACATACTCAGATCTTCACCAAACTTTGCAGGGATCCATTATGTGTCAAGACACGTGGAAAAAACGTACAAAACAAAAGATTGGAGACATCAAGATTTTGGTCGAATTTTTTAAGAATTTTCAAATTTTCAGATGGGAGGTTCCAGATAAGGTCAAAAACTACATACTCAGATCTTCACCAAACTTTGCAGGGATACATTGGATGTCAAGACACGTGAAAAAAACGTACAAAAAAGAGATTGGAGACATCAAGGTTTTGGACGAATTTTTTAACAATTTTCAAATTTTCAGAAAGGATGTTCCAGATAAGGTCAAAAACGACATACTCAGATCTTCACCAAACTTTGCAGGGATACATTGGATATCAAGACACGTGGAAAAAACGTACAAAACAAGAGATTGGAGACATCAAGATTTTGGACGAATTTTTTAAGAATTTTCAAATTTTCAGATAGGAGGTTCCAGATAAGGTCAAAAACTACATACTCAGATCTTCACCAAACTTTGCAGGGATACATTGGAGGTCGAGACACGTGGAAAAAAAGTACAAAACAAGAGATTGGGGTCATCAAGATTTTGGACGGATTTTTTAGGAATTTTCAAATTTTCAGATGGGAGGTTCCAGATAAGGTCAAAAACTACATACTCAGATCTTCACCAAACATTGCAGGGATACATTGGATGTCAAGACACGTGGAAAAAACGTACAAAACAAGAGATTGGAGACATCAAGATTTTGGACGAATTTTTTAAGAATTTGCAAATTTTCAGATAGGAGGTTCCAGATGAGGTCAAAAACTACATACTCAGATCTTCACCAAACTTTGCAGGAATACTTTGCATGTCAAGACACGTGGAAAAAACGTACAAAACAAGAGATCGGAGACATCAAGATTTTCGACGAATTTTTTAAGAATTTTCAAATTTTCAGATGGGAGGTTCCAGATAAGGTCAAAAACGACATACTCAGATCTTCACCAAACTTTGCAGGGATCCATTGGAGGTCGAGACACGTGGAAAAAACGTACAAAACAAGAGATTGGAGACATCAAGATTTTGGACGAATTTTTTAAGAATTTTCAAATTTTCAGATAGGAGGTTCCATATAAGGTCAAAAACTACATACTCAGATCTTCACCAAACTTTGCAGGGATACATTGGATGTCAAGACACGTGGAAAAAACGTACAAAACAAGAGATTGGAGACATCAAAATTTTTGACGAATTTTTTAAGAATTTTCAAATTTGCAGAAAGGATGTTCCAGATAAGGTCAAAAACGACATACTCAGATCTTCACCAAACTTTGCAGGGATCCATTGGAGGTCGAGACACGTGGAAAAAACGTACAAAACAAGAGATTGGAGACATCAAGATTTTCGACGAATTTTTTAAGAATTTTCAAATTTTCAGATAGGAGGTTCCAGATAAGGTCTAAAATTACATACTCAGATCTCCACCAAACATTGCAGGAATACATTGGATGTCAAGACACGTGGAAAAAACGTACAAAACAAGAGATTGGAGACATCAAGATTTTCGACGAATTTTTGAAGAATTTTCAAATTTTCAGATAGGAGGTTCCAGATAAGGACAAAACTACATACTCAGATCTTCACCAAACGTTGCAGGGATACTTTGCATGTCAAGACACGTGGAAAAAACGTACAAAACAAAAGATTGGAGACATCAAGATTTTCGACGAATTTTTTAAGAATTTTCAAATTTTCAGATGGGAGGTTCCAGATAAGGTCAAAAACTACATACTCAGATCTTCACCAAACTTTGCAGGGATACATTGGATGTCAAGACACGTGGAAAAAACGTACAAAAAAGAGATTGGAGACATCAAGATTTTGGACGAATTTTTTAACAATTTTCAAATTTTCAGAAAGGATGTTCCAGATAAGGTCAAAAACGACATACTCAGATCTTCACCAAACTTTGCAGGGATACATTGGATATCAAGACACGTGGAAAAAACGTACAAAACAAGAGATTGGAGACATCAAGATTTTGGACGAATTTTTTAAGAATTTTCAAATTTTCAGATAGGAGGTTCCAGATAAGGTCAAAAACGACATACTCAGATCTTCACCAAACTTTGCAGGGATACATTGGATGTCAAGACACGTGGAAAAAACGTACAAAACAAGAGATTGGGGTCATCAAGATTTTGGACGGATTTTTTAGGAATTTTCAAATTTTCAGATGGGAGGTTCCAGATAAGGTCAAAAACTACATACTCAGATCTTCACCAAACATTGCAGGGATACATTGGATGTCAAGACACGTGGAAAAAACGTACAAAACAAGAGATTGGAGACATCAAAATTTTGGACGAATTTTTTAAGAATTTTCAAATTTTCAGATAGGAGGTTCCAGATGAGGTCAAAAACTACATACTCAGATCTTCACCAAACTTTGCAGGAATACTTTGCATGTCAAGACACGTGGAAAAAACGTACAAAACAAGAGATCGGAGACATCAAGATTTTCGACGAATTTTTTAAGAATTTTCAAATTTTCAGATGGGAGGTTCCAGATAAGGTCAAAAACGACATACTCAAATCTTCACCAAACTTTGCATGGATACATTGGATGTCAAGACACGTGGAAAAAACATACAAAACATAGGATTGGTGACATCAAGATTTTGGACGAATTTTTTAAGAATTTTCAAATTTTCAGATAGGAGGTTCCATATAAGGTCAAAAACTACATACTCAGATCTTCACCAAACTTTGCAGGGATACATTGGATGTCAAGACACGTGGAAAAAACGTACAAAACAAGAGATTGGAGACATCAAGATTATGGACGAATTTTTTGAGAATTTTCAAATTTTCAGAAAGGAGGTTCCATATAAGGTCAAAAACTACATACTCAGATCTTCACCAAACTTTGCAGGGATACATTGGATGTCAAGACACGTGGAAAAAACGTACAAAACAAGAGATTGGAGACATCAAGATTTTCGACGAATTTTTTAAGAATTTTCAAATTTTCAGAAAGGATGTTCCAGATAAGGTCAAAAACGACATACTCAGATCTTCACCAAACTTTGCAGGGATACATTGGAGGTCGAGACACGTGGAAAAAACGTACAAAACAAGAGATTGGAGACATCAAGATTTTGGACGAATTTTTGAAGAATTTTCAAATTTTCTGATAGGAGGTCCCAGATAAGGTCAAAAACTACATACTCAGATCTCCACCAAACATTGCAGGGATACATTGGATGTCAAGACACGTGGAAAAAACGTACAAAACAAGAGATTGGAGACATCAAGATTTTCGACGAATTTTTGAAGAATTTTCAAATTTTCAGATAGGAGGTTCCAGATAAGGTCAAAATCTACATACTCAGATCTTCACCAAACGTTGCAGGGATACTTTGCATGTCAAGACACGTGGAAAAAACGTACAAAACAAGAGATTGGAGACATCAAGATTTTCGACGAATTTTTTAAGAATTTTCAAATTTTCAGATGGGAGGTTCCAGATAAGGTCAAAAACGACATACTCAGATCTTCACCAAACTTTGCATGGATACATTGGATGTCAAGACACGTGGAAAAAACGTACAAAACAAGAGATTGGGGTCATCAAGATTTTGCACGGATTTTTTAGGAATTTTCAAATTTTCAGATGGGAGGTTCCAGATAAGGTCAAAAACTACATACTCAGATCTTCACCAAACTTTGCAGGGATACGTTGGATGTCAAGACACGTGGAAAAAACGTACAAAACAAGAGATTGGAGACATCAAGATTTTGGACGAATTTTTTAAGAATTTTCAAATTTTCAGATAGGAGGTTCCATATAAGGTCAAAAACTACATACTCAGATCTTCACCAAACTTTGCATGGATACATTATGTGTCAAGACACGTGGAAAAAACGTACAAAACAAAAGATTGGAGACATCAAGATTTTGGTCGAATTTTTTAAGAATTTTCAAATTTTCAGATGGGAGGTTCTAGATAAGGTCAAAAACTACATACTCAGATCTTCACCAAACTTTGCAGGGATACATTGGATGTCAAGACACGTGGAAAAAACGTACAAAAAAGAGATTGGAGACATCAAGATTTTGGACGAATTTTTTAACAATTTTCAAATTTTCAGAAAGGATGTTCCAGATAAGGTCAAAAACGACATACTCAGATCTTCACCAAACTTTGCAGGGATACATTGGATATCAAGACACGTGGAAAAAACGTACAAAACAAGAGATTGGAGACATCAAGATTTTGGACGAATTTTTTAAGAATTTTCAAATTTTCAGATAGGAGGTTCCAGATAAGGTCAAAAACTACATACTCAGATCTTCACCAAACTTTGCAGGGATACATTGGATGTCAAGACACGTGGAAAAAACGTACAAAACAAGAGATTGGGGTCATCAAGATTTTGGACGGATTTTTTAGGAATTTTCAAATTTTCAGATGGGAGGTTCCAGATAAGGTCAAAAACTACATACTCAGATCTTCACCAAACATTGCAGGGATACATTGGATGTCAAGACACGTGGAAAAAACGTACAAAACAAGAGATTGGAGACATCAAAATTTTGGACGAATTTTTTAAGAATTTTCAAATTTTCAGATAGGAGGTTCCAGATGAGGTCAAAAACTACATACTCAGATCTTCACCAAACTTTGCAGGAATACTTTGCATGTCAAGACACGTGGAAAAAACGTACAAAACAAGAGATCGGAGACATCAAGATTTTCGACGAATTTTTTAAGAATTTTCAAATTTTCACATGGGAGGTTCCAGATAAGGTCAAAAACGACATACTCAGATCTTCACCAAACTTTGCATGGATACATTGGATGTCAAGACACGTGGAAAAAACATACAAAACATAGGATTGGTGACATCAAGATTTTGGACGAATTTTTTAAGAATTTTCAAATTTTCAGATAGGAGGTTCCATATAAGGTCAAAAACTACATACTCAGATCTTCACCAAACTTTGCAGGGATACATTGGAGGTCGAGACACGTGGAAAAAAAGTACAAAACAAGAGATTGGGGTCATCAAGATTTTGGACGGATTTTTTAGGAATTTTCAAATTTTCAGATGGGAGGTTCCAGATATGGTCAAAAACTACATACTCAGATCTTCACCAAACATTGCAGGGATACATTGGATGTCAAGACACGTGGAAAAAACGTACAAAACAAGAGATTGGAGACATCAAGATTTTGGACGAATTTTTTTAAGAATTTTCAAATTTTCAGATAGGAGGTTCCAGATGAGGTCAAAAACTACATACTCAGATCTTCACCAAACTTTGCAGGAATACTTTGCATGTCAAGACACGTGGAAAAAACGTACAAAACAAGAGATCGGAGACATCAAGATTTTCGACGAATTTTTTAAGAATTTTCAAATTTTCAGATGGGAGGTTCCAGATAAGGTAAAAAACGACATACTCAGATCTTCACCAAACTTTGCAGGGATCCATTGGAGGTCGAGACACGTGGAAAAAACGTACAAAACAAGAGATTGGAGACATCAAGATTTTGGACGAATTTTTTAAGAATTTTCAAATTTTCAGATAGGAGGTTCCATATAAGGTCAAAAACTACATACTCAGATCTTCACCAAACTTTGCAGGGATACATTGGATGTCAAGACACGTGGAAAAAACGTACAAAACAAGAGATTGGAGACATCAAGATTTTCGACGAATTTTTTAAGAATTTTCAAATTTTCAGAAAGGATGTTCCAGATAAGGTCAAAAACGACATACTCAGATCTTCACCAAACTTTGCAGGGATCCATTGGAGGTCGAGACACGTGGAAAAAACGTACAAAACAAGAGATTGGAGACATCAAGATTTTCGACGAATTTTTGAAGAATTTTCAAATTTTCAGATAGGAGGTTCCAGATAAGGTCAAAAACTACATACTCAGATCTTCACCAAACGTTGCAGGGATACTTTGCATGTCAAGACACGTGGAAAAAACTTACAAAACAAAAGATTGGAGACATCAAGATTTTCGACGAATTTTTTAAGAATTTTCAAATTTTCAGATGGGAGGTTCCAGATAAGGTCAAAAACGACATACTCAGATCTTCACCAAACTTTGCATGGATACATTGGATGTCAAGACACGTGGAAAAAACGTACAAAACAAGAGATTGGAGACATCAAGATTTTGGACGAATTTTTTAAGAATTCTCAAATTTTCAGAAAGGAGGTTCCATATAAGGTCAAAAACTACATACTCAGATCTTCACCAAACTTTGCAGGGATACTTTGGATGTCAAGACACGTGGAAAAAACGTACAAAACAAGAGATTGGGGTCATCAAGATTTTGGACGAATTTTTTAAGAATTTTCAAATTTTCAGATGGGAGGTTCAATATAAGGTCAAAAACTACATACTCAGATCTTCACCAAACTTTGCATGGATACATTGGATGTCAAGACACGTGGAAAAAACATACAAAACATAGGATTCGGAACATCAAGATTTTGGTCGAATTTTTTAAGAATTTTCAAATTTTCAGATAGGAGGTTCCATATAAGGTCAAAAACTACATACTCAGATCTTCACCAAACATTGCAGGAATACATTGGATGTCAAGACACGTGGAAAAAACGTACAAAACAAGAGATTGGGGACATCAAGATTTTGCACGGATTTTTTAGGAATTTTCAAATTTTCAGATGGGAGGTTCCAGATAAGGTCAAAAACTACATACTCAGATCTTCACCAAACTTTGCAGGGATACATTGGATGTCAAGACACGTGGAAAAAACGTACAAAACAAGAGATTGGAGACATCAAGATTTTGGACGAATTTTTTAAGAATTTTTAAATTTTCAGATAGGAGGTTCCATATAAGGTCAAAAACTACATACTCAGATCTTCACCAAACTTTGCATGGATACATTATGTGTCAAGACACGTGGAAAAAACGTACAAAACAAGAGATTGGAGACATCAAGATATTGGTCGAATTTTTTAAGAATTTTCAAATTTTCAGATGGGAGGTTCCAGATAATATCAAAAACTACATACTCAGATCTTCACCAAACTTTGCAGGGATACATTGGATGTCAAGACACGTGGAAAAAACGTACAAAACAAGAGATTGGAGACATCAAGATTTTCGACGAATTTTTTAAGAATTTTCAAATTTTCAGAAAGGATGTTCCAGATAAGGTCAAAAACGACATACTCAGATCTTCACCAAACTTTGCAGGGATCCATTATGTGTCAAGACACGTGGAAAAAACGTACAAAACAAAAGATTGGAGACATCAAGATTTTGGTCGAATTTTTTAAGAATTTTCAAATTTTCAGATGGGAGGTTCCAGATAAGGTCAAAAACTACATACTCAGATCTTCACCAAACTTTGCAGGGATACATTGGATGTCAAGACACGTGGAAAAAACGTACAAAAAAGAGATTGGAGACATCAAGATTTTGGACGAATTTTTTAACAATTTTCAAATTTTCAGAAAGGATGTTCCAGATAAGGTCAAAAACGACATACTCAGATCTTCACCAAACTTTGCAGGGATACATTGGATATCAAGACACGTGGAAAAAACGTACAAAACAAGAGATTGGAGACATCAAGATTTTGGACGAATTTTTTAAGAATTTTCAAATTTTCAGATAGGAGGTTCCAGATAAGGTCAAAAACTACATACTCAGATCTTCACCAAACTTTGCAGGGATACATTGGAGGTCGAGACACGTGGAAAAAAAGTACAAAACAAGAGATTGGGGTCATCAAGATTTTGGACGGATTTTTTAGGAATTTTCAAATTTTCAGATGGGAGGTTCCAGATAAGGTCAAAAACTACATACTCAGATCTTCACCAAACATTGCAGGGATACATTGGATGTCAAGACACGTGGAAAAAACGTACAAAACAAGAGATTGGAGACATCAAGATTTTGGACGAATTTTTTAAGAATTTTCAAATTTTCAGATAGGAGGTTCCAGATGAGGTCAAAAACTACATACTCAGATCTTCACCAAACTTTGCAGGAATACTTTGCATGTCAAGACACGTGGAAAAAACGTACAAAACAAGAGATCGGAGACATCAAGATTTTCGACGAATTTTTTAAGAATTTTCAAATTTTCAGATGGGAGGTTCCAGATAAGGTCAAAAACGACATACTCAGATCTTCACCAAACTTTGCAGGGATCCATTGGAGGTCGAGACACGTGGAAAAAACGTACAAAACAAGAGATTGGAGACATCAAGATTTTGGACGAATTTTTTAAGAATTTTCAAATTTTCAGATAGGAGGTTCCATATAAGGTCAAAAACTACATACTCAGATCTTCACCAAACTTTGCAGGGATACATTGGATGTCAAGACACGTGGAAAAAACGTACAAAACAAGAGATTGGAGACATAAAGATTTTCGACGAATTTTTTAAGAATTTTCAAATTTTCAGAAAGGATGTTCCAGATAAGGTCAAAAACGACATACTCAGATCTTCACCAAACTTTGCAGGGATCCATTGGAGGTCGAGACACGTGGAAAAAACGTACAAAACAAGAGATTGGAGACATCAAGATTTTCGACGAATTTTTTAAGAATTTTCAAATTTTCAGATAGGAGGTTCCAGATAAGGTCTAAAACTACATACTCAGATCTCCACCAAACATTGCAGGAATACATTGGATGTCAAGACACGTGGAAAAAACGTACAAAACAAGAGATTGGAGACATCAAGATTTTCGATGAATTTTTGAAGAATTTTCAAATTTTCAGATAGGAGGTTCCAGATAAGGTCAAAAACGACATACTCAGATCTTCACCAAACTTTGCAGGGATACATTGGATGTCAAGACACGTGGAAAAAACATACAAAACATAGGATTCGGAACATCAAGATTTTGGTCGAATTTTTTAAGAATTTTCAAATTTTCAGATAGGAGGTTCCATATAAGGTCAAAAACTACATACTCAGATCTTCACCAAACTTTGCAGGGATACTTTGGATGTCAAGACACGTGGAAAAAACGTACAAAACAAGAGATTGGGGTCATCAAGATTTTGGACGAATTTTTTAAGAATTTTCAAATTTTCAGATGGGAGGTTCAATATAAGGACAAAAACTACATACTCAGATCTTCACCAAACTTTGCATGGATACATTGGATGTCAAGACACGTGGAAAAAACATACAAAACATAGGATTCGGAACATCAAGATTTTGGTCGAATTTTTTAAGAATTTTCAAATTTTCAGATAGGAGGTTCCATATAAGGTCAAAAACTACATACTCAGATCTTCACCAAACATTGCAGGAATACATTGGATGTCAAGACACGTGGAAAAAACGTACAAAACAAGAGATTGGGGTCATCAAGATTTTGCACGGATTTTTTAGGAATTTTCAAATTTTCAGATGGGAGGTTCCAGATAAGGTCAAAAACTACATACTCAGATCTTCACCAAACTTTGCAGGGATACATTGGATGTCAAGACACGTGGAAAAAACGTACAAAACAAGAGATTGGAGACATCAAGATTTTGGACGAATTTTTTAAGAATTTTCAAATTTTCAGATAGGAGGTTCCATATAAGGTCAAAAACTACATACTCAGATCTTCACCAAACTTTGCATGGATACATTATGTGTCAAGACACGTGGAAAAAACGTACAAAACAAAAGATTGGAGACATCAAGATTTTGGTCGAATTTTTTAAGAATTTTCAAATTTTCAGATGGGAGGTTCCAGATAAGGTCAAAAACTACATACTCAGATCTTCACCAAACTTTGCAGGGATACATTGGATGTCAAGACACGTGGAAAAAACGTACAAAACAAGAGATTGGAGACATCAAGATTTTGGACGAATTTTTTAAGAATTTTTAAATTTTCAGATAGGAGGTTCCATATAAGGTCAAAAACTACATACTCAGATCTTCACCAAACTTTGCATGGATACATTATGTGTCAAGACACGTGGAAAAAACGTACAAAACAAGAGATTGGAGACATCAAGATATTGGTCGAATTTTTTAAGAATTTTCAAATTTTCAGATGGGAGGTTCCAGATAAGGTCAAAAACTACATACTCAGATCTTCACCAAACTTTGCAGGGATACATTGGATGTCAAGACACGTGGAAAAAACGTACAAAACAAGAGATTGGAGACATCAAGATTTTCGACGAATTTTTTAAGAATTTTCAAATTTTCAGAAAGGATGTTCCAGATAAGGTCAAAAACGACATACTCAGATCTTCACCAAACTTTGCAGGGATCCATTGGAGGTCGAGACACGTGGAAAAAACGTACAAAACAAGAGATTGGAGACATCAAGATTTTGGACGAATTTTTGAAGAATTTTCAAATTTTCAGATAGGAGGTTCCAGATAAGGTCTAAAACTACATACTCAGATCTCCACCAAACATTGCAGGAATACATTGGATGTCAAGACACGTGGAAAAAACGTACAAAACAAGAGATTGGAGACATCAAGATTTTCGACGAATTTTTGAAGAATTTTCAAATTTTCAGATAGGAGGTTCCATATAAGGTCAAAAACTACATACTCAGATCTTCACCAAACGTTGCAGGGATACTTTGCATGTCAAGACACGTGGAAAAAACGTACAAAACAAAAGATTGGAGACATCAAGATTTTCGACGAATTTTTTAAGAATTTTCAAATTTTCAGATGGGAGGTTCCAGATAAGATCAAAAACGACATACTCAGATCTTCACCAAACTTTGCATGGATACATTGGATGTCAAGACACGTGGAAAAAACGTACAAAACAAGAGATTGGGGTCATCAAGATTTTGGACGAATTTTTTAAGAATTTTCAAATTTTCAGATGGGAGGTTCAATATAAGGTCAAAAACTACATACTCAGATCTTCACCAAACTTTGCATGGATACATTGGAGGTCGAGACACGTGGAAAAAAAGTACAAAACAAGAGATTGGGGTCATCAAGATTTTGGACGGATTTTTTAGGAATTTTCAAATTTTCAGATGGGAGGTTCCAGATAAGGTCAAAAACTACATACTCAGATCTTCACCAAACATTGCAGGGATACATTGGATGTCAAGACACGTGGAAAAAACGTACAAAACAAGAGATTGGAGACATCAAGATTTTGGACGAATTTTTTAAGAATTTTCAAATTTTCAGATAGGAGGTTCCAGATGAGGTCAAAAACTACATACTCAGATCTTCACCAAACTTTGCAGGAATACTTTGCATGTCAAGACACGTGGAAAAAACGTACAAAACAAGAGATCGGAGACATCAAGATTTTCGACGAATTTTTTAAGAATTTTCAAATTTTCAGATGGGAGGTTCCAGATAAGGTCAAAAACGACATACTCAGATCTTCACCAAACTTTGCAGGGATCCATTGGAGGTCGAGACACGTGGAAAAAACGTACAAAACAAGAGATTGGAGACATCAAGATTTTGGACGAATTTTTTAAGAATTTTCAAATTTTCAGATAGGAGGTTCCATATAAGGTCAAAAACTACATACTCAGATCTTCACCAAACTTTGCAGGGATACATTGGATGTCAAGACACGTGGAAAAAACGTACAAAACAAGAGATTGGAGACATCAAGATTTTCGACGAATTTTTTAAGAATTTTCAAATTTTCAGAAAGGATGTTCCAGATAAGGTCAAAAACGACATACTCAGATCTTCACCAAACTTTGCAGGGATCCATTGGAGGTCGAGACACGTGGAAAAAACGTACAAAACAAGAGATTGGAGACATCAAGATTTTGGACGAATTTTTGAAGAATTTTCAAATTTTCAGATAGGAGGTTCCAGATAAGGTCTAAAACTACATACTCAGATCTCCACCAAACATTGCAGGAATACATTGGATGTCAAGACACGTATAAAAAACGTACAAAACAAGAGATTGGAGACATCAAGATTTTGGACGAATTTTTTAAGAATTCTCAAATTTTCAGAAAGGAGGTTCCATATAAGGTCAAAAACTACATACTCAGATCTTCACCAAACTTTGCAGGGATACTTTGGATGTCAAGACACGTGGAAAAAAAGTACAAAACAAGAGATTGGGGTCATCAAGATTTTGGACGGATTTTTTAGGAATTTTCAAATTTTCAGATGGGAGGTTCCAGATAAGGTCAAAAACTACATACTCAGATCTTCACCAAACTTTGCATGGATACATTGGATGTCAAGACACGTGGAAAAAACGTACAAAACAAGAGATTGGAGACATCAAGATTTTGGACGAATTTTTTAAGAATTCTCAAATTTTCAGAAAGGAGGTTCCATATAAGGTCAAAAACTACATACTCAGATCTTCACCAAACTTTGCAGGGATACTTTGGATGTCAAGACACGTGGAAAAAACGTACAAAACAAGAGATTGGGGTCATCAAGATTTTGGACGAATTTTTTAAGAATTTTCAAATTTTCAGATGGGAGGTTCAATATAAGGACAAAAACTACATACTCAGATCTTCACCAAACTTTGCATGGATACATTGGATGTCAAGACACGTGGAAAAAACATACAAAACATAGGATTCGGAACATCAAGATTTTGGTCGAATTTTTTAAGAATTTTCAAATTTTCAGATAGGAGGTTCCATATAAGGTCAAAAACTACATACTCAGATCTTCACCAAACATTGCAGGAATACATTGGATGTCAAGACACGTGGAAAAAACGTACAAAACAAGAGATTGGGGTCATCAAGATTTTGCACGGATTTTTTAGGAATTTTCAAATTTTCAGATGGGAGGTTCCAGATAAGGTCAAAAACTACATACTCAGATCTTCACCAAACTTTGCAGGGATACATTGGATGTCAAGACACGTGGAAAAAACGTACAAAACAAGAGATTGGAGACATCAAGATTTTGGACGAATTTTTTAAGAATTTTCAAATTTTCAGATAGGAGGTTCCATATAAGGTCAAAAACTACATACTCAGATCTTCACCAAACTTTGCATGGATACATTATGTGTCAAGACACGTGGAAAAAACGTACAAAACAAAAGATTGGAGACATCAAGATTTTGGTCGAATTTTTTAAGAATTTTCAAATTTTCAGATGGGAGGTTCCAGATAAGGTCAAAAACTACATACTCAGATCTTCACCAAACTTTGCAGGGATACATTGGATGTCAAGACACGTGGAAAAAACGTACAAAACAAGAGATTGGAGACATCAAGATTTTGGACGAATTTTTTAAGAATTTTTAAATTTTCAGATAGGAGGTTCCATATAAGGTCAAAAACTACAGACTCAGATCTTCACCAAACTTTGCATGGATACATTATGTGTCAAGACACGTGGAAAAAACGTACAAAACAAGAGATTGGAGACATCAAGATATTGGTCGAATTTTTTAAGAATTTTCAAATTTTCAGATGGGAGGTTCCAGATAAGGTCAAAAACTACATACTCAGATCTTCACCAAACTTTGCAGGGATACATTGGATGTCAAGACACGTGGAAAAAACGTACAAAACAAGAGATTGGAGACATCAAGATTTTCGACGAATTTTTTAAGAATTTTCAAATTTTCAGAAAGGATGTTCCAGATAAGGTCAAAAACGACATACTCAGATCTTCACCAAACTTTGCAGGGATCCATTGGAGGTCGAGACACGTGGAAAAAACGTACAAAACAAGAGATTGGAGACATCAAGATTTTGGACGAATTTTTGAAGAATTTTCAAATTTTCAGATAGGAGGTTCCAGATAAGGTCTAAAACTACATACTCAGATCTCCACCAAACATTGCAGGAATACATTGGATGTCAAGACACGTGGAAAAAACGTACAAAACAAGAGATTGGAGACATCAAGATTTTCGACGAATTTTTGAAGAATTTTCAAATTTTCAGATAGGAGGTTCCATATAAGGTCAAAAACTACATACTCAGATCTTCACCAAACGTTGCAGGGATACTTTGCATGTCAAGACACGTGGAAAAAACGTACAAAACAAAAGATTGGAGACATCAAGATTTTCGACGAATTTTTTAAGAATTTTCAAATTTTCAGATGGGAGGTTCCAGATAAGATCAAAAACGACATACTCAGATCTTCACCAAACTTTGCATGGATACATTGGATGTCAAGACACGTGGAAAAAACGTACAAAACAAGAGATTGGGGTCATCAAGATTTTGGACGAATTTTTTAAGAATTTTCAAATTTTCAGATGGGAGGTTCAATATAAGGTCAAAAACTACATACTCAGATCTTCACCAAACTTTGCATGGATACATTGGAGGTCGAGACACGTGGAAAAAAAGTACAAAACAAGAGATTGGGGTCATCAAGATTTTGGACGGATTTTTTAGGAATTTTCAAATTTTCAGATGGGAGGTTCCAGATAAGGTCAAAAACTACATACTCAGATCTTCACCAAACATTGCAGGGATACATTGGATGTCAAGACACGTGGAAAAAACGTACAAAACAAGAGATTGGAGACATCAAGATTTTGGACGAATTTTTTAAGAATTTTCAAATTTTCAGATAGGAGGTTCCAGATGAGGTCAAAAACTACATACTCAGATCTTCACCAAACTTTGCAGGAATACTTTGCATGTCAAGACACGTGGAAAAAACGTACAAAACAAGAGATCGGAGACATCAAGATTTTCGACGAATTTTTTAAGAATTTTCAAATTTTCAGATGGGAGGTTCCAGATAAGGTCAAAAACGACATACTCAGATCTTCACCAAACTTTGCAGGGATCCATTGGAGGTCGAGACACGTGGAAAAAACGTACAAAACAAGAGATTGGAGACATCAAGATTTTGGACGAATTTTTTAAGAATTTTCAAATTTTCAGATAGGAGGTTCCATATAAGGTCAAAAACTACATACTCAGATCTTCACCAAACTTTGCAGGGATACATTGGATGTCAAGACACGTGGAAAAAACGTACAAAACAAGAGATTGGAGACATCAAGATTTTCGACGAATTTTTTAAGAATTTTCAAATTTTCAGAAAGGATGTTCCAGATAAGGTCAAAAACGACATACTCAGATCTTCACCAAACTTTGCAGGGATCCATTGGAGGTCGAGACACGTGGAAAAAACGTACAAAACAAGAGATTGGAGACATCAAGATTTTGGACGAATTTTTGAAGAATTTTCAAATTTTCAGATAGGAGGTTCCAGATAAGGTCTAAAACTACATACTCAGATCTCCACCAAACATTGCAGGAATACATTGGATGTCAAGACACGTATAAAAAACGTACAAAACAAGAGATTGGAGACATCAAGATTTTCGACGAATTTTTGAAGAATTTTCAAATTTTCAGATAGGAGGTTCCAGATAAGGTCAAAAACTACATACTCAGATCTTCACCAAACGTTGCAGGGATACTTTGCATGTCAAGACACGTGGAAAAAACGTACAAAACAAAAGATTGGAGACATCAAGATTTTCGACGAATTTTTTAAGAATTTTCAAATTTTCAGATGGGAGGTTCCAGATAAGGTCAAAAACGACATACTCAGATCTTCACCAAACTTTGCATGGATACATTGGATGTCAAGACACGTGGAAAAAACGTACAAAACAAGAGATTGGAGACATCAAGATTTTGGACGAATTTTTTAAGAATTCTCAAATTTTCAGAAAGGAGGTTCCATATAAGGTCAAAAACTACATACTCAGATCTTCACCAAACTTTGCAGGGATACTTTGGATGTCAAGACACGTGGAAAAAACGTACAAAACAAGAGATTGGGGTCATCAAGATTTTGGACGAATTTTTTAAGAATTTTCAAATTTTCAGATGGGAGGTTCAATATAAGGTCAAAAACTACATACTCAGATCTTCACCAAACTTTGCATGGATACATTGGATGTCAAGACACGTGGAAAAAACATACAAAACATAGGATTCGGAACATCAAGATTTTGGTCGAATTTTTTAAGAATTTTCAAATTTTCAGATAGGAGGTTCCATATAAGGTCAAAAACTACATACTCAGATCTTCACCAAACATTGCAGGAATACATTGGATGTCAAGACACGTGGAAAAAACGTACAAAACAAGAGATTGGGGTCATCAAGATTTTGCACGGATTTTTTAGGAATTTTCAAATTTTCAGATGGGAGGTTCCAGATAAGGTCAAAAACTACATACTCAGATCTTCAATAAACTTTGCAGGGATACATTGGATGTCAAGACACGTGGAAAAAACGTACAAAACAAGAGATTGGAGACATCAAGATTTTCGACGAATTTTTTAAGAATTTTCAAATTTTCAGATGGGAGGTTCCAGATAAGGTCAAAAACGACATACTCAGATCTTCACCAAACTTTGCATGGATACATTGGATGTCAAGACACGTGGAAAAAACGTACAAAACAAGAGATTGGAGACATCAAGATTTTGGACGAATTTTTTAAGAATTTTCAAATTTTCAGATAGGAGGTTCCATATAAGGTCAAAAACTACATACTCAGATCTTCACCAAACTTTGCATGGATACATTATGTGTCAAGACACGTGGAAAAAACGTACAAAACAAAAGATTGGAGACATCAAGATTTTGGTCGAATTTTTTAAGAATTTTCAAATTTTCAGATGGGAGGTTCCAGATAAGGTCAAAAACTACATACTCAGATCTTCACCAAACTTTGCAGGGATACATTGGATGTCAAGACACGTGGAAAAAACGTACAAAACAAGAGATTGGAGACATCAAGATTTTGGACGAATTTTTTAAGAATTTTTAAATTTTCAGATAGGAGGTTCCATATAAGGTCAAAAACTACATACTCAGATCTTCACCAAACTTTGCATGGATACATTATGTGTCAAGACACGTGGAAAAAACGTACAAAACAAGAGATTGGAGACATCAAGATATTGGTCGAATTTTTTAAGAATTTTCAAATTTTCAGATGGGAGGTTCCAGATAAGGTCAAAAACTACATACTCAGATCTTCACCAAACTTTGCAGGGATACATTGGATGTCAAGACACGTGGAAAAAACGTACAAAACAAGAGATTGGAGACATCAAGATTTTCGACGAATTTTTTAAGAATTTTCAAATTTTCAGAAAGGATGTTCCAGATAAGGTCAAAAACGACATACTCAGATCTTCACCAAACTTTGCAGGGATCCATTGGAGGTCGAGACACGTGGAAAAAACGTACAAAACAAGAGATTGGAGACATCAAGATTTTGGACGAATTTTTGAAGAATTTTCAAATTTTCAGATAGGAGGTTCCAGATAAGGTCTAAAACTACATACTCAGATCTCCACCAAACATTGCAGGAATACATTGGATGTCAAGACACGTGGAAAAAACGTACAAAACAAGAGATTGGAGACATCAAGATTTTCGACGAATTTTTGAAGAATTTTCAAATTTTCAGATAGGAGGTTCCATATAAGGTCAAAAACTACATACTCAGATCTTCACCAAACGTTGCAGGGATACTTTGCATGTCAAGACACGTGGAAAAAACGTACAAAACAAAAGATTGGAGACATCAAGATTTTCGACGAATTTTTTAAGAATTTTCAAATTTTCAGATGGGAGGTTCCAGATAAGATCAAAAACGACATACTCAGATCTTCACCAAACTTTGCATGGATACATTGGATGTCAAGACACGTGGAAAAAACGTACAAAACAAGAGATTGGGGTCATCAAGATTTTGGACGAATTTTTTAAGAATTTTCAAATTTTCAGATGGGAGGTTCAATATAAGGTCAAAAACTACATACTCAGATCTTCACCAAACTTTGCATGGATACATTGGAGGTCGAGACACGTGGAAAAAAAGTACAAAACAAGAGATTGGGGTCATCAAGATTTTGGACGGATTTTTTAGGAATTTTCAAATTTTCAGATGGGAGGTTCCAGATAAGGTCAAAAACTACATACTCAGATCTTCACCAAACATTGCAGGGATACATTGGATGTCAAGACACGTGGAAAAAACGTACAAAACAAGAGATTGGAGACATCAAGATTTTGGACGAATTTTTTAAGAATTTTCAAATTTTCAGATAGGAGGTTCCAGATGAGGTCAAAAACTACATACTCAGATCTTCACCAAACTTTGCAGGAATACTTTGCATGTCAAGACACGTGGAAAAAACGTACAAAACAAGAGATCGGAGACATCAAGATTTTCGACGAATTTTTTAAGAATTTTCAAATTTTCAGATGGGAGGTTCCAGATAAGGTCAAAAACGACATACTCAGATCTTCACCAAACTTTGCAGGGATCCATTGGAGGTCGAGACACGTGGAAAAAACGTACAAAACAAGAGATTGGAGACATCAAGATTTTGGACGAATTTTTTAAGAATTTTCAAATTTTCAGATAGGAGGTTCCATATAAGGTCAAAAACTACATACTCAGATCTTCACCAAACTTTGCAGGGATACATTGGATGTCAAGACACGTGGAAAAAACGTACAAAACAAGAGATTGGAGACATCAAGATTTTCGACGAATTTTTTAAGAATTTTCAAATTTTCAGAAAGGATGTTCCAGATAAGGTCAAAAACGACATACTCAGATCTTCACCAAACTTTGCAGGGATCCATTGGAGGTCGAGACACGTGGAAAAAACGTACAAAACAAGAGATTGGAGACATCAAGATTTTGGACGAATTTTGGAAGAATTTTCAAATTTTCAGATAGGAGGTTCCAGATAAGGTCTAAAACTACATACTCAGATCTCCACCAAACATTGCAGGAATACATTGGATGTCAAGACACGTATAAAAAACGTACAAAACAAGAGATTGGAGACATCAAGATTTTCGACGAATTTTTGAAGAATTTTCAAATTTTCAGATAGGAGGTTCCAGATAAGGTCAAAAACTACATACTCAGATCTTCACCAAACGTTGCAGGGATACTTTGCATGTCAAGACACGTGGAAAAAACGTACAAAACAAAAGATTGGAGACATCAAGATTTTCGACGAATTTTTTAAGAATTTTCAAATTTTCAGATGGGAGGTTCCAGATAAGGTCAAAAACGACATACTCAGATCTTCACCAAACTTTGCATGGATACATTGGATGTCAAGACACGTGGAAAAAACGTACAAAACAAGAGATTGGAGACATCAAGATTTTGGACGAATTTTTTAAGAATTCTCAAATTTTCAGAAAGGAGGTTCCATATAAGGTCAAAAACTACATACTCAGATCTTCACCAAACTTTGCAGGGATACTTTGGATGTCAAGACACGTGGAAAAAACGTACAAAACAAGAGATTGGGGTCATCAAGATTTTGGACGAATTTTTTAAGAATTTTCAAATTTTCAGATGGGAGGTTCAATATAAGGTCAAAAACTACATACTCAGATCTTCACCAAACTTTGCATGGATACATTGGATGTCAAGACACGTGGAAAAAACATACAAAACATAGGATTCGGAACATCAAGATTTTGGTCGAATTTTTTAAGAATTTTCAAATTTTCAGATAGGAGGTTCCATATAAGGTCAAAAACTACATACTCAGATCTTCACCAAACATTGCAGGAATACATTGGATGTCAAGACACGTGGAAAAAACGTACAAAACAAGAGATTGGGGTCATCAAGATTTTGCACGGATTTTTTAGGAATTTTCAAATTTTCAGATGGGAGGTTCCAGATAAGGTCAAAAACTACATACTCAGATCTTCAATAAACTTTGCAGGGATACATTGGATGTCAAGACACGTGGAAAAAACGTACAAAACAAGAGATTGGAGACATCAAGATTTTGGACGAATTTTTTAAGAATTTTCAAATTTTCAGATAGGAGGTTCCATATAAGGTCAAAAACTACATACTCAGATCTTCACCAAACTTTGCATGGATACATTATGTGTCAAGACACGTGGAAAAAACGTACAAAACAAAAGATTGGAGACATCAAGATTTTGGTCGAATTTTTTAAGAATTTTCAAATTTTCAGATGGGAGGTTCCAGAAAAGGTCAAAAACTACATACTCAGATCTTCACCAAACTTTGCAGGGATACATTGGATGTCAAGACACGTGGAAAAAACGTACAAAACAAGAGATTGGAGACATCAAGATTTTGGACGAATTTTTTAAGAATTTTTAAATTTTCAGATAGGAGGTTCCATATAAGGTCAAAAACTACATACTCAGATCTTCACCAAACTTTGCATGGATACATTATGTGTCAAGACACGTGGAAAAAACGTACAAAACAAGAGATTGGAGACATCAAGTTATTGGTCGAATTTTTTAAGAATTTTCAAATTTTCAGATGGGAGGTTCCAGATAAGGTCAAAAACTACATACTCAGATCTTCACCAAACTTTGCAGGGATACATTGGATGTCAAGACACGTGGAAAAAACGTACAAAACAAGAGATTGGAGACATCAAGATTTTCGACGAATTTTTTAAGAATTTTCAAATTTTCAGAAAGGATGTTCCAGATAAGGTCAAAAACGACATACTCAGATCTTCACCAAACTTTGCAGGGATCCATTGGAGGTCGAGACACGTGGAAAAAACGTACAAAACAAGAGATTGGAGACATCAAGATTTTGGACGAATTTTTGAAGAATTTTCAAATTTTCAGATAGGAGGTTCCAGATAAGGTCTAAAACTACATACTCAGATCTCCACCAAACATTGCAGGAATACATTGGATGTCAAGACACGTGGAAAAAACGTACAAAACAAGAGATTGGAGACATCAAGATTTTCGACGAATTTTTGAAGAATTTTCAAATTTTCAGATAGGAGGTTCCAGATAAGGTCAAAAACTACATACTCAGATCTTCACCAAACGTTGCAGGGATACTTTGCATGTCAAGACACGTGGAAAAAACGTACAAAACAAAAGATTGGAGACATCAAGATTTTCGACGAATTTTTTAAGAATTTTCAAATTTTCAGATGGGAGGTTCCAGATAAGGTCAAAAACGACATACTCAGATCTTCACCAAACTTTGCATGGATACATTGGATGTCAAGACACGTGGAAAAAACGTACAAAACAAGAGATTGGAGACATCAAGATTTTGGACGAATTTTTTAAGAATTCTCAAATTTTCAGAAAGGAGGTTCCATATAAGGTCAAAAACTACATACTCAGATCTTCACCAAACTTTGCAGGGATACTTTGGATGTCAAGACACGTGGAAAAACGTACAAAACAAGAGATTGGGGTCATCAAGATTTTGGACGAATTTTTTAAGAATTTTCAAATTTTCAGATGGGAGGTTCAATATAAGGTCAAAAACTACATACTCAGATCTTCACCAAACTTTGCATGGATACATTATGTGTCAAGACACGTGGAAAAAACGTACAAAACAAAAGATTGGAGACATCAAGATTTTGGTCGAATTTTTTAAGAATTTTCAAATTTTCAGATGGGAGGTTCCAGATAAGGTCAAAAACTACATACTCAGATCTTCACCAAACTTTGCAGGGATACATTGGATGTCAAGACACGTGGAAAAAACGTACAAAAAAGAGATTGGAGACATCAAGATTTTGGACGAATTTTTTAACAATTTTCAAATTTTCAGAAAGGATGTTCCAGATAAGGTCAAAAACGACATACTCAGATCTTCACCAAACTTTGCAGGGATACATTGGATATCAAGACACGTGGAAAAAAGTACAAAACAAGAGATTGGAGACATCAAGATTTTGGACGAATTTTTTAAGAATTTTCAAATTTTCAGATAGGAGGTTCCAGATAAGGTCAAAAACTACATACTCAGATCTTCACCAAACTTTGCAGGGATACATTGGATGTCAAGACACGTGGAAAAAACGTACAAAACAAGAGATTGGGGTCATCAAGATTTTGGACGGATTTTTTAGGAATTTTCAAATTTTCAGATGGGAGGTTCCAGATAAGGTCAAAAACTACATACTCAGATCTTCACCAAACATTGGATGTCAAGACACGTGGAAAAAACGTACAAAACAAGAGATTGGAGACATCAAAATTTTGGACGAATTTTTTAAGAATTTTCAAATTTTCAGATAGGAGGTTCCAGATGAGGTCAAAAACTACATACTCAGATCTTCACCAAACTTTGCAGGAATACTTTGCATGTCAAGACACGTGGAAAAAACGTACAAAACAAGAGATCGGAGACATCAAGATTTTCGACGAATTTTTTAAGAATTTTCAAATTTTCAGATGGGAGGTTCCAGATAAGGTCAAAAACGACATACTCAGATCTTCACCAAACTTTGCATGGATACATTGGATGTCAAGACACGTGGAAAAAACATACAAAACATAGGATTGGTGACATCAAGATTTTGGACGAATTTTTTAAGAATTTTCAAATTTTCAGATAGGAGGTTCCATATAAGGTCAAAAACTACATACTCAGATCTTCACCAAACTTTGCAGGGATACATTGGATGTCAAGACACGTGGAAAAAACGTACAAAACAAGAGATTGGAGACATCAAGATTATGGACGAATTTTTTGAGAATTTTCAAATTTTCAGAAAGGAGGTTCCATATAAGGTCAAAAACTACATACTCAGATCTTCACCAAACTTTGCAGGGATACATTGGATGTCAAGACACGTGGAAAAAACGTACAAAACAAGAGATTGGAGACATCAAGATTTTCGACGAATTTTTTAAGAATTTTCAAATTTTCAGAAAGGATGTTCCAGATAAGGTCAAAAACGACATACTCAGATCTTCACCAAACTTTGCAGGGATACATTGGAGGTCGAGACACGTGGAAAAAACGTACAAAACAAGAGATTGGAGACATCAAGATTTTGGACGAATTTTTGAAGAATTTTCAAATTTTCTGATAGGAGGTCCCAGATAAGGTCAAAAACTACATACTCAGATCTCCACCAAACATTGCAGGGATACATTGGATGTCAAGACACGTGGAAAAAACGTACAAAACAAGAGATTGGAGACATCAAGATTTTCGACGAATTTTTGAAGAATTTTCAAATTTTCAGATAGGAGGTTCCAGATAAGGTCAAAAACTACATACTCAGATCTTCACCAAACGTTGCAGGGATACTTTGCATGTCAAGACACGTGGAAAAAACGTACAAAACAAGAGATTGGAGACATCAAGATTTTCGACGAATTTTTTAAGAATTTTCAAATTTTCAGATGGGAGGTTCCAGATAAGGTCAAAATCGACATACTCAGATCTTCACCAAACTTTGCATGGATACATTGGATGTCAAGACACGTGGAAAAAACGTACAAAACAAGAGATTGGGGTCATCAAGATTTTGCACGGATTTTTTAGGAATTTTCAAATTTTCAGATGGGAGGTTCCAGATAAGGTCAAAAACTACATACTCAGATCTTCACCAAACTTTGCAGGGATACATTGGATGTCAAGACACGTGGAAAAAACGTACAAAACAAGAGATTGGAGACATCAAGATTTTGGACGAATTTTTTAAGAATTTTCAAATTTTCAGATAGGAGGTTCCATATAAGGTCAAAAACTACATACTCAGATCTTCACCAAACTTTGCATGGATACATTATGTGTCAAGACACGTGGAAAAAACGTACAAAACAAAAGATTGGAGACATCAAGATTTTGGTCGAATTTTTTAAGAATTTTCAAATTTTCAGATGGGAGGTTCCAGATAAGGTCAAAAACTACATACTCAGATCTTCACCAAACTTTGCAGGGATACATTGGATGTCAAGACACGTGGAAAAAACGTACAAAAAAGAGATTGGAGACATCAAGATTTTGGACGAATTTTTTAACAATTTTCAAATTTTCAGAAAGGATGTTCCAGATAAGGTCAAAAACGACATACTCAGATCTTCACCAAACTTTGCAGGGATACATTGGATATCAAGACACGTGGAAAAAACGTACAAAACAAGAGATTGGAGACATCAAGATTTTGGACGAATTTTTTAAGAATTTTCAAATTTTCAGATAGGAGGTTCCAGATAAGGTCAAAAACTACATACTCAGATCTTCACCAAACTTTGCAGGGATACATTGGATGTCAAGACACGTGGAAAAAACGTACAAAACAAGAGATTGGGGTCATCAAGATTTTGGACGGATTTTTTAGGAATTTTCAAATTTTCAGATGGGAGGTTCCAGATAAGGTCAAAAACTACAGACTCAGATCTTCACCAAACATTGCAGGGATACATTGGATGTCAAGACACGTGGAAAAAACGTACAAAACAAGAGATTGGAGACATCAATATTTTGGACGAATTTTTAAAGAATTTTCAAATTTTCAGATAGGAGGTTCCAGATGAGGTCAAAAACTACATAGTCAGATCTTCACCAAACTTTGCAGGAATACTTTGCATGTCAAGACACGTGGAAAAAACGTACAAAACAAGAGATCGGAGACATCAAGATTTTCGACGAATTTTTTAAGAATTTTCAAATTTTCAGATGGGAGGTTCCAGATAAGGTAAAAAACGACATACTCAGATCTTCACCAAACTTTGCATGGATACATTGGATGTCAAGACACGTGGAAAAAACATACAAAACATAGGATTGGTGACATCAAGATTTTGGACGAATTTTTTAAGAATTTTCAAATTTTCAGATAGGAGGTTCCATATAAGGTCAAAAACTACATACTCAGATCTTCACCAAACTTTGCAGGGATACATTGGATGTCAAGACACGTGGAAAAAACGTACAAAACAAGAGATTGGAGACATCAAGATTTTCGACGAATTTTTTAAGAATTTTCAAATTTTCAGAAAGGATGTTCCAGATAAGGTCAAAAACGACATACTCAGATCTTCACCAAACTTTGCAGGGATACATTGGAGGTCGAGACACGTGGAAAAAACGTACAAAACAAGAGATTGGAGACATCAAGATTTTGGACGAATTTTTGAAGAATTTTCAAATTTTCAGATAGGAGGTTCCAGATAAGGTCAAAAACTACATACTCAGATCTCAACCAAACATTGCAGGGATACATTGGATGTCAAGACACGTGGAAAAAACGTACAAAACAAGAGATTGGGGTCATCAAGATTTTGGACGAATTTTTTAAGAATTTTCAAATTTTCAGATGGGAGGTTCCAGATAAGATCAAAAACGACATACTCAGATTTTCACCAAACTTTGCATGGATACATTGGATGTCAAGACACGTGGAAAAAACGTACAAAACAAGAGATTGGGGTCATCAAGATTTTGGACGAATTTTTTAAGAATTTTCAAATTTTCAGATGGGAGGTTCAATATAAGGTCAAAAACTACATACTCAGATCTTCACCAAACTTTGCATGGATACATTGGAGGTCGAGACACGTGGAAAAAAAGTACAAAACAAGAGATTGGGGTCATCAAGATTTTGGACGGATTTTTTAGGAATTTTCAAATTTTCAGATGGGAGGTTCCAGATAAGGTCAAAAACTACATACTCAGATCTTCACCAAACATTGCAGGGATACATTGGATGTCAAGACACGTGGAAAAAACGTACAAAACAAGAGATTGGAGACATCAAGATTTTGGACGAATTTTTTAAGAATTTTCAAATTTTCAGATAGGAGGTTCCAGATGAGGTCAAAAACTACATACTCAGATCTTCACCAAACTTTGCAGGAATACTTTGCATGTCAAGACACGTGGAAAAAACGTACAAAACAAGAGATCGGAGACATCAAGATTTTCGACGAATTTTTTAAGAATTTTCAAATTTTCAGATGGGAGGTTCCAGATAAGGTCAAAAACGACATACTCAGATCTTCACCAAACTTTGCAGGGATCCATTGGAGGTCGAGACACGTGGAAAAAACGTACAAAACAAGAGATTGGAGACATCAAGATTTTGGACGAATTTTTTAAGAATTTTCAAATTTTCAGATAGGAGGTTCCATATAAGGTCAAAAACTACATACTCAGATCTTCACCAAACTTTGCAGGGATACATTGGATGTCAAGACACGTGGAAAAAACGTACAAAACAAGAGATTGGAGACATCAAGATTTTCGACGAATTTTTTAAGAATTTTCAAATTTTCAGAAAGGATGTTCCAGATAAGGTCAAAAACGACATACTCAGATCTTCACCAAACTTTGCAGGGATCCATTGGAGGTCGAGACACGTGGAAAAAACGTACAAAACAAGAGATTGGAGACATCAAGATTTTGGACGAATTTTTGAAGAATTTTCAAATTTTCAGATAGGAGGTTCCAGATAAGGTCTAAAACTACATACTCAGATCTCCACCAAACATTGCAGGAATACATTGGATGTCAAGACACGTGGAAAAAACGTACAAAACAAGAGATTGGAGACATCAAGATTTTCGACGAATTTTTGAAGAATTTTCAAATTTTCAGATAGGAGGTTCCAGATAAGGTCAAAAACTACATACTCAGATCTTCACCAAACGTTGCAGGGATACTTTGCATGTCAAGACACGTGGAAAAAACGTACAAAACAAGAGATTGGAGACATCAAGATTTTCGACGAATTTTTTAAGAATTTTCAAATTTTCAGATGGGAGGTTCCAGATAAGGTCAAAAACGACATACTCAGATCTTCACCAAACTTTGCATGGATACATTGGATGTCAAGACACGTGGAAAAAACGTACAAAACAAGAGATTGGAGACATCAAGATTTTGGACGAATTTTTTAAGAATTCTCAAATTTTCAGAAAGGAGGTTCCATATAAGGTCAAAAACTACAAACTCAGATCTTCACCAAACTTTGCAGGGATACATTGGATGTCAAGACACGTGGAAAAAACGTACAAAACAAGAGATTGGGGTCATCAAGATTTTGGACGAATTTTTTAAGAATTTTCAAATTTTCAGAAAGGAGGTTCCATATAAGGTCAAAAACTACATACTCAGATCTTCACCAAACTTTGCAGGGATACATTGAATGTCAAGACACGTGGAAAAAACGTACAAAACAAGAGATTGGGGTCATCAAGATTTTGGACGGATTTTTTAGGAATTTTCAAATTTTCAGATGGGAGGTTCCAGATAAGGTCAAAAACTACATACTCAGATCTTCACCAAACTTTGCAGGGATACATTGGATGTCAAGACACGTGGAAAAAACGTACAAAACAAGAGATTGGAGACATCAAGATTTTGGACGTATTTTTTAAGAATTTTTAAATTTTCAGATAGGAGGTTCCATATAAGGTCAAAAACTACATACTCAGATCTTCACCAAACTTTGCATGGATACATTATGTGTCAAGACACGTGGAAAAAACGTACAAAACAAGAGATTGGAGACATCAAGATATTGGTCGAATTTTTTAAGAATTTTCAAATTTTCAGATGGGAGGTTCCAGATAAGGTCAAAAACTACATACTCAGATCTTCACCAAACTTTGCAGGGATACATTGGATGTCAAGACACGTGGAAAAAACGTACAAAACAAGAGATAGGAGACATCAAGATTTTGGACGAATTTTTTAACAATTTTCAAATTTTCAGAAAGGATGTTCCAGATAAGGTCAAAAACGACATACTCAGATCTTCACCAAACTTTGCAGGGATACATTGGATATCAAGACACGTGGAAAAAACGTACAAAACAAGAGATTGGAGACATCAAGATTTTGGACGAATTTTTTAAGAATTTTCAAATTTTCAGATAGGAGGTTCCAGGTAAGATCAAAAACTACATACTCAGATCTTCACCAAACTTTGCAGGGATACATTGGATGTCAAGACACGTGGAAAAAACGTACAAAACAAGAGATTGGGGTCATCAAGATTTTGGACGGATTTTTTAGGAATTTTCAAATTTTCAGATGGGAGGTTCCAGATAAGGTCAAAAACTACATACTCAGATCTTCACCAAACATTGCAGGGATACATTGGATGTCAAGACACGTGGAAAAAACGTACAAAACAAGAGATTGGAGACATCAAGATTTTGGACGAATTTTTTAAGAATTTTCAAATTTTCAGATAGGAGGTTCCAGATGAGGTCAAAAACTACATACTCAGATCTTCACCAAACTTTGCAGGAATACTTTGCATGTCAAGACACGTGGAAAAAACGTACAAAACAAGAGATCGGAGACATCAAGATTTTCGACGAATTTTTTAAGAATTTTCAAATTTTCAGATGGGAGGTTCCAGATAAGGTCAAAAACGACATACTCAGATCTTCACCAAACTTTGCAGGGATCCATTGGAGGTCGAGACACGTGGAAAAAACGTACAAAACAAGAGATTGGAGACATCAAGATTTTGGACGAATTTTTTAAGAATTTTCAAATTTTCAGATAGGTTCCATATAAGGTCAAAAACTACATACTCAGATCTTCACCAAACTTTGCAGGGATACATTGAATGTCAAGACACGTGGAAAAAACGTACAAAACAAGAGATTGGGGTCATCAAGATTTTGGACGGATTTTTTAGGAATTTTCAAATTTTCAGATGGGAGGTTCCAGATAAGGTCAAAAACTACATACTCAGATCTTCACCAAACTTTGCAGGGATACATTGGATGTCAAGACACGTGGAAAAAACGTACAAAACAAGAGACTGGAGACATCAAGATTTTGGACGTATTTTTTAAGAATTTTTAAATTTTCAGATAGAAGGTTCCATATAAGGTCAAAAACTACATACTCAGATCTTCACCAAACTTTGCATGGATACATTATGTGTCAAGACACGTGGAAAAAACGTACAAAAAAAGAGATTGGAGACATCAAGATATTGGTCGAATTTTTTAAGAATTTTCAAATTTTCAGATGGGAGGTTCCAGATAAGGTCAAAAACTACATACTCAGATCTTCACCAAACTTTGCAGGGATACATTGGATGTCAAGACACGTGGAAAAAACGTACAAAACAAGAGATAGGAGACATCAAGATTTTGGACGAATTTTTTAACAATTTTCAAATTTTCAGAAAGGATGTTCCAGATAAGGTCAAAAACGACATACTCAGATCTTCACCAAACTTTGCAGGGATACATTGGATATCAAGACACGTGGAAAAAACGTACAAAACAAGAGATTGGAGACATCAAGATTTTGGACGAATTTTTTAAGAATTTTCAAATTTTCAGATAGGAGGTTCCAGATAAGATCAAAAACTACATACTCAGATCTTCACCAAACTTTGCAGGGATACATTGGATGTCAAGACACGTGGAAAAAACGTACAAAACAAGAGATTGGGGTCATCAAGATTTTGGACGGATTTTTTAGGAATTTTCAAATTTTCAGATGGGAGGTTCCAGATAAGGTCAAAAACTACATACTCAGATCTTCACCAAACATTGCAGGGATACATTGGATGTCAAGACACGTGGAAAAAACGTACAAAACAAGAGATTGGAGACATCAAGATTTTGGACGAATTTTTTAAGAATTTTCAAATTTTCAGATAGGAGGTTCCAGATGAGGTCAAAAACTACATACTCAGATCTTCACCAAACTTTGCAGGAATACTTTGCATGTCAAGACACGTGGAAAAAACGTACAAAACAAGAGATCGGAGACATCAAGATTTTCGACGAATTTTTTAAGAATTTTCAAATTTTCAGATGGGATGTTCCAGATAAGGTCAAAAACGACATACTCAGATCTTCACCAAACTTTGCAGGGATCCATTGGAGGTCGAGACACGTGGAAAAAACGTACAAAACAAGAGATTGGAGACATCAAGATTTTGGACGAATTTTTTAAGAATTTTCAAATTTTCAGATAGGTTCCATATAAGGTCAAAAACTACATACTCAGATCTTCACCAAACTTTGCAGGGATACATTGGATGTCAAGACACGTGGAAAAAACGTACAAAACAAGAGATTGGAGACATCAAGATTTTCGACGAATTTTTTAAGAATTTTCAAATTTTCAGAAAGGATGTTCCAGATAAGGTCAAAAACGACATACTCAGATCTTCACCAAACTTTGCAGGGATCCATTGGAGGTCGAGACACGTGGAAAAAACGTACAAAACAAGAGATTGGAGACATCAAGATTTTGGACGAATTTTTGAAGAATTTTCAAATTTTCAGATAGGAGGTTCCAGATAAGGTCTAAAACTACATACTCAGATCTCCACCAAACATTGCAGGAATACATTGGATGTCAAGACACGTGGAAAAAACGTACAAAACAAGAGATTGGAGACATCAAGATTTTCGACGAATTTTTGAAGAATTTTCAAATTTTCAGATAGGAGGTTCCAGATAAGGTCAAAAACTACATACTCAGATCTTCACCAAACGTTGCAGGGATACTTTGCATGTCAAGACACGTGGAAAAAACGTACAAAACAAAAGATTGGAGACATCAAGATTTTCGACGAATTTTTTAGGAATTTTCAAATTTTCAGATGGGAGGTTCCAGATAAGGTCAAAAACGACATACTCAGATCTTCACCAAACTTTGCATGGATACATTGGATGTCAAGACACGTGGAAAAAACGTACAAAACAAGAGATCGGAGACATCAAGATTTTCGACGAATTTTTTAAGAATTTTCAAATTTTCAGATGGGAGGTTCCATATAAGGTCAAAAACTACATACTCAGATCTTCACCAAACTTTGCAGGGATACATTGAATGTCAAGACACGTGGAAAAAACGTACAAAACAAGAGATTGGGGTCATCAAGATTTTGGACGGATTTTTTAGGAATTTTCAAATTTTCAGATGGGAGGTTCCAGATAAGGTCAAAAACTACATACTCAGATCTTCACCAAACTTTGCAGGGATACATTGGATGTCAAGACACGTGGAAAAAACGTACAAAACAAGAGATTGGAGACATCAAGATTTTGGACGTATTTTTTAAGAATTTTTAAATTTTCAGATAGGAGGTTCCATATAAGGTCAAAAACTACATACTCAGATCTTCACCAAACTTTGCATGGATACATTATGTGTCAAGACACGTGGAAAAAACGTACAAAACAAAAGATTGGAGACATCAAGATTTTGGTCGAATTTTTTAAGAATTTTCAAATTTTCAGATGGGAGGTTCCAGATAAGGTCAAAAACTACATACTCAGATCTTCACCAAACTTTGCAGGGATACATTGGATGTCAAGACACGTGGAAAAAACGTACAAAAAAGAGATTGGAGACATCAAGATTTTGGACGAATTTTTTAACAATTTTCAAATTTTCAGAAAGGATGTTCCAGATAAGGTCAAAAACGACATACTCAGATCTTCACCAAACTTTGCAGGGATACATTGGATATCAAGACACGTGGAAAAAAAGTACAAAACAAGAGATTGGAGACATCAAGATTTTGGACGAATTTTTTAAGAATTTTCAAATTTTCAGATAGGAGGTTCCAGATAAGGTCAAAAACTACATACTCAGATCTTCACCAAACTTTGCAGGGATACATTGGATGTCAAGACACGTGGAAAAAACGTACAAAACAAGAGATTGGGGTCATCAAGATTTTGGACGGATTTTTTAGGAATTTTCAAATTTTCAGATGGGAGGTTCCAGATAAGGTCAAAAACTACATACTCAGATCTTCACCAAACATTGGATGTCAAGACACGTGGAAAAAACGTACAAAACAAGAGATTGGAGACATCAAAATTTTGGACGAATTTTTTAAGAATTTTCAAATTTTCAGATAGGAGGTTCCAGATGAGGTCAAAAACTACATACTCAGATCTTCACCAAACTTTGCAGGAATACTTTGCATGTCAAGACACGTGGAAAAAACGTACAAAACAAGAGATCGGAGACATCAAGATTTTCGACGAATTTTTTAAGAATTTTCAAATTTTCAGATGGGATGTTCCAGATAAGGTCAAAAACGACATACTCAGATCTTCACCAAACTTTGCATGGATACATTGGATGTCAAGACACGTGGAAAAAACATACAAAACATAGGATTGGTGACATCAAGATTTTGGACGAATTTTTTAAGAATTTTCAAATTTTCAGATAGGAGGTTCCATATAAGGTCAAAAACTACATACTCAGATCTTCACCAAACTTTGCAGGGATACATTGGATGTCAAGACACGTGGAAAAAACGTACAAAACAAGAGATTGGAGACATCAAGATTATGGACGAATTTTTTGAGAATTTTCAAATTTTCAGAAAGGAGGTTCCATATAAGGTCAAAAACTACATACTCAGATCTTCACCAAACTTTGCAGGGATACATTGGATGTCAAGACACGTGGAAAAAACGTACAAAACAAGAGATTGGAGACATCAAGATTTTCGACGAATTTTTTAAGAATTTTCAAATTTTCAGAAAGGATGTTCCAGATAAGGTCAAAAACGACATACTCAGATCTTCACCAAACTTTGCAGGGATACATTGGAGGTCGAGACACGTGGAAAAAACGTACAAAACAAGAGATTGGAGACATCAAGATTTTGGACGAATTTTTGAAGAATTTTCAAATTTTCTGATAGGAGGTCCCAGATAAGGTCAAAAACTACATACTCAGATCTCCACCAAACATTGCAGGGATACATTGGATGTCAAGACACGTGGAAAAAACGTACAAAACAAGAGATTGGAGACATCAAGATTTTCGACGAATTTTTGAAGAATTTTCAAATTTTCAGATAGGAGGTTCCAGATAAGGTCAAAAACTACATACTCAGATCTTCACCAAACGTTGCAGGGATACTTTGCATGTCAAGACACGTGGAAAAAACGTACAAAACAAGAGATTGGAGACATCAAGATTTTCGACGAATTTTTTAAGAATTTTCAAATTTTCAGATGGGAGGTTCCAGATAAGGTCAAAATCGACATACTCAGATCTTCACCAAACTTTGCATGGATACATTGGATGTCAAGACACGTGGAAAAAACGTACAAAACAAGAGATTGGGGTCATCAAGATTTTGCACGGATTTTTTAGGAATTTTCAAATTTTCAGATGGGAGGTTCCAGATAAGGTCAAAAACTACATACTCAGATCTTCACCAAACTTTGCAGGGATACATTGGATGTCAAGACACGTGGAAAAAACGTACAAAACAAGAGATTGGAGACATCAAGATTTTGGACGAATTTTTGAAGAATTTTCAAATTTTCTGATAGGAGGTCCCAGATAAGGTCAAAAACTACATACTCAGATCTTCACCAAACTTTGCAGGGATACATTGGATGTCAAGACACGTGGAAAAAACGTACAAAAAAGAGATTGGAGACATCAAGATTTTGGACGAATTTTTTAACAATTTTCAAATTTTCAGAAAGGATGTTCCAGATAAGGTCAAAAACGACATACTCAGATCTTCACCAAACTTTGCAGGGATACATTGGATATCAAGACACGTGGAAAAAACGTACAAAACAAGAGATTGGAGACATCAAGATTTTGGACGAATTTTTTAAGAATTTTCAAATTTTCAGATAGGAGGTTCCAGATAAGGTCAAAAACTACATACTCAGATCTTCACCAAACTTTGCAGGGATACATTGGATGTCAAGACACGTGGAAAAAACGTACAAAACAAGAGATTGGGGTCATCAAGATTTTGGACGGATTTTTTAGGAATTTTCAAATTTTCAGATGGGAGGTTCCAGATAAGGTCAAAAACTACAGACTCAGATCTTCACCAAACATTGCAGGGATACATTGGATGTCAAGACACGTGGAAAAAACGTACAAAACAAGAGATTGGAGACATCAATATTTTGGACGAATTTTTAAAGAATTTTCAAATTTTCAGATAGGAGGTTCCAGATGAGGTCAAAAACTACATAGTCAGATCTTCACCAAACTTTGCAGGAATACTTTGCATGTCAAGACACGTGGAAAAAACGTACAAAACAAGAGATCGGAGACATCAAGATTTTCGACGAATTTTTTAAGAATTTTCAAATTTTCAGATGGGAGGTTCCAGATAAGGTAAAAAACGACATACTCAGATCTTCACCAAACTTTGCATGGATACATTGGATGTCAAGACACGTGGAAAAAACATACAAAACATAGGATTGGTGACATCAAGATTTTGGACGAATTTTTTAAGAATTTTCAAATTTTCAGATAGGAGGTTCCATATAAGGTCAAAAACTACATACTCAGATCTTCACCAAACTTTGCAGGGATACATTGGATGTCAAGACACGTGGAAAAAACGTACAAAACAAGAGATTGGAGACATCAAGATTTTCGACGAATTTTTTAAGAATTTTCAAATTTTCAGAAAGGATGTTCCAGATAAGGTCAAAAACGACATACTCAGATCTTCACCAAACTATGCAGGGATACATTGGAGGTCGAGACACGTGGAAAAAACGTACAAAACAAGAGATTGGAGACATCAAGATTTTGGACGAATTTTTGAAGAATTTTCAAATTTTCAGATAGGAGGTTCCAGATAAGGTCAAAAACTACATACTCAGATCTCAACCAAACATTGCAGGGATACATTGGATGTCAAGACACGTGGAAAAAACGTACAAAACAAGAGATTGGGGTCATCAAGATTTTGGACGAATTTTTTAAGAATTTTCAAATTTTCAGATGGGAGGTTCCAGATAAGATCAAAAACGACATACTCAGATCTTCACCAAACTTTGCATGGATACATTGGATGTCAAGACACGTGGAAAAAACGTACAAAACAAGAGATTGGGGTCATCAAGATTTTGGACGAATTTTTTAAGAATTTTCAAATTTTCAGATGGGAGGTTCAATATAAGGTCAAAAACTACATACTCAGATCTTCACCAAACTTTGCATGGATACATTGGAGGTCGAGACACGTGGAAAAAAAGTACAAAACAAGAGATTGGGGTCATCAAGATTTTGGACGGATTTTTTAGGAATTTTCAAATTTTCAGATGGGAGGTTCCAGATAAGGTCAAAAACTACATACTCAGATCTTCACCAAACATTGCAGGGATACATTGGATGTCAAGACACGTGGAAAAAACGTACAAAACAAGAGATTGGAGACATCAAGATTTTGGACGAATTTTTTAAGAATTTTCAAATTTTCAGATAGGAGGTTCCAGATGAGGTCAAAAACTACATACTCAGATCTTCACCAAACTTTGCAGGAATACTTTGCATGTCAAGACACGTGGAAAAAACGTACAAAACAAGAGATCGGAGACATCAAGATTTTCGACGAATTTTTTAAGAATTTTCAAATTTTCAGATGGGAGGTTCCAGATAAGGTCAAAAACGACATACTCAGATCTTCACCAAACTTTGCAGGGATCCATTGGAGGTCGAGACACGTGGAAAAAACGTACAAAACAAGAGATTGGAGACATCAAGCGTTTGGACGAATTTTTTAAGAATTTTCAAATTTTCAGATAGGAGGTTCCATATAAGGTCAAAAACTACATACTCAGATCTTCACCAAACTTTGCAGGGATACATTGGATGTCAAGACACGTGGAAAAAACGTACAAAACAAGAGATTGGAGACATCAAGATTTTCGACGAATTTTTTAAGAATTTTCAAATTTTCAGAAAGGATGTTCCAGATAAGGTCAAAAACGACATACTCAGATCTTCACCAAACTTTGCAGGGATCCATTGGAGGTCGAGACACGTGGAAAAAACGTACAAAACAAGAGATTGGAGACATCAAGATTTTGGACGAATTTTTGAAGAATTTTCAAATTTTCAGATAGGAGGTTCCAGATAAGGTCTAAAACTACATACTCAGATCTCCACCAAACATTGCAGGAATACATTGGATGTCAAGACACGTGGAAAAAACGTACAAAACAAGAGATTGGAGACATCAAGATTTTCGACGAATTTTTGAAGAATTTTCAAATTTTCAGATAGGAGGTTCCAGATAAGGTCAAAAACTACATACTCAGATCTTCACCAAACGTTGCAGGGATACTTTGCATGTCAAGACACGTGGAAAAAACGTACAAAACAAGAGATTGGAGACATCAAGATTTTCGACAAATTTTTTAAGAATTTTCAAATTTTCAGATGGGAGGTTCCAGATAAGGTCAAAAACGACATACTCAGATCTTCACCAAACTTTGCATGGATACATTGGATGTCAAGACACGTGGAAAAAACGTACAAAACAAGAGATTGGAGACATCAAGATTTTGGACGAATTTTTTAAGAATTCTCAAATTTTCAGAAAGGAGGTTCCATATAAGGTCAAAAACTACAAACTCAGATCTTCACCAAACTTTGCAGGGATACATTGGATGTCAAGACACGTGGAAAAAACGTACAAAACAAGAGATTGGGGTCATCAAGATTTTGGACGAATTTTTTAAGAATTTTAAAATTTTCAGAAAGGAGGTTCCATATAAGGTCAAAAACTACATACTCAGATCTTCACCAAACTTTGCAGGGATACATTGAATGTCAAGACACGTGGAAAAAACGTACAAAACAAGAGATTGGGGTCATCAAGATTTTGGACGGATTTTTTAGGAATTTTCAAATTTTCAGATGGGAGGTTCCAGATAAGGTCAAAAACTACATACTCAGATCTTCACCAAACTTTGCAGGGATACATTGGATGTCAAGACACGTGGAAAAAACGTACAAAACAAGAGATTGGAGACATCAAGATTTTGGACGTATTTTTTAAGAATTGTTAAATTTTCAGATAGGAGGTTCCATATAAGGTCAAAAACTACATACTCAGATCTTCACCAAACTTTGCATGGATACATTATGTGTCAAGACACGTGGAAAAAACGTACAAAACAAGAGATTGGAGACATCAAGATATTGGTCGAATTTTTTAAGAATTTTCAAATTTTCAGATGGGAGGTTCCAGATAAGGTCAAAAACTACATACTCAGATCTTCACCAAACTTTGCAGGGATACATTGGATGTCAAGACACGTGGAAAAAACGTACAAAACAAGAGATAGGAGACATCAAGATTTTGGACGAATTTTTTAACAATTTTCAAATTTTCAGAAAGGATGTTCCAGATAAGGTCAAAAACGACATACTCAGATCTTCACCAAACTTTGCAGGGATACATTGGATATCAAGACACGTGGAAAAAACGTACAAAACAAGAGATTGGAGACATCAAGATTTTGGACGAATTTTTTAAGAATTTTCAAATTTTCAGATAGGAGGTTCCAGGTAAGATCAAAAACTACATACTCAGATCTTCACCAAACTTTGCAGGGATACATTGGATGTCAAGACACGTGGAAAAAACGTACAAAACAAGAGATTGGGGTCATCAAGATTTTGGACGGATTTTTTAGGAATTTTCAAATTTTCAGATGGGAGGTTCCAGATAAGGTCAAAAACGACATACTCAGATCTTCACCAAACTTTGCAGGGATCCATTGGAGGTCGAGACACGAGGAAAAAACGTACAAAACAAGAGATTGGAGACATCAAGATTTTGGACGAATTTTTTAAGAATTTTCAAATTTTCAGATAGGTTCCATATAAGGTCAAAAACTACATACTCAGATCTTCACCAAACTTTGCAGGGATACATTGAATGTCAAGACACGTGGAAAAAACGTACAAAACAAGAGATTGGGGTCATCAAGATTTTGGACGGATTTTTTAGGAATTTTCAAATTTTCAGATGGGAGGTTCCAGATAAGGTCAAAAACTACATACTCAGATCTTCACCAAACTTTGCAGGGATACATTGGATGTCAAGACACGTGGAAAAAACGTACAAAACAAGAGATTGGAGACATCAAGATTTTGGACGTATTTTTTAAGAATTTTTAAATTTTCAGATAGGAGGTTCCATATAAGGTCAAAAACTACATACTCAGATCTTCACCAAACTTTGCATGGATACATTATGTGTCAAGACACGTGGAAAAAACGTACAAAACAAGAGATTGGAGACATCAAGATATTGGTCGAATTTTTTAAGAATTTTCAAATTTTCAGATGGGAGGTTCCAGATAAGGTCAAAAACTACATACTCAGATCTTCACCAAACTTTGCAGGGATACATTGGATGTCAAGACACGTGGAAAAAACGTACAAAACAAGAGATAGGAGACATCAAGATTTTGGACGAATTTTTTAACAATTTTCAAATTTTCAGAAAGGATGTTCCAGATAAGGTCAAAAACGACATACTCAGATCTTCACCAAACTTTGCAGGGATACATTGGATATCAAGACACGTGGAAAAAACGTACAAAACAAGAGATTGGAGACATCAAGATTTTGGACGAATTTTTTAAGAATTTTCAAATTTTCAGATAGGAGGTTCCAGATAAGATCAAAAACTACATACTCAGATCTTCACCAAACTTTGCAGGGATACATTGGATGTCAAGACACGTGGAAAAAACGTACAAAACAAGAGATTGGGGTCATCAAGATTTTGGACGGATTTTTTAGGAATTTTCAAATTTTCAGATGGGAGGTTCCAGATAAGGTCAAAAACTACATACTCAGATCTTCACCAAACATTGCAGGGATACATTGGATGTCAAGACACGTGGAAAAAACGTACAAAACAAGAGATTGGAGACATCAAGATTTTGGACGAATTTTTTAAGAATTTTCAAATTTTCAGATAGGAGGTTCCAGATGAGGTCAAAAACTACATACTCAGATCTTCACCAAACTTTGCAGGAATACTTTGCATGTCAAGACACGTGGAAAAAACGTACAAAACAAGAGATCGGAGACATCAAGATTTTCGACGAATTTTTTAAGAATTTTCAAATTTTCAGATGGGATGTTCCAGATAAGGTCAAAAACGACATACTCAGATCTTCACCAAACTTTGCAGGGATCCATTGGAGGTCGAGACACGTGGAAAAAACGTACAAAACAAGAGATTGGAGACATCAAGATTTTGGACGAATTTTTTAAGAATTTTCAAATTTTCAGATAGGTTCCATATAAGGTCAAAAACTACATACTCAGATCTTCACCAAACTTTGCAGGGATACATTGGATGTCAAGACACGTGGAAAAAACGTACAAAACAAGAGATTGGAGACATCAAGATTTTCGACGAATTTTTTAAGAATTTTCAAATTTTCAGAAAGGATGTTCCAGATAAGGTCAAAAACGACATACTCAGATCTTCACCAAACTTTGCAGGGATCCATTGGAGGTCGAGACACGTGGAAAAAACGTACAAAACAAGAGATTGGAGACATCAAGATTTTGGACGAATTTTTGAAGAATTTTCAAATTTTCAGATAGGAGGTTCCAGATAAGGTCTAAAACTACATACTCAGATCTCCACCAAACATTGCAGGAATACATTGGATGTCAAGACACGTGGAAAAAACGTACAAAACAAGAGATTGGAGACATCAAGATTTTCGACGAATTTTTGAAGAATTTTCAAATTTTCAGATAGGAGGTTCCAGATAAGGTCAAAAACTACATACTCAGATCTTCACCAAACGTTGCAGGGATACTTTGCATGTCAAGACACGTGGAAAAAACGTACAAAACAAAAGATTGGAGACATCAAGATTTTCGACGAATTTTTTAGGAATTTTCAAATTTTCAGATGGGAGGTTCCAGATAAGGTCAAAAACGACATACTCAGATCTTCACCAAACTTTGCATGGATACATTGGATGTCAAGACACGTGGAAAAAACGTACAAAACAAGAGATCGGAGACATCAAGATTTTCGACGAATTTTTTAAGAATTTTCAAATTTTCAGATGGGAGGTTCCATATAAGGTCAAAAACTACATACTCAGATCTTCACCAAACTTTGCAGGGATACATTGAATGTCAAGACACGTGGAAAAAACGTACAAAACAAGAGATTGGGGTCATCAAGATTTTGGACGGATTTTTTAGGAATTTTCAAATTTTCAGATGGGAGGTTCCAGATAAGGTCAAAAACTACATACTCAGATCTTCACCAAACTTTGCAGGGATACATTGGATGTCAAGACACGTGGAAAAAACGTACAAAACAAGAGATTGGAGACATCAAGATTTTGGACGTATTTTTTAAGAATTTTTAAATTTTCAGATAGGAGGTTCCATATAAGGTCAAAAACTACATACTCAGATCTTCACCAAACTTTGCATGGATACATTATGTGTCAAGACACGTGGAAAAAACGTACAAAACAAAAGATTGGAGACATCAAGATTTTGGTCGAATTTTTTAAGAATTTTCAAATTTTCAGATGGGAGGTTCCAGATAAGGTCAAAAACTACATACTCAGATCTTCACCAAACTTTGCAGGGATACATTGGATGTCAAGACACGTGGAAAAAACGTACAAAAAAGAGATTGGAGACATCAAGATTTTGGACGAATTTTTTAACAATTTTCAAATTTTCAGAAAGGATGTTCCAGATAAGGTCAAAAACGACATACTCAGATCTTCACCAAACTTTGCAGGGATACATTGGATATCAAGACACGTGGAAAAAAAGTACAAAACAAGAGATTGGAGACATCAAGATTTTGGACGAATTTTTTAAGAATTTTCAAATTTTCAGATAGGAGGTTCCAGATAAGGTCAAAAACTACATACTCAGATCTTCACCAAACTTTGCAGGGATACATTGGATGTCAAGACACGTGGAAAAAACGTACAAAACAAGAGATTGGGGTCATCAAGATTTTGGACGGATTTTTTAGGAATTTTCAAATTTTCAGATGGGAGGTTCCAGATAAGGTCAAAAACTACATACTCAGATCTTCACCAAACATTGGATGTCAAGACACGTGGAAAAAACGTACAAAACAAGAGATTGGAGACATCAAAATTTTGGACGAATTTTTTAAGAATTTTCAAATTTTCAGATAGGAGGTTCCAGATGAGGTCAAAAACTACATACTCAGATCTTCACCAAACTTTGCAGGAATACTTTGCATGTCAAGACACGTGGAAAAAACGTACAAAACAAGAGATCGGAGACATCAAGATTTTCGACGAATTTTTTAAGAATTTTCAAATTTTCAGATGGGATGTTCCAGATAAGGTCAAAAACGACATACTCAGATCTTCACCAAACTTTGCATGGATACATTGGATGTCAAGACACGTGGAAAAAACATACAAAACATAGGATTGGTGACATCAAGATTTTGGACGAATTTTTTAAGAATTTTCAAATTTTCAGATAGGAGGTTCCATATAAGGTCAAAAACTACATACTCAGATCTTCACCAAACTTTGCAGGGATACATTGGATGTCAAGACACGTGGAAAAAACGTACAAAACAAGAGATTGGAGACATCAAGATTATGGACGAATTTTTTGAGAATTTTCAAATTTTCAGAAAGGAGGTTCCATATAAGGTCAAAAACTACATACTCAGATCTTCACCAAACTTTGCAGGGATACATTGGATGTCAAGACACGTGGAAAAAACGTACAAAACAAGAGATTGGAGACATCAAGATTTTCGACGAATTTTTTAAGAATTTTCAAATTTTCAGAAAGGATGTTCCAGATAAGGTCAAAAACGACATACTCAGATCTTCACCAAACTTTGCAGGGATACATTGGAGGTCGAGACACGTGGAAAAAACGTACAAAACAAGAGATTGGAGACATCAAGATTTTGGACGAATTTTTGAAGAATTTTCAAATTTTCTGATAGGAGGTCCCAGATAAGGTCAAAAACTACATACTCAGATCTCCACCAAACATTGCAGGGATACATTGGATGTCAAGACACGTGGAAAAAACGTACAAAACAAGAGATTGGAGACATCAAGATTTTCGACGAATTTTTGAAGAATTTTCAAATTTTCAGATAGGAGGTTCCAGATAAGGTCAAAAACTACATACTCAGATCTTCACCAAACGTTGCAGGGATACTTTGCATGTCAAGACACGTGGAAAAAACGTACAAAACAAGAGATTGGAGACATCAAGATTTTCGACGAATTTTTTAAGAATTTTCAAATTTTCAGATGGGAGGTTCCAGATAAGGTCAAAATCGACATACTCAGATCTTCACCAAACTTTGCATGGATACATTGGATGTCAAGACACGTGGAAAAAACGTACAAAACAAGAGATTGGGGTCATCAAGATTTTGCACGGATTTTTTAGGAATTTTCAAATTTTCAGATGGGAGGTTCCAGATAAGGTCAAAAACTACATACTCAGATCTTCACCAAACTTTGCAGGGATACATTGGATGTCAAGACACGTGGAAAAAACGTACAAAACAAGAGATTGGAGACATCAAGATTTTGGACGAATTTTTGAAGAATTTTCAAATTTTCTGATAGGAGGTCCCAGATAAGGTCAAAAACTACATACTCAGATCTTCACCAAACTTTGCAGGGATACATTGGATGTCAAGACACGTGGAAAAAACGTACAAAAAAGAGATTGGAGACATCAAGATTTTGGACGAATTTTTTAACAATTTTCAAATTTTCAGAAAGGATGTTCCAGATAAGGTCAAAAACGACATACTCAGATCTTCACCAAACTTTGCAGGGATACATTGGATATCAAGACACGTGGAAAAAACGTACAAAACAAGAGATTGGAGACATCAAGATTTTGGACGAATTTTTTAAGAATTTTCAAATTTTCAGATAGGAGGTTCCAGATAAGGTCAAAAACTACATACTCAGATCTTCACCAAACTTTGCAGGGATACATTGGATGTCAAGACACGTGGAAAAAACGTACAAAACAAGAGATTGGGGTCATCAAGATTTTGGACGGATTTTTTAGGAATTTTCAAATTTTCAGATGGGAGGTTCCAGATAAGGTCAAAAACTACAGACTCAGATCTTCACCAAACATTGCAGGGATACATTGGATGTCAAGACACGTGGAAAAAACGTACAAAACAAGAGATTGGAGACATCAATATTTTGGACGAATTTTTAAAGAATTTTCAAATTTTCAGATGGGAGGTTCCAGATAAGGTCAAAAACGACATACTCAGATCTTCACCAAACTTTGCATGGATACATTGGATGTCAAGACACGTGGAAAAAACGTACAAAACAAGAGATCGGAGACATCAAGATTTTCGACGAATTTTTTAAGAATTTTCAAATTTTCAGATGGGAGGTTCCATATAAGGTCAAAAACTACATACTCAGATCTTCACCAAACTTTGCAGGGATACATTGAATGTCAAGACACGTGGAAAAAACGTACAAAACAAGAGATTGGGGTCATCAAGATTTTGGACGGATTTTTTAGGAATTTTCAAATTTTCAGATGGGAGGTTCCAGATAAGGTCAAAAACTACATACTCAGATCTTCACCAAACTTTGCAGGGATACATTGGATGTCAAGACACGTGGAAAAAACGTACAAAACAAGAGATTGGAGACATCAAGATTTTGGACGTATTTTTTAAGAATTTTTAAATTTTCAGATAGGAGGTTCCATATAAGGTCAAAAACTACATACTCAGATCTTCACCAAACTTTGCATGGATACATTATGTGTCAAGACACGTGGAAAAAACGTACAAAACAAAAGATTGGAGACATCAAGATTTTGGTCGAATTTTTTAAGAATTTTCAAATTTTCAGATGGGAGGTTCCAGATAAGGTCAAAAACTACATACTCAGATCTTCACCAAACTTTGCAGGGATACATTGGATGTCAAGACACGTGGAAAAAACGTACAAAAAAGAGATTGGAGACATCAAGATTTTGGACGAATTTTTTAACAATTTTCAAATTTTCAGAAAGGATGTTCCAGATAAGGTCAAAAACGACATACTCAGATCTTCACCAAACTTTGCAGGGATACATTGGATATCAAGACACGTGGAAAAAAAGTACAAAACAAGAGATTGGAGACATCAAGATTTTGGACGAATTTTTTAAGAATTTTCAAATTTTCAGATAGGAGGTTCCAGATAAGGTCAAAAACTACATACTCAGATCTTCACCAAACTTTGCAGGGATACATTGGATGTCAAGACACGTGGAAAAAACGTACAAAACAAGAGATTGGGGTCATCAAGATTTTGGACGGATTTTTTAGGAATTTTCAAATTTTCAGATGGGAGGTTCCAGATAAGGTCAAAAACTACATACTCAGATCTTCACCAAACATTGGATGTCAAGACACGTGGAAAAAACGTACAAAACAAGAGATTGGAGACATCAAAATTTTGGACGAATTTTTTAAGAATTTTCAAATTTTCAGATAGGAGGTTCCAGATGAGGTCAAAAACTACATACTCAGATCTTCACCAAACTTTGCAGGAATACTTTGCATGTCAAGACACGTGGAAAAAACGTACAAAACAAGAGATCGGAGACATCAAGATTTTCGACGAATTTTTTAAGAATTTTCAAATTTTCAGATGGGATGTTCCAGATAAGGTCAAAAACGACATACTCAGATCTTCACCAAACTTTGCATGGATACATTGGATGTCAAGACACGTGGAAAAAACATACAAAACATAGGATTGGTGACATCAAGATTTTGGACGAATTTTTTAAGAATTTTCAAATTTTCAGATAGGAGGTTCCATATAAGGTCAAAAACTACATACTCAGATCTTCACCAAACTTTGCAGGGATACATTGGATGTCAAGACACGTGGAAAAAACGTACAAAACAAGAGATTGGAGACATCAAGATTATGGACGAATTTTTTGAGAATTTTCAAATTTTCAGAAAGGAGGTTCCATATAAGGTCAAAAACTACATACTCAGATCTTCACCAAACTTTGCAGGGATACATTGGATGTCAAGACACGTGGAAAAAACGTACAAAACAAGAGATTGGAGACATCAAGATTTTCGACGAATTTTTTAAGAATTTTCAAATTTTCAGAAAGGATGTTCCAGATAAGGTCAAAAACGACATACTCAGATCTTCACCAAACTTTGCAGGGATACATTGGAGGTCGAGACACGTGGAAAAAACGTACAAAACAAGAGATTGGAGACATCAAGATTTTGGACGAATTTTTGAAGAATTTTCAAATTTTCTGATAGGAGGTCCCAGATAAGGTCAAAAACTACATACTCAGATCTCCACCAAACATTGCAGGGATACATTGGATGTCAAGACACGTGGAAAAAACGTACAAAACAAGAGATTGGAGACATCAAGATTTTCGACGAATTTTTGAAGAATTTTCAAATTTTCAGATAGGAGGTTCCAGATAAGGTCAAAAACTACATACTCAGATCTTCACCAAACGTTGCAGGGATACTTTGCATGTCAAGACACGTGGAAAAAACGTACAAAACAAGAGATTGGAGACATCAAGATTTTCGACGAATTTTTTAAGAATTTTCAAATTTTCAGATGGGAGGTTCCAGATAAGGTCAAAATCGACATACTCAGATCTTCACCAAACTTTGCATGGATACATTGGATGTCAAGACACGTGGAAAAAACGTACAAAACAAGAGATTGGGGTCATCAAGATTTTGCACGGATTTTTTAGGAATTTTCAAATTTTCAGATGGGAGGTTCCAGATAAGGTCAAAAACTACATACTCAGATCTTCACCAAACTTTGCAGGGATACATTGGATGTCAAGACACGTGGAAAAAACGTACAAAACAAGAGATTGGAGACATCAAGATTTTGGACGAATTTTTGAAGAATTTTCAAATTTTCTGATAGGAGGTCCCAGATAAGGTCAAAAACTACATACTCAGATCTTCACCAAACTTTGCAGGGATACATTGGATGTCAAGACACGTGGAAAAAACGTACAAAATAGAGATTGGAGACATCAAGATTTTGGACGAATTTTTTAACAATTTTCAAATTTTCAGAAAGGATGTTCCAGATAAGGTCAAAAACGACATACTCAGATCTTCACCAAACTTTGCAGGGATACATTGGATATCAAGACACGTGGAAAAAACGTACAAAACAAGAGATTGGAGACATCAAGATTTTGGACGAATTTTTTAAGAATTTTCAAATTTTCAGATAGGAGGTTCCAGATAAGGTCAAAAACTACATACTCAGATCTTCACCAAACTTTGCAGGGATACATTGGATGTCAAGACACGTGGAAAAAACGTACAAAACAAGAGATTGGGGTCATCAAGATTTTGGACGGATTTTTTAGGAATTTTCAAATTTTCAGATGGGAGGTTCCAGATAAGGTCAAAAACTACAGACTCAGATCTTCACCAAACATTGCAGGGATACATTGGATGTCAAGACACGTGGAAAAAACGTACAAAACAAGAGATTGGAGACATCAATATTTTGGACGAATTTTTAAAGAATTTTCAAATTTTCAGATAGGAGGTTCCAGATGAGGTCAAAAACTACATAGTCAGATCTTCACCAAACTTTGCAGGAATACTTTGCATGTCAAGACACGTGGAAAAAACGTACAAAACAAGAGATCGGAGACATCAAGATTTTCGACGAATTTTTTAAGAATTTTCAAATTTTCAGATGGGAGGTTCCAGATAAGGTAAAAAACGACATACTCAGATCTTCACCAAACTTTGCATGGATACATTGGATGTCAAGACACGTGGAAAAAACATACAAAACATAGGATTGGTGACATCAAGATTTTGGACGAATTTTTTAAGAATTTTCAAATTTTCAGATAGGAGGTTCCATATAAGGTCAAAAACTACATACTCAGATCTTCACCAAACTTTGCAGGGATACATTGGATGTCAAGACACGTGGAAAAAACGTACAAAACAAGAGATTGGAGACATCAAGATTTTCGACGAATTTTTTAAGAATTTTCAAATTTTCAGAAAGGATGTTCCAGATAAGGTCAAAAACGACATACTCAGATCTTCACCAAACTTTGCAGGGATACATTGGAGGTCGAGACACGTGGAAAAAACGTACAAAACAAGAGATTGGAGACATCAAGATTTTGGACGAATTTTTGAAGAATTTTCAAATTTTCAGATAGGAGGTTCCAGATAAGGTCAAAAACTACATACTCAGATCTCAACCAAACATTGCAGGGATACATTGGATGTCAAGACACGTGGAAAAAACGTACAAAACAAGAGATTGGGGTCATCAAGATTTTGGACGAATTTTTTAAGAATTTTCAAATTTTCAGATGGGAGGTTCCAGATAAGATCAAAAACGACATACTCAGATCTTCACCAAACTTTGCATGGATACATTGGATGTCAAGACACGTGGAAAAAACGTACAAAACAAGAGATTGGGGTCATCAAGATTTTGGACGAATTTTTTAAGAATTTTCAAATTTTCAGATGGGAGGTTCAATATAAGGTCAAAAACTACATACTCAGATCTTCACCAAACTTTGCATGGATACATTGGAGGTCGAGACACGTGGAAAAAAAGTACAAAACAAGAGATTGGGGTCATCAAGATTTTGGACGGATTTTTTAGGAATTTTCAAATTTTCAGATGGGAGGTTCCAGATAAGGTCAAAAACTACATACTCAGATCTTCACCAAACATTGCAGGGATACATTGGATGTCAAGACACGTGGAAAAAACGTACAAAACAAGAGATTGGAGACATCAAGATTTTGGACGAATTTTTTAAGAATTTTCAAATTTTCAGATAGGAGGTTCCAGATGAGGTCAAAAACTACATACTCAGATCTTCACCAAACTTTGCAGGAATACTTTGCATGTCAAGACACGTGGAAAAAACGTACAAAACAAGAGATCGGAGACATCAAGATTTTCGACGAATTTTTTAAGAATTTTCAAATTTTCAGATGGGAGGTTCCAGATAAGGTCAAAAACGACATACTCAGATCTTCACCAAACTTTGCAGGGATCCATTGGAGGTCGAGACACGTGGAAAAAACGTACAAAACAAGAGATTGGAGACATCAAGATTTTGGACGAATTTTTTAAGAATTTTCAAATTTTCAGATAGGAGGTTCCATATAAGGTCAAAAACTACATACTCAGATCTTCACCAAACTTTGCAGGGATACATTGGATGTCAAGACACGTGGAAAAAACGTACAAAACAAGAGATTGGAGACATCAAGATTTTCGACGAATTTTTTAAGAATTTTCAAATTTTCAGAAAGGATGTTCCAGATAAGGTCAAAAACGACATACTCAGATCTTCACCAAACTTTGCAGGGATCCATTGGAGGTCGAGACACGTGGAAAAAACGTACAAAACAAGAGATTGGAGACATCAAGATTTTGGACGAATTTTTGAAGAATTTTCAAATTTTCAGATAGGAGGTTCCAGATAAGGTCTAAAACTACATACTCAGATCTCCACCAAACATTGCAGGAATACATTGGATGTCAAGACACGTGGAAAAAACGTACAAAACAAGAGATTGGAGACATCAAGATTTTCGACGAATTTTTGAAGAATTTTCAAATTTTCAGATAGGAGGTTCCAGATAAGGTCAAAAACTACATACTCAGATCTTCACCAAACGTTGCAGGGATACTTTGCATGTCAAGACACGTGGAAAAAACGTACAAAACAAGAGATTGGAGACATCAAGATTTTCGACAAATTTTTTAAGAATTTTCAAATTTTCAGATGGGAGGTTCCAGATAAGGTCAAAAACGACATACTCAGATCTTCACCAAACTTTGCATGGATACATTGGATGTCAAGACACGTGGAAAAAACGTACAAAACAAGAGATTGGAGACATCAAGATTTTGGACGAATTTTTTAAGAATTCTCAAATTTTCAGAAAGGAGGTTCCATATAAGGTCAAAAACTACAAACTCAGATCTTCACCAAACTTTGCAGGGATACATTGGATGTCAAGACACGTGGAAAAAACGTACAAAACAAGAGATTGGGGTCATCAAGATTTTGGACGAATTTTTTAAGAATTTTCAAATTTTCAGAAAGGAGGTTCCATATAAGGTCAAAAACTACATACTCAGATCTTCACCAAACTTTGCAGGGATACATTGAATGTCAAGACACGTGGAAAAAACGTACAAAACAAGAGATTGGGGTCATCAAGATTTTGGACGGATTTTTTAGGAATTTTCAAATTTTCAGATGGGAGGTTCCAGATAAGGTCAAAAACTACATACTCAGATCTTCACCAAACTTTGCAGGGATACATTGGATGTCAAGACACGTGGAAAAAACGTACAAAACAAGAGATTGGAGACATCAAGATTTTGGACGTATTTTTTAAGAATTGTTAAATTTTCAGATAGGAGGTTCCATATAAGGTCAAAAACTACATACTCAGATCTTCACCAAACTTTGCATGGATACATTATGTGTCAAGACACGTGGAAAAAACGTACAAAACAAGAGATTGGAGACATCAAGATATTGGTCGAATTTTTTAAGAATTTTCAAATTTTCAGATGGGAGGTTCCAGATAAGGTCAAAAACTACATACTCAGATCTTCACCAAACTTTGCAGGGATACATTGGATGTCAAGACACGTGGAAAAAACGTACAAAACAAGAGATAGGAGACATCAAGATTTTGGACGAATTTTTTAACAATTTTCAAATTTTCAGAAAGGATGTTCCAGATAAGGTCAAAAACGACATACTCAGATCTTCACCAAACTTTGCAGGGATACATTGGATATCAAGACACGTGGAAAAAACGTACAAAACAAGAGATTGGAGACATCAAGATTTTGGACGAATTTTTTAAGAATTTTCAAATTTTCAGATAGGAGGTTCCAGGTAAGATCAAAAACTACATACTCAGATCTTCACCAAACTTTGCAGGGATACATTGGATGTCAAGACACGTGGAAAAAACGTACAAAACAAGAGATTGGGGTCATCAAGATTTTGGACGGATTTTTTAGGAATTTTCAAATTTTCAGATGGGAGGTTCCAGATAAGGTCAAAAACTACATACTCAGATCTTCACCAAACATTGCAGGGATACATTGGATGTCAAGACACGTGGAAAAAACGTACAAAACAAGAGATTGGAGACATCAAGATTTTGGACGAATTTTTTAAGAATTTTCAAATTTTCAGATAGGAGGTTCCAGATGAGGTCAAAAACTACATACTCAGATCTTCACCAAACTTTGCAGGAATACTTTGCATGTCAAGACACGTGGAAAAAACGTACAAAACAAGAGATCGGAGACATCAAGATTTTCGACGAATTTTTTAAGAATTTTCAAATTTTCAGATGGGAGGTTCCAGATAAGGTCAAAAACGACATACTCAGATCTTCACCAAACTTTGCAGGGATCCATTGGAGGTCGAGACACGTGGAAAAAACGTACAAAACAAGAGATTGGAGACATCAAGATTTTGGACGAATTTTTTAAGAATTTTCAAATTTTCAGATAGGTTCCATATAAGGTCAAAAACTACATACTCAGATCTTCACCAAACTTTGCAGGGATACATTGAATGTCAAGACACGTGGAAAAAACGTACAAAACAAGAGATTGGGGTCATCAAGATTTTGGACGGATTTTTTAGGAATTTTCAAATTTTCAGATGGGAGGTTCCAGATAAGGTCAAAAACTACATACTCAGATCTTCACCAAACTTTGCAGGGATACATTGGATGTCAAGACACGTGGAAAAAACGTACAAAACAAGAGATTGGAGACATCAAGATTTTGGACGTATTTTTTAAGAATTTTTAAATTTTCAGATAGGAGGTTCCATATAAGGTCAAAAACTACATACTCAGATCTTCACCAAACTTTGCATGGATACATTATGTGTCAAGACACGTGGAAAAAACGTACAAAACAAGAGATTGGAGACATCAAGATATTGGTCGAATTTTTTAAGAATTTTCAAATTTTTAGATGGGAGGTTCCAGATAAGGTCAAAAACTACATACTCAGATCTTCACCAAACTTTGCAGGGATACATTGGATGTCAAGACACGTGGAAAAAACGTACAAAACAAGAGATAGGAGACATCAAGATTTTGGACGAATTTTTTAACAATTTTCAAATTTTCAGAAAGGATGTTCCAGATAAGGTCAAAAACGACATACTCAGATCTTCACCAAACTTTGCAGGGATACATTGGATATCAAGACACGTGGAAAAAACGTACAAAACAAGAGATTGGAGACATCAAGATTTTGGACGAATTTTTTAAGAATTTTCAAATTTTCAGATAGGAGGTTCCAGATAAGATCAAAAACTACATACTCAGATCTTCACCAAACTTTGCAGGGATACATTGGATGTCAAGACACGTGGAAAAAACGTACAAAACAAGAGATTGGGGTCATCAAGATTTTGGACGGATTTTTTAGGAATTTTCAAATTTTCAGATGGGAGGTTCCAGATAAGGTCAAAAACTACATACTCAGATCTTCACCAAACATTGCAGGGATACATTGGATGTCAAGACACGTGGAAAAAACGTACAAAACAAGAGATTGGAGACATCAAGATTTTGGACGAATTTTTTAAGAATTTTCAAATTTTCAGATAGGAGGTTCCAGATGAGGTCAAAAACTACATACTCAGATCTTCACCAAACTTTGCAGGAATACTTTGCATGTCAAGACACGTGGAAAAAACGTACAAAACAAGAGATCGGAGACATCAAGATTTTCGACGAATTTTTTAAGAATTTTCAAATTTTCAGATGGGATGTTCCAGATAAGGTCAAAAACGACATACTCAGATCTTCACCAAACTTTGCAGGGATCCATTGGAGGTCGAGACACGTGGAAAAAACGTACAAAACAAGAGATTGGAGACATCAAGATTTTGGACGAATTTTTTAAGAATTTTCAAATTTTCAGATAGGTTCCATATAAGGTCAAAAACTACATACTCAGATCTTCACCAAACTTTGCAGGGATACATTGGATGTCAAGACACGTGGAAAAAACGTACAAAACAAGAGATTGGAGACATCAAGATTTTCGACGAATTTTTTAAGAATTTTCAAATTTTCAGAAAGGATGTTCCAGATAAGGTCAAAAACGACATACTCAGATCTTCACCAAACTTTGCAGGGATCCATTGGAGGTCGAGACACGTGGAAAAAACGTACAAAACAAGAGATTGGAGACATCAAGATTTTGGACGAATTTTTGAAGGATTTTCAAATTTTCAGATAGGAGGTTCCAGATAAGGTCTAAAACTACATACTCAGATCTCCACCAAACATTGCAGGAATACATTGGATGTCAAGACACGTGGAAAAAACGTACAAAACAAGAGATTGGAGACATCAAGATTTTCGACGAATTTTTGAAGAATTTTCAAATTTTCAGATAGGAGGTTCCAGATAAGGTCAAAAACTACATACTCAGATCTTCACCAAACGTTGCACTGATACTTTGCATGTCAAGACACGTGGAAAAAACGTACAAAACAAAAGATTGGAGACATCAAGATTTTCGACGAATTTTTTAGGAATTTTCAAATTTTCAGATGGGAGGTTCCAGATAAGGTCAAAAACGACATACTCAGATCTTCACCAAACTTTGCATGGATACATTGGATGTCAAGACACGTGGAAAAAACGTACAAAACAAGAGATCGGAGACATCAAGATTTTCGACGAATTTTTTAAGAATTTTCAAATTTTCAGATGGGAGGTTCCATATAAGGTCAAAAACTACATACTCAGATCTTCACCAAACTTTGCAGGGATACATTGAATGTCAAGACACGTGGAAAAAACGTACAAAACAAGAGATTGGGGTCATCAAGATTTTGGACGGATTTTTTAGGAATTTTCAAATTTTCAGATGGGAGGTTCCAGATAAGGTCAAAAACTACATACTCAGATCTTCACCAAACTTTGCAGGGATACATTGGATGTCAAGACACGTGGAAAAAACGTACAAAACAAGAGATTGGAGACATCAAGATTTTGGACGTATTTTTTAAGAATTTTTAAATTTTCAGATAGGAGGTTCCATATAAGGTCAAAAACTACATACTCAGATATTCACCAAACTTTGCATGGATACATTATGTGTCAAGACACGTGGAAAAAACGTACAAAACAAGAGATTGGAGACATCAAGATATTGGTCGAATTTTTTAAGAATTTTCAAATTTTCAGATGGGAGGTTCCAGATAAGGTCAAAAACTACATACTCAGATCTTCACCAAACTTTGCAGGGATACATTGGATGTCAAGACACGTGGAAAAAACGTACAAAACAAGAGATAGGAGACATCAAGATTTTGGACGAATTTTTTAACAATTTTCAAATTTTCAGAAAGGATGTTCCAGATAAGGTCAAAAACGACATACTCAGATCTTCACCAAACTTTGCAGGGATACATTGGATATCAAGACACGTGGAAAAAACGTACAAAACAAGAGATTGGAGACATCAAGATTTTGGACGAATTTTTTAAGAATTTTCAAATTTTCAGATAGGAGGTTCCAGATAAGATCAAAAACTACATACTCAGATATTCACCAAACTTTGCAGGGATACATTGGATGTCAAGACACGTGGAAAAAACGTACAAAACAAGAGATTGGGGTCATCAAGATTTTGGACGGATTTTTTAGGAATTTTCAAATTTTCAGATGGGAGGTTCCAGATAAGGTCAAAAACTACATACTCAGATCTTCACCAAACATTGCAGGGATACATTGGATGTCAAGACACGTGGAAAAAACGTACAAAACAAGAGATTGGAGACATCAAGATTTTGGACGAATTTTTTAAGAATTTTCAAATTTTCAGATAGGAGGTTCCAGATGAGGTCAAAAACTACATACTCAGATCTTCACCAAACTTTGCAGGAATACTTTGCATGTCAAGACACGTGGAAAAAACGTACAAAACAAGAGATCGGAGACATCAAGATTTTCGACGAATTTTTTAAGAATTTTCAAATTTTCAGATGGGAGGTTCCAGATAAGGTCAAAAACGACATACTCAGATCTTCACCAAACTTTGCAGGGATCCATTGGAGGTCGAGACACGTGGAAAAAACGTACAAAACAAGAGATTGGAGACATCAAGATTTTGGACGAATTTTTTAAGAATTTTCAAATTTTCAGATAGGTTCCATATAAGGTCAAAAACTACATACTCAGATCTTCACCAAACTTTGCAGGGATACATTGGATGTCAAGACACGTGGAAAAAACGTACAAAACAAGAGATTGGAGACATCAAGATTTTCGACGAATTTTTTAAGAATTTTCAAATTTTCAGAAAGGATGTTCCAGATAAGGTCAAAAACGACATACTCAGATCTTCACCAAACTTTGCAGGGATCCATTGGAGGTCGAGACACGTGGAAAAAACGTACAAAACAAGAGATTGGAGACATCAAGATTTTGGACGAATTTTTGAAGAATTTTCAAATTTTCAGATAGGAGGTTCCAGATAAGGTCTAAAACTACATACTCAGATCTCCACCAAACATTGCAGGAATACATTGGATGTCAAGACACGTGGAAAAAACGTACAAAACAAGAGATTGGAGACATCAAGATTTTCGACGAATTTTTGAAGAATTTTCAAATTTTCAGATAGGAGGTTCCAGATAAGGTCAAAAACTACATACTCAGATCTTCACCAAACGTTGCAGGGATACTTTGCATGTCAAGACACGTGGAAAAAACGTACAAAACAAAAGATTGGAGACATCAAGATTTTCGACGAATTTTTTAGGAATTTTCAAATTTTCAGATGGGAGGTTCCAGATAAGGTCAAAAACGACATACTCAGATCTTCACCAAACTTTGCATGGATACATTGGATGTCAAGACACGTGGAAAAAACGTACAAAACAAGAGATTGGAGACATCAAGATTTTGGACGAATTTTTTAAGAATTCTCAAATTTTCAGAAAGGAGGTTCCATATAAGGTCAAAAACTACATACTCAGATCTTCACCAAACTTTGCAGGGATACTTTGGATGTCAAGACACGTGGAAAAAACGTACAAAACAAGAGATTGGGGTCATCAAGATTTTGGACGAATTTTTTAAGAATTTTCAAATTTTCAGATGGGAGGTTCAATATAAGGTCAAAAACTACATACTCAGATCTTCACCAAACTTTGCATGGATACATTGGATGTCAAGACACGTGGAAAAAACATACAAAACATAGGATTCGGAACATCAAGATTTTGGTCGAATTTTTTAAGAATTTTCAAATTTTCAGATAGGAGTTTCCATATAAGATCAAAAACTACATACTCAGATCTTCACCAAACATTGCAGGAATACATTGGATGTCAAGACACGTGGAAAAAACGTACAAAACAAGGGATTGGGGTCATCAAGATTTTGCACGGATTTTTTAGGAATTTTCAAATTTTCAGATGGGAGGTTCCAGATAAGGTCAAAAACTACAGACTCAGATCTTCACCAAACTTTGCAGGGATACATTGGATGTCAAGACACGTGGAAAAAACGTACAAAACAAGAGATTGGAGACATCAAGATTTTGGACGAATTTTTTAAGAATTTTCAAATTTTCAGATAGGAGGTTCCATATAAGGTCAAAAACTACATACTCAGATCTTCACCAAACTTTGCATGGATACATTATGTGTCAAGACACGTGGAAAAAACGTACAAAACAAAAGATTGGAGACATCAAGATTTTGGTCGAATTTTTTAAGAATTTTCAAATTTTCAGATAGGAGGTTCCAGATAAGGTCAAAAACGACATACTCAGATCTTCACCAAACTTTGCAGGGATACATTGGATATCAAGACACGTGGAAAAAACGTACAAAACAAGAGATTGGAGACATCAAGATTTTGGACGAATTTTTTAAGAATTTTCAAATTTTCAGATAGGAGGTTCCAGATAAGGTCAAAAACTACATACTCAGATCTTCACCAAACTTTGCAGGGATACATTGGATGTCAAGACACGTGGAAAAAACGTACAAAACAAGAGATTGGGGTCATCAAGATTTTGGACGGATTTTTTAGGAATTTTCAAATTTTCAGATGGGAGGTTCCAGATAAGGTCAAAAACTACAGACTCAGATCTTCACCAAACATTGCAGGGATACATTGGATGTCAAGACACGTGGAAAAAACGTACAAAACAAGAGATTGGAGACATCAATATTTTGGACGAATTTTTAAAGAATTTTCAAATTTTCAGATAGGAGGTTCCAGATGAGGTCAAAAACTACATAGTCAGATCTTCACCAAACTTTGCAGGAATACTTTGCATGTCAAGACACGTGGAAAAAACGTACAAAACAAGAGATCGGAGACATCAAGATTTTCGACGAATTTTTTAAGAATTTTCAAATTTTCAGATGGGAGGTTCCAGATAAGGTCAAAAACGACATACTCAGATCTTCACCAAACTTTGCATGGATACATTGGATGTCAAGACACGTGGAAAAAACATACAAAACATAGGATTGGTGACATCAAGATTTTGGACGAATTTTTTAAGAATTTTCAAATTTTCAGATAGGAGGTTCCATATAAGGTCAAAAACTACATACTCAGATCTTTACCAAACTTTGCAGGGATACATTGGATGTCAAGACACGTGGAAAAAACGTACAAAACAAGAGATTGGAGACATCAAGATTTTCGACGAATTTTTTAAGAATTTTCAAATTTTCAGAAAGGATGTTCCAGATAAGGTCAAAAACGACATACTCAGATCTTCACCAAACTTTGCAGGGATACATTGGAGGTCGAGACACGTGGAAAAAACGTACAAAACAAGAGATTGGAGACATCAAGATTTTGGACGAATTTTTTAAGAATTTTCAAATTTTCAGATGGGAGGTTCCAGATAAGATCAAAAACGACATACTCAGATCTTCACCAAACTTTGCATGGATACATTGGATGTCAAGACACGTGGAAAAAACGTACAAAACAAGAGATTGGGGTCATCAAGATTTTGGACGAATTTTTTAAGAATTTTCAAATTTTCAGATGGGAGGTTCAATATAAGGTCAAAAACTACATACTCAGATCTTCACCAAACTTTGCATGGATACATTGGAGGTCGAGACACGTGGAAAAAAAGTACAAAACAAGAGATTGGGGTCATCAAGATTTTGGACGGATTTTTTAGGAATTTTCAAATTTTCAGATGGGAGGTTCCAGATAAGGTCAAAAACTACATACTCAGATCTTCACCAAACATTGCAGGGATACATTGGATGTCAAGACACGTGGAAAAAACGTACAAAACAAGAGATTGGAGACATCAAGATTTTGGACGAATTTTTTAAGAATTTTCAAATTTTCAGATAGGAGGTTCCAGATGAGGTCAAAAACTACATACTCAGATCTTCACCAAACTTTGCAGGGATCCATTGGAGGTCGAGACACGTGGAAAAAACGTACAAAACAAGAGATTGGAGACATCAAGATTTTGGACGAATTTTTTAAGAATTTTCAAATTTTCAGATAGGAGGTTCCATATAAGGTCAAAAACTACATACTCAGATCTTCACCAAACTTTGCAGGGATACATTGGATGTCAAGACACGTGGAAAAAACGTACAAAACAAGAGATTGGAGACATCAAGATTTTCGACGAATTTTTTAAGAATTTTCAAATTTTCAGAAAGGATATTCCAGATAAGGTCAAAAACGACATACTCAGATCTTCACCAAACTTTGCAGGGATCCATTGGAGGTCGAGACACGTGGAAAAAACGTACAAAACAAGAGATTGGAGACATCAAGATTTTGGACGAATTTTTGAAGAATTTTCAAATTTTCAGATAGGAGGTTCCAGATAAGGTCTAAAACTACATACTCAGATCTCCACCAAACATTGCAGGAATACATTGGATGTCAAGACACGTGGAAAAAACGTACAAAACAAGAGATTGGAGACATCAAGATTTTCGACGAATTTTTGAAGAATTTTCAAATTTTCAGATAGGAGGTTCCAGATAAGGTCAAAAACTACATACTCAGATCTTCACCAAACGTTGCAGGGATACTTTGCATGTCAAGACACGTGGAAAAAACGTACAAAACAAGAGATTGGGGTCATCAAGATTTTGCACGGATTTTTTAAGAATTTTCAAATTTTCAGATGGGAGGTTCCAGATAAGGTCAAAAACGACATACTCAGATCTTCACCAAACTTTGCATGGATACATTGGATGTCAAGACACGTGGAAAAAACGTACAAAACAAGAGATTGGAGACATCAAGATTTTGGACGAATTTTTTAAGAATTCTCAAATTTTCAGAAAGGAGGTTCCATATAAGGTCAAAAACTACAAACTCAGATCTTCACCAAACTTTGCAGGGATACATTGGATGTCAAGACACGTGGAAAAAACGTACAAAACAAGAGATTGGGGTCATCAAGATTTTGGACGAATTTTTTAAGAATTTTCAAATTTTCAGAAAGGAGGTTCCATATAAGGTCAAAAACTACATACTCAGATCTTCACCAAACTTTGCAGGGATACATTGAATGTCAAGACACGTGGAAAAAACGTACAAAACAAGAGATTGGGGTCATCAAGATTTTGGACGGATTTTTTAGGTATTTTCAAATTTTCAGATGGGAGGTTCCAGATAAGGTCAAAAACTACATACTCAGATCTTCACCAAACTTTGCAGGGATACATTGGATGTCAAGACACGTGGAAAAAACGTACAAAACAAGAGATTGGAGACATCAAGATTTTGGACGTATTTTTTAAGAATTTTTAAATTTTCAGATAGGAGGTTCCATATAAGGTCAAAAACTACATACTCAGATCTTCACCAAACTTTGCATGGATACATTATGTGTCAAGACACGTGGAAAAAACGTACAAAACAAGAGATTGGAGACATCAAGATATTGGTCGAATTTTTTAAGAATTTTCAAATTTTCAGATGGGAGGTTCCAGATAAGGTCAAAAACTACATACTCAGATCTTCACCAAACTTTGCAGGGATACATTGGATGTCAAGACACGTGGAAAAAACGTACAAAACAAGAGATTGGAGACATCAAGATTTTGGAAGAATTTTTTAGGAATTTTCAAATTTTCAGATGGGAGGTTCCAGATAAGGTCAAAAACTACATACTCAGATCTTCACCAAACTTTGCAGGGATACATTGGATGTCAAGACACGTGGAAAAAACGTACAAAACAAGAGATTGGAGACATCAAGATTTTGGACGAATTTTTTAAGAATTTTCAAATTTTCAGATAGGAGGTTCCATATAAGGTCAAAAACTACATACTCAGATCTTCACCAAACTTTGCATGGATACATTATGTGTCAAGACACGTGGAAAAAACGTACAAAACAAAAGATTGGAGACATCAAGATTTTGGTCGAATTTTTTAAGAATTTTCAAATTTTCAGATAGGAGGTTCCAGATAAGGTCAAAAACGACATACTCAGATCTTCACCAAACTTTGCAGGGATACATTGGATATCAAGACACGTGGAAAAAACGTACAAAACAAGAGATTGGAGACATCAAGATTTTGGACGAATTTTTTAAGAATTTTCAAATTTTCAGATAGGAGGTTCCAGATAAGGTCAAAAACTACATACTCAGATCTTCACCAAACTTTGCAGGGATACATTGGATGTCAAGACACGTGGAAAAAACGTACAAAACAAGAGATTGGGGTCATCAAGATTTTGGACGGATTTTTTAGGAATTTTCAAATTTTCAGATGGGAGGTTCCAGATAAGGTCAAAAACTACAGACTCAGATCTTCACCAAACATTGCAGGGATACATTGGATGTCAAGACACGTGGAAAAAACGTACAAAACAAGAGATTGGAGACATCAATATTTTGGACGAATTTTTAAAGAATTTTCAAATTTTCAGATAGGAGGTTCCAGATGAGGTCAAAAACTACATAGTCAGATCTTCACCAAACTTTGCAGGAATACTTTGCATGTCAAGACACGTGGAAAAAACGTACAAAACAAGAGATCGGAGACATCAAGATTTTCGACGAATTTTTTAAGAATTTTCAAATTTTCAGATGGGAGGTTCCAGATAAGGTCAAAAACGACATACTCAGATCTTCACCAAACTTTGCATGGATACATTGGATGTCAAGACACGTGGAAAAAACATACAAAACATAGGATTGGTGACATCAAGATTTTGGACGAATTTTTTAAGAATTTTCAAATTTTCAGATAGGAGGTTCCATATAAGGTCAAAAACTACATACTCAGATCTTCACCAAACTTTGCAGGGATACATTGGATGTCAAGACACGTGGAAAAAACGTACAAAACAAGAGATTGGAGACATCAAGATTTTCGACGAATTTTTTAAGAATTTTCAAATTTTCAGAAAGGATGTTCCAGATAAGGTCAAAAACGACATACTCAGATCTTCACCAAACTTTGCAGGGATACATTGGAGGTCGAGACACGTGGAAAAAACGTACAAAACAAGAGATTGGAGACATCAAGATTTTCGACGAATTTTTGAAGAATTTTCAAATTTTCAGATAGGATGTTCCAGATAAGGTCAAAAACGACATACTCAGATCTTCACCAAACTTTGCAGGGATACATTGGAGGTCGAGACACGTGGAAAAAACGTACAAAACAAGAGATTGGAGACATCAAGATTTTGGACGAATTTTTGAAGAATTTTCAAATTTTCAGATAGGAGGTTCCAGATAAGGTCAAAAACTACATACTCAGATCTTCACCAAACGTTGCAGGGATACTTTGCATGTCAAGACACGTGGAAAAAACGTACAAAACAAGAGATTGGAGACATCAAGATTTTCGACGAATTTTTTAAGAATTTTCAAATTTTCAGATGGGAGGTTCCAGATAAGGTCAAAAACGACATACTCAGATCTTCACCAAACTTTGCATGGATACATTGGATGTCAAGACACGTGGAAAAAACGTACAAAACAAGAGATTGGAGACATCAAGATTTTGGACGAATTTTTTAAGAATTCTCAAATTTTCAGAAAGGAGGTTCCATATAAGGTCAAAAACTACAAACTCAGATCTTCACCAAACTTTGCAGGGATACATTGGATGTCAAGACACGTGGAAAAAACGTACAAAACAAGAGATTGGGGTCATCAAGATTTTGGACGAATTTTTTAAGAATTTTCAAATTTTCAGAAAGGAGGTTCCATATAAGGTCAAAAACTACATACTCAGATCTTCACCAAACTTTGCAGGGATACATTGAATGTCAAGACACGTGGAAAAAACGTACAAAACAAGAGATTGGGGTTATCAAGATTTTGGACGGATTTTTTAGGAATTTTCAAATTTTCAGATGGGAGGTTCCAGATAAGGTCAAAAACTACATACTCAGATCTTCACCAAACTTTGCAGGGATACATTGGATGTCAAGACACGTGGAAAAAACGTACAAAACAAGAGATTGGAGACATCAAGATTTTGGACGTATTTTTTAAGAATTTTTAAATTTTCAGATAGGAGGTTCCATATAAGGTCAAAAACTACATACTCAGATCTTCACCAAACTTTGCATGGATACATTATGTGTCAAGACACGTGGAAAAAACGTACAAAACAAGAGATTGGAGACATCAAGATATTGGTCGAATTTTTTAAGAATTTTCAAATTTTCAGATGGGAGGTTCCAGATAAGGTCAAAAACTACATACTCAGATCTTCACCAAACTTTGCAGGGATACATTGGATGTCAAGACACGTGGAAAAAACGTACAAAACAAGAGATTGGAGACATCAAGATTTTGGACGAATTTTTTAGGAATTTTCAAATTTTCAGATGGGAGGTTCCAGATAAGGTCAAAAACTACATACTCAGATCTTCACCAAACTTTGCATGGATACATTGGATGTCAAGACACGTGGAAAAAACATACAAAACATAGGATTCGGAACATCAAGATTTTGGTCGAATTTTTTAAGAATTTTCAAATTTTCAGATAGGAGGTTCCATATAAGGTCAAAAACTACATACTCAGATCTTCACCAAACATTGCAGGAATACATTGGATGTCAAGACACGTGGAAAAAACGTACAAAACAAGAGATTGGGGTCATCAAGATTTTGCACGGATTTTTTAGGAATTTTCAAATTTTCAGATGGGAGGTTCCAGATAAGGTCAAAAACTACATACTCAGATCTTCACCAAACTTTGCAGGGATACATTGGATGTCAAGACACGTGGAAAAAACGTACAAAACAAGAGATTGGAGACATCAAGATTTTGGACGAATTTTTTAAGAATTTTCAAATTTTCAGATAGGAGGTTCCATATAAGGTCAAAAACTACATACTCAGATCTTCACCAAACTTTGCATGGATACATTATGTGTCAAGACACGTGGAAAAAACGTACAAAACAAAAGATTGGAGACATCAAGATTTTGGTCGAATTTTTTAAGAATTTTCAAATTTTCAGATGGGAGGTTCCAGATAAGGTCAAAAACTACATACTCAGATCTTCACCAAACTTTGCAGGGATACATTGGATGTCAAGACACGTGGAAAAAACGTACAAAAAAGAGATTGGAGACATCAAGATTTTGGACGAATTTTTTAACAATTCTCAAATTTTCAGAAAGGATGTTCCAGATAAGGTCAAAAACGACATACTCAGATCTTCACCAAACTTTGCAGGGATACATTGGATATCAAGACACGTGGAAAAAACGTACAAAACAAGAGATTGGAGACATCAAGATTTTGGACGAATTTTTTAAGAATTTTCAAATTTTCAGATAGGAGGTTCCAGATAAGGTCAAAAACTACATACTCAGATCTTCACCAAACTTTGCAGGGATACATTGGATGTCAAGACACGTGGAAAAAACGTACAAAACAAGAGATTGGAGACATCAAGATTTTCGACGAATTTTTTAAGAATTTTCAAATTTTCAGAAAGGATGTTCCAGATAAGGTCAAAAACGACATACTCAGATCTTCACCAAACTTTGCAGGGATCCATTGGAGGTCGAGACACGTGGAAAAAACGTACAAAACAAGAGATTGGAGACATCAAGATTTTGGACGAATTTTTGAAGAATTTTCAAATTTTCAGATAGGAGGTTCCAGATAAGGTCTAAAACTACATACTCAGATCTCCACCAAACATTGCAGGAATACATTGGATGTCAAGACACGTGGAAAAAACGTACAAAACAAGAGATTGGAGACATCAAGATTTTCGACGAATTTTTTAAGAATTTTCAAATTTTCAGATAGGATTTTCCAGATAAGGTCAAAAACTACATACTCAGATCTTCACCAAACGTTGCAGGGATACTTTGCATGTCAAGACACGTGGAAAAAACGTACAAAACAAAAGATTGGAGACATCAAGATTTTCGACGAATTTTTTAAGAATTTTCAAATTTTCAGATGGGAGGTTCCAGATAAGGTCAAAAACGACATACTCAGATCTTCACCAAACTTTGCATGGATACATTGGATGTCAAGACACGTGGAAAAAACGTACAAAACAAGAGATTGGAGACATCAAGATTTTGGACGAATTTTTTAAGAATTCTCAAATTTTCAGAAAGGAGGTTCCATATAAGGTCAAAAACTACATACTCAGATCTTCACCAAACTTTGCAGGGATACTTTGGATGTCAAGACACGTGGAAAAAACGTACAAAACAAGAGATTGGGGTCATCAAGATTTTGGACGAATTTTTTAAGAATTTTCAAATTTTCAGATGGGAGGTTCAATATAAGGTCAAAAACTACATACTCAGATCTTCACCAAACTTTGCATGGATACATTGGATGTCAAGACACGTGGAAAAAACATACAAAACATAGGATTCGGAACATCAAGATTTTGGTCGAATTTTTTAAGAATTTTCAAATTTTCAGATAGGAGGTTCCATACAAGGTCAAAAACTACATACTCAGATCTTCACCAAACATTGCAGGAATACATTGGATGTCAAGACACGTGGAAAAAACGTACAAAACAAGAGATTGGGGTCATCAAGATTTTGCACGGATTTTTTAGGAATTTTCAAATTTTCAGATGGGAGGTTCCAGATAAGGTCAAAAACTACATACTCAGATCTTCACCAAACTTTTCAGGGATACATTGGATGTCAAGACACGTGGAAAAAACGTACAAAACAAGAGATTGGAGACATCAAGATTTTGGACGAATTTTTTAAGAATTTTCAAATTTTCAGATAGGAGGTTCCATATAAGGTCAAAAACTACATACTCAGATCTTCACCAAACTTTGCATGGATACATTATGTGTCAAGACACGTGGAAAAAACGTACAAAACTAAAGATTGGAGACATCAAGATTTTGGTCGAATTTTTTAAGAATTTTCAAATTTTCAGATGGGAGGTTCCAGATAAGGTCAAAAACTACATACTCAGATCTTCACCAAACTTTGCAGGGATACATTGGATGTCAAGACACGTGGAAAAAACGTACAAAAAAGAGATTGGAGACATCAAGATTTTGGAAGAATTTTTTAACAATTCTCAAATTTTCAGAAAGGATGTTCCAGATAAGGTCAAAAACTACATACTCAGATCTTCACCAAACTTTGCAGGGATACATTGGATATCAAGACACGTGGAAAAAACGTACAAAACAAGAGATTGGAGACATCAAGATTTTGGACGAATTTTTTAAGAATTTTCAAATTTTCAGATAGGAGGTTCCAGATAAGGTCAAAAACTACATACTCAGATCTTCACCAAACTTTGCAGGGATACATTGGATGTCAAGACACGTGGAAAAAACGTACAAAACAAGAGATTGGAGACATCAAGATTTTCGACGAATTTTTTAAGAATTTTCAAATTTTCAGAAAGGATGTTCCAGATAAGGTCAAAAACGACATACTCAGATCTTCACCAAACTTTGCAGGGATCCATTGGAGGTCGAGACACGTGGAAAAAACGTACAAAACAAGAGATTGGAGACATCAAGATTTTGGACGAATTTTTGAAGAATTTTCAAATTTTCAGATAGGAGGTTCCAGATAAGGTCTAAAACTACATACTCAGATCTCCACCAAACATTGCAGGAATACATTGGATGTCAAGACACGTGGAAAAAACGTACAAAACAAGAGATTGGAGACATCAAGATTTTGGACGAATTTTTGAAGAATTTTCAAATTTTCAGATAGGAGGTTCCAGATAAGGTCAAAAACTACATACTCAGATCTTCACCAAACTTTGCATGGATACATTGGATGTCAAGACACGTGGAAAAAACGTACAAAACAAGAGATTGGAGACATCAAGATTTTGGACGAATTTTTTAAGAATTCTCAAATTTTCAGAAAGGAGGTTCCATATAAGGTCAAAAACTACATACTCAGATCTTCACCAAACTTTGCAGGGATACTTTGGATGTCAAGACACGTGGAAAAAACGTACAAAACAAGAGATTGGGGTCATCAAGATTTTGGACGAATTTTTTAAGAATTTTCAAATTTTCAGATGGGAGGTTCAATATAAGGTCAAAAACTACATACTCAGATCTTCACCAAACTTTGCATGGATACATTGGATGTCAAGACACGTGGAAAAAACATACAAAACATAGGATTCGGAACATCAAGATTTTGGTCGAATTTTTTAAGAATTTTCAAATTTTCAGATAGGAGGTTCCATATAAGGTCAAAAACTACATACTCAGATCTTCACCAAACATTGCAGGAATACATTGGATGTCAAGACACGTGGAAAAAACGTACAAAACAAGAGATTGGGGTCATCAAGATTTTGCACGGATTTTTTAGGAATTTTCAAATTTTCAGATGGGAGGTTCCAGATAAGGTCAAAAACTACATACTCAGATCTTCACCAAACTTTGCAGGGATACATTGGATGTCAAGACACGTGGAAAAAACGTACAAAACAAGAGATTGGAGACATCAAGATTTTGGACGAATTTTTTAAGAATTTTCAAATTTTCAGATAGGAGGTTCCATATAAGGTCAAAAACTACATACTCAGATCTTCACCAAACTTTGCATGGATACATTATGTGTCAAGACACGTGGAAAAAACGTACAAAACAAAAGATTGGAGACATCAAGATTTTGGTCGAATTTTTTAAGAATTTTCAAATTTTCAGATGGGAGGTTCCAGATAAGGTCAAAAACTACATACTCAGATCTTCACCAAACTTTGCAGGGATACATTGGATGTCAAGACACGTGGAAAAAACGTACAAAAAAGAGATTGGAGACATCAAGATTTTGGACGAATTTTTTAACAATTTTCAAATTTTCAGAAAGGATGTTCCAGATAAGGTCAAAAACGACATACTCAGATCTTCACCAAACTTTGCAGGGATACATTGGATATCAAGACACGTGGAAAAAACGTACAAAACAAGAGATTGGAGACATCAAGATTTTGGACCAATTTTTTAAGAATTTTCAAATTTTCAGATAGGAGGTTCCAGATAAGGTCAAAAACTACATACTCAGATCTTCACCAAACTTTGCAGGGATACATTGGATGTCAAGACACGTGGAAAAAACGTACAAAACAAGAGATTGGGGTCATCAAGATTTTGGACGGATTTTTTAGGAATTTTCAAATTTTCAGATGGGAGGTTCCAGATAAGGTCAAAAACTACATACTCAGATCTTCACCAAACATTGCAGGGATACATTGGATGTCAAGACACGTGGAAAAAACGTACAAAACAAGAGATTGGAGACATCAAAATTTTGGACGAATTTTTTAAGAATTTTCAAATTTTCAGATAGGAGGTTCCAGATAAGGTCAAAAACTACATACTCAGATCTTCACCAAACTTTGCAGGGATACATTGGATGTCAAGACACGTGGAAAAAACGTACAAAACAAGAGATTGGGGTCATCAAGATTTTGGACGGATTTTTTAGGAATTTTCAAATTTTCAGATGGGAGGTTCCAGATAAGGTCAAAAACTACAGACTCAGATCTTCACCAAACATTGCAGGGATACATTGGATGTCAAGACACGTGGAAAAAACGTACAAAACAAGAGATTGGAGACATCAATATTTTGGACGAATTTTTAAAGAATTTTCAAATTTTCAGATAGGAGGTTCCAGATGAGGTCAAAAACTACATAGTCAGATCTTCACCAAACTTTGCAGGAATACTTTGCATGTCAAGACACGTGGAAAAAACGTACAAAACAAGAGATCGGAGACATCAAGATTTTCGACGAATTTTTTAAGAATTTTCAAATTTTCAGATGGGAGGTTCCAGATAAGGTCAAAAACGACATACTCAGATCTTCACCAAACTTTGCATGGATACATTGGATGTCAAGACACGTGGAAAAAACGTACAAAACAAGAGATCGGAGACATCAAGATTTTCGACGAATTTTTTAAGAATTTTCAAATTTTCAGATGGGAGGTTCCAGATAAGGTCAAAAACGACATACTCAGATCTTCACCAAACTTTGCATGGATACATTGGATGTCAAGACACGTGGAAAAAACATACAAAACATAGGATTGGTGACATCAAGATTTTGGACGAATTTTTTAAGAATTTTCAAATTTTCAGATAGGAGGTTCCATATAAGGTCAAAAACTACATACTCAGATCTTTACCAAACTTTGCAGGGATACATTGGATGTCAAGACACGTGGAAAAAACGTACAAAACAAGAGATTGGAGACATCAAGATTTTCGACGAATTTTTTAAGAATTTTCAAATTTTCAGAAAGGATGTTCCAGATAAGGTCAAAAACGACATACTCAGATCTTCACCAAACTTTGCAGGGATACATTGGAGGTCGAGACACGTGGAAAAAACGTACAAAACAAGAGATTGGAGACATCAAGATTTTGGACGAATTTTTGAAGAATTTTCAAATTTTCAGATAGGAGGTTCCAGATAAGGTCAAAAACTACATACTCAGATCTCAACCAAACATTGCAGGGATACATTGGATGTCAAGACACGTGGAAAAAACGTACAAAACAAGAGATTGGGGTCATCAAGATTTTGGACGAATTTTTTAAGAATTTTCAAATTTTCAGATGGGAGGTTCCAGATAAGATCAAAAACGACATACTCAGATCTTCACCAAACTTTGCATGGATACATTGGATGTCAAGACACGTGGAAAAAACGTACAAAACAAGAGATTGGGGTCATCAAGATTTTGGACGAATTTTTTAAGAATTTTCAAATTTTCAGATGGGAGGTTCAATATAAGGTCAAAAACTACATACTCAGATCTTCACCAAACTTTGCATGGATACATTGGAGGTCGAGACACGTGGAAAAAAAGTACAAAACAAGAGATTGGGGTCATCAAGATTTTGGACGGATTTTTTAGGAATTTTCAAATTTTCAGATGGGAGGTTCCAGATAAGGTCAAAAACTACATACTCAGATCTTCACCAAACATTGCAGGGATACATTGGATGTCAAGACACGTGGAAAAAACGTACAAAACAAGAGATTGGAGACATCAAGATTTTGGACGAATTTTTTAAGAATTTTCAAATTTTCAGATAGGAGGTTCCAGATGAGGTCAAAAACTACATACTCAGATCTTCACCAAACTTTGCAGGGATCCATTGGAGGTCGAGACACGTGGAAAAAACGTACAAAACAAGAGATTGGAGACATCAAGATTTTGGACGAATTTTTTAAGAATTTTCAAATTTTCAGATAGGAGGTTCCATATAAGGTCAGAAACTACATACTCAGATCTTCACCAAACTTTGCAGGGATATATTGGATGTCAAGACACGTGGAAAAAACGTACAAAACAAGAGATTGGAGACATCAAGATTTTCGACGAATTTTTTAAGAATTTTCAAATTTTCAGAAAGGATATTCCAGATAAGGTCAAAAACGACATACTCAGATCTTCACCAAACTTTGCAGGGATCCATTGGAGGTCGAGACACGTGGAAAAAACGTACAAAACAAGAGATTGGAGACATCAAGATTTTGGACGAATTTTTGAAGAATTTTCAAATTTTCAGATAGGAGGTTCCAGATAAGGTCTAAAACTACATACTCAGATCTCCACCAAACATTGCAGGAATACATTGGATGTCAAGACACGTGGAAAAAACGTACAAAACAAGAGATTGGAGACATCAAGATTTTCGACGAATTTTTGAAGAATTTTCAAATTTTCAGATAGGAGGTTCCAGATAAGGTCAAAAACTACATACTCAGATCTTCACCAAACGTTGCAGGGATACTTTGCATGTCAAGACACGTGGAAAAAACGTACAAAACAAGAGATTGGAGACATCAAGATTTTCGACGAATTTTTTAAGAATTTTCAAATTTTCAGATGGGAGGTTCCAGATAAGGTCAAAAACGACATACTCAGATCTTCACCAAACTTTGCATGGATACATTGGATGTCAAGACACGTGAAAAAAACGTACAAAACAAGAGATTGGAGACATCAAGATTTTGGACGAATTTTTTAAGAATTCTCAAATTTTCAGAAAGGAGGTTCCATATAAGGTCAAAAACTACAAACTCAGATCTTCACCAAACTTTGCAGGGATACATTGGATGTCAAGACACGTGGAAAAAACGTACAAAACAAGAGATTGGGGTCATCAAGATTTTGGACGAATTTTTTAAGAATTTTCAAATTTTCAGAAAGGAGGTTCCATATAAGGTCAAAAACTACATACTCAGATCTTCACCAAACTTTGCAGGGATACATTGAATGTCAAGACACGTGGAAAAAACGTACAAAACAAGAGATTGGGGTCATCAAGATTTTGGACGGATTTTTTAGGAATTTTCAAATTTTCAGATGGGAGGTTCCAGATAAGGTCAAAAACTACATACTCAGATCTTCACCAAACTTTGCAGGGATACATTGGATGTCAAGACACGTGGAAAAAACGTACAAAACAAGAGATTGGAGACATCAAGATTTTGGACGTATTTTTTAAGAATTTTTAAATTTTCAGATAGGAGGTTCCATATAAGGTCAAAAACTACATACTCAGATCTTCACCAAACTTTGCATGGATACATTATGTGTCAAGACACGTGGAAAAAACGTACAAAACAAGAGATTGGAGACATCAAGATATTGGTCGAATTTTTTAAGAATTTTCAAATTTTCAGATGGGAGGTTCCAGATAAGGTCAAAAACTACATACTCAGATCTTCACCAAACTTTGCAGGGATACATTGGATGTCAAGACACGTGGAAAAAACGTACAAAACAAGAGATTGGAGACATCAAGATTTTGGAAGAATTTTTTAGGAATTTTCAAATTTTCAGATGGGAGGTTCCAGATAAGGTCAAAAACTACATACTCAGATCTTCACCAAACTTTGCAGGGATACATTGGATGTCAAGACACGTGGAAAAAACGTACAAAACAAGAGATTGGAGACATCAAGATTTTGGACGAATTTTTTAAGAATTTTCAAATTTTCAGATAGGAGGTTCCATATAAGGTCAAAAACTACATACTCAGATCTTCACCAAACTTTGCATGGATACATTATGTGTCAAGACACGTGGAAAAAACGTACAAAACAAAAGATTGGAGACATCAAGATTTTGGTCGAATTTTTTAAGAATTTTCAAATTTTCAGATAGGAGGTTCCAGATAAGGTCAAAAACGACATACTCAGATCTTCACCAAACTTTGCAGGGATACATTGGATATCAAGACACGTGGAAAAAACGTACAAAACAAGAGATTGGAGACATCAAGATTTTGGACGAATTTTTTAAGAATTTTCAAATTTTCAGATAGGAGGTTCCAGATAAGGTCAAAAACTACATACTCAGATCTTCACCAAACTTTGCAGGGATACATTGGATGTCAAGACACGTGGAAAAAACGTACAAAACAAGAGATTGGGGTCATCAAGATTTTGGACGGATTTTTTAGGAATTTTCAAATTTTCAGATGGGAGGTTCCAGATAAGGTCAAAAACTACAGACTCAGATCTTCACCAAACATTGCAGGGATACATTGGATGTCAAGACACGTGGAAAAAACGTACAAAACAAGAGATTGGAGACATCAATATTTTGGACGAATTTTTAAAGAATTTTCAAATTTTCAGATAGGAGGTTCCAGATGAGGTCAAAAACTACATAGTCAGATCTTCACCAAACTTTGCAGGAATACTTTGCATGTCAAGACACGTGGAAAAAACGTACAAAACAAGAGATCGGAGACATCAAGATTTTCGACGAATTTTTTAAGAATTTTCAAATTTTCAGATGGGAGGTTCCAGATAAGGTCAAAAACGACATACTCAGATCTTCACCAAACTTTGCATGGATACATTGGATGTCAAGACACGTGGAAAAAACATACAAAACATAGGATTGGTGACATCAAGATTTTGGACGAATTTTTTAAGAATTTTCAAATTTTCAGATAGGAGGTTCCATATAAGGTCAAAAACTACATACTCAGATCTTCACCAAACTTTGCAGGGATACATTGGATGTCAAGACACGTGGAAAAAACGTACAAAACAAGAGATTGGAGACATCAAGATTTTCGACGAATTTTTTAAGAATTTTCAAATTTTCAGAAAGGATGTTCCAGATAAGGTCAAAAACGACATACTCAGATCTTCACCAAACTTTGCAGGGATACATTGGAGGTCGAGACACGTGGAAAAAACGTACAAAACAAGAGATTGGAGACATCAAGATTTTCGACGAATTTTTGAAGAATTTTCAAATTTTCAGATAGGATGTTCCAGATAAGGTCAAAAACGACATACTCAGATCTTCACCAAACTTTGCAGGGATACATTGGAGGTCGAGACACGTGGAAAAAACGTACAAAACAAGAGATTGGAGACATCTAGATTTTGGACGAATTTTTGAAGAATTTTCAAATTTTCAGATAGGAGGTTCCAGATAAGGTCAAAAACTACATACTCAGATCTTCACCAAACGTTGCAGGGATACTTTGCATGTCAAGACACGTGGAAAAAACGTACAAAACAAGAGATTGGAGACATCAAGATTTTCGACGAATTTTTTAAGAATTTTCAAATTTTCAGATGGGAGGTTCCAGATAAGGTCAAAAACGACATACTCAGATCTTCACCAAACTTTGCATGGATACATTGGATGTCAAGACACGTGGAAAAAACGTACAAAACAAGAGATTGGAGACATCAAGATTTTGGACGAATTTTTTAAGAATTCTCAAATTTTCAGAAAGGAGGTTCCATATAAGGTCAAAAACTACAAACTCAGATCTTCACCAAACTTTGCAGGGATACATTGGATGTCAAGACACGTGGAAAAAACGTACAAAACAAGAGATTGGGGTCATCAAGATTTTGGACGAATTTTTTAAGAATTTTCAAATTTTCAGAAAGGAGGTTCCATATAAGGTCAAAAACTACATACTCAGATCTTCACCAAACTTTGCAGGGATACATTGAATGTCAAGACACGTGGAAAAAACGTACAAAACAAGAGATTGGGGTCATCAAGATTTTGGACGGATTTTTTAGGAATTTTCAAATTTTCAGATGGGAGGTTCCAGATAAGGTCAAAAACTACATACTCAGATCTTCACCAAACTTTGCAGGGATACATTGGATGTCAAGACACGTGGAAAAAACGTACAAAACAAGAGATTGGAGACATCAAGATTTTGGACGTATTTTTTAAGAATTTTTAAATTTTCAGATAGGAGGTTCCATATAAGGTCAAAAACTACATACTCAGATCTTCACCAAACTTTGCATGGATACATTATGTGTCAAGACACGTGGAAAAAACGTACAAAACAAGAGATTGGAGACATCAAGATATTGGTCGAATTTTTTAAGAATTTTCAAATTTTCAGATGGGAGGTTCCAGATAAGGTCAAAAACTACATACTCAGATCTTCACCAAACTTTGCAGGGATACATTGGATGTCAAGACACGTGGAAAAAACGTACAAAACAAGAGATTGGAGACATCAAGATTTTGGACGAATTTTTTAGGAATTTTCAAATTTTCAGATGGGAGGTTCCAGATAAGGTCAAAAACTACATACTCAGATCTTCACCAAACTTTGCATGGATACATTGGATGTCAAGACACGTGGAAAAAACATACAAAACATAGGATTCGGAACATCAAGATTTTGGTCGAATTTTTTAAGAATTTTCAAATTTTCAGATAGGAGGTTCCATATAAGGTCAAAAACTACATACTCAGATCTTCACCAAACATTGCAGGAATACATTGGATGTCAAGACACGTGGAAAAAACGTACAAAACAAGAGATTGGGGTCATCAAGATTTTGCACGGATTTTTTAGGAATTTTCAAATTTTCAGATGGGAGGTTCCAGATAAGGTCAAAAACTACATACTCAGATCTTCACCAAACTTTGCAGGGATACATTGGATGTCAAGACACGTGGAAAAAACGTACAAAACAAGAGATTGGAGACATCAAGATTTTGGACGAATTTTTTAAGAATTTTCAAATTTTCAGATAGGAGGTTCCATATAAGGTCAAAAACTACATACTCAGATCTTCACCAAACTTTGCATGGATACATTATGTGTCAAGACACGTGGAAAAAACGTACAAAACAAAAGATTGGAGACATCAAGATTTTGGTCGAATTTTTTAAGAATTTTCAAATTTTCAGATGGGAGGTTCCAGATAAGGTCAAAAACTACATACTCAGATCTTCACCAAACTTTGCAGGGATACATTGGATGTCAAGACACGTGGAAAAAACGTACAAAAAAGAGATTGGAGACATCAAGATTTTGGACGAATTTTTTAACAATTCTCAAATTTTCAGAAAGGATGTTCCAGATAAGGTCAAAAACGACATACTCAGATCTTCACCAAACTTTGCAGGGATACATTGGATATCAAGACACGTGGAAAAAACGTACAAAACAAGAGATTGGAGACATCAAGATTTTGGACGAATTTTTTAAGAATTTTCAAATTTTCAGATAGGAGGTTCCAGATAAGGTCAAAAACTACATACTCAGATCTTCACCAAACTTTGCAGGGATACATTGGATGTCAAGACACGTGGAAAAAACGTACAAAACAAGAGATTGGAGACATCAAGATTTTCGACGAATTTTTTAAGAATTTTCAAATTTTCAGAAAGGATGTTCCAGATAAGGTCAAAAACGACATACTCAGATCTTCACCAAACTTTGCAGGGATCCATTGGAGGTCGAGACACGTGGAAAAAACGTACAAAACAAGAGATTGGAGACATCAAGATTTTGGACGAATTTTTGAAGAATTTTCAAATTTTCAGATAGGAGGTTCCAGATAAGGTCTAAAACTACATACTCAGATCTCCACCAAACATTGCAGGAATACATTGGATGTCAAGACACGTGGAAAAAACGTACAAAACAAGAGATTGGAGACATCAAGATTTTCGACGAATTTTTTAAGAATTTTCAAATTTTCAGATAGGAGGTTCCAGATCAGGTCAAAAACTACATACTCAGATCTTCACCAAACGTTGCAGGGATACTTTGCATGTCAAGACACGTGGAAAAAACGTACAAAACAAAAGATTGGAGACATCAAGATTTTCGACGAATTTTTTAAGAATTTTCAAATTTTCAGATGGGAGGTTCCAGATAAGGTCAAAAACGACATACTCAGATCTTCACCAAACTTTGCATGGATACATTGGATGTCAAGACACGTGGAAAAAACGTACAAAACAAGAGATTGGAGACATCAAGATTTTGGACGAATTTTTTAAGAATTCTCAAATTTTCAGAAAGGAGGTTCCATATAAGGTCAAAAACTACATACTCAGATCTTCACCAAACTTTGCAGGGATACTTTGGATGTCAAGACACGTGGAAAAAACGTACAAAACAAGAGATTGGGGTCATCAAGATTTTGGACGAATTTTTTAAGAATTTTCAAATTTTCAGATGGGAGGTTCAATATAAGGTCAAAAACTACATACTCAGATCTTCACCAAACTTTGCATGGATACATTGGATGTCAAGACACGTGGAAAAAACATACAAAACATAGGATTCGGAACATCAAGATTTTGGTCGAATTTTTTAAGAATTTTCAAATTTTCAGATAGGAGGTTCCATACAAGGTCAAAAACTACATACTCAGATCTTCACCAAACATTGCAGGAATACATTGGATGTCAAGACACGTGGAAAAAACGTACAAAACAAGAGATTGGGGTCATCAAGATTTTGCACGGATTTTTTAGGAATTTTCAAATTTTCAGATGGGAGGTTCCAGATAAGGTCAAAAACTACATACTCAGATCTTCACCAAACTTTTCAGGGATACATTGGATGTCAAGACACGTGGAAAAAACGTACAAAACAAGAGATTGGAGACATCAAGATTTTGGACGAATTTTTTAAGAATTTTCAAATTTTCAGATAGGAGGTTCCATATAAGGTCAAAAACTACATACTCAGATCTTCACCAAACTTTGCATGGATACATTATGTGTCAAGACACGTGGAAAAAACGTACAAAACTAAAGATTGGAGACATCAAGATTTTGGTCGAATTTTTTAAGAATTTTCAAATTTTCAGATGGGAGGTTCCAGATAAGGTCAAAAACTACATACTCAGATCTTCACCAAACTTTGCAGGGATACATTGGATGTCAAGACACGTGGAAAAAACGTACAAAAAAGAGATTGGAGACATCAAGATTTTGGAAGAATTTTTTAACAATTCTCAAATTTTCAGAAAGGATGTTCCAGATAAGGTCAAAAACTACATACTCAGATCTTCACCAAACTTTGCAGGGATACATTGGATGTCAAGACACGTGGAAAAAACGTACAAAACAAGAGATTGGAGACATCAAGATTTTCGACGAATTTTTTAAGAATTTTCAAATTTTCAGAAAGGATGTTCCAGATAAGGTCAAAAACGACATACTCAGATCTTCACCAAACTTTGCAGGGATACATTGGAGGTCGAGACACGTGGAAAAAACGTACAAAACAAGAGATTGGAGACATCAAGATTTTCGACGAATTTTTGAAGAATTTTCAAATTTTCAGATAGGATGTTCCAGATAAGGTCAAAAACGACATACTCAGATCTTCACCAAACTTTGCAGGGATACATTGGAGGTCGAGACACGTGGAAAAAACGTACAAAACAAGAGATTGGAGACATCTAGATTTTGGACGAATTTTTGAAGAATTTTCAAATTTTCAGATAGGAGGTTCCAGATAAGGTCAAAAACTACATACTCAGATCTTCACCAAACGTTGCAGGGATACTTTGCATGTCAAGACACGTGGAAAAAACGTACAAAACAAGAGATTGGAGACATCAAGATTTTCGACGAATTTTTTAAGAATTTTCAAATTTTCAGATGGGAGGTTCCAGATAAGGTCAAAAACGACATACTCAGATCTTCACCAAACTTTGCATGGATACATTGGATGTCAAGACACGTGGAAAAAACGTACAAAACAAGAGATTGGAGACATCAAGATTTTGGACGAATTTTTTAAGAATTCTCAAATTTTCAGAAAGGAGGTTCCATATAAGGTCAAAAACTACAAACTCAGATCTTCACCAAACTTTGCAGGGATACATTGGATGTCAAGACACGTGGAAAAAACGTACAAAACAAGAGATTGGGGTCATCAAGATTTTGGACGAATTTTTTAAGAATTTTCAAATTTTCAGAAAGGAGGTTCCATATAAGGTCAAAAACTACATACTCAGATCTTCACCAAACTTTGCAGGGATACATTGAATGTCAAGACACGTGGAAAAAACGTACAAAACAAGAGATTGGGGTCATCAAGATTTTGGACGGATTTTTTAGGAATTTTCAAATTTTCAGATGGGAGGTTCCAGATAAGGTCAAAAACTACATACTCAGATCTTCACCAAACTTTGCAGGGATACATTGGATGTCAAGACACGTGGAAAAAACGTACAAAACAAGAGATTGGAGACATCAAGATTTTGGACGTATTTTTTAAGAATTTTTAAATTTTCAGATAGGAGGTTCCATATAAGGTCAAAAACTACATACTCAGATCTTCACCAAACTTTGCATGGATACATTATGTGTCAAGACACGTGGAAAAAACGTACAAAACAAGAGATTGGAGACATCAAGATATTGGTCGAATTTTTTAAGAATTTTCAAATTTTCAGATGGGAGGTTCCAGATAAGGTCAAAAACTACATACTCAGATCTTCACCAAACTTTGCAGGGATACATTGGATGTCAAGACACGTGGAAAAAACGTACAAAACAAGAGATTGGAGACATCAAGATTTTGGACGAATTTTTTAGGAATTTTCAAATTTTCAGATGGGAGGTTCCAGATAAGGTCAAAAACTACATACTCAGATCTTCACCAAACTTTGCATGGATACATTGGATGTCAAGACACGTGGAAAAAACATACAAAACATAGGATTCGGAACATCAAGATTTTGGTCGAATTTTTTAAGAATTTTCAAATTTTCAGATAGGAGGTTCCATATAAGGTCAAAAACTACATACTCAGATCTTCACCAAACATTGCAGGAATACATTGGATGTCAAGACACGTGGAAAAAACGTACAAAACAAGAGATTGGGGTCATCAAGATTTTGCACGGATTTTTTAGGAATTTTCAAATTTTCAGATGGGAGGTTCCAGATAAGGTCAAAAACTACATACTCAGATCTTCACCAAACTTTGCAGGGATACATTGGATGTCAAGACACGTGGAAAAAACGTACAAAACAAGAGATTGGAGACATCAAGATTTTGGACGAATTTTTTAAGAATTTTCAAATTTTCAGATAGGAGGTTCCATATAAGGTCAAAAACTACATACTCAGATCTTCACCAAACTTTGCATGGATACATTATGTGTCAAGACACGTGGAAAAAACGTACAAAACAAAAGATTGGAGACATCAAGATTTTGGTCGAATTTTTTAAGAATTTTCAAATTTTCAGATGGGAGGTTCCAGATAAGGTCAAAAACTACATACTCAGATCTTCACCAAACTTTGCAGGGATACATTGGATGTCAAGACACGTGGAAAAAACGTACAAAAAAGAGATTGGAGACATCAAGATTTTGGACGAATTTTTTAACAATTCTCAAATTTTCAGAAAGGATGTTCCAGATAAGGTCAAAAACGACATACTCAGATCTTCACCAAACTTTGCAGGGATACATTGGATATCAAGACACGTGGAAAAAACGTACAAAACAAGAGATTGGAGACATCAAGATTTTGGACGAATTTTTTAAGAATTTTCAAATTTTCAGATAGGAGGTTCCAGATAAGGTCAAAAACTACATACTCAGATCTTCACCAAACTTTGCAGGGATACATTGGATGTCAAGACACGTGGAAAAAACGTACAAAACAAGAGATTGGAGACATCAAGATTTTCGACAAATTTTTTAAGAATTTTCAAATTTTCAGAAAGGATGTTCCAGATAAGGTCAAAAACGACATACTCAGATCTTCACCAAACTTTGCAGGGATCCATTGGAGGTCGAGACACGTGGAAAAAACGTACAAAACAAGAGATTGGAGACATCAAGATTTTGGACGAATTTTTGAAGAATTTTCAAATTTTCAGATAGGAGGTTCCAGATAAGGTCTAAAACTACATACTCAGATCTCCACCAAACATTGCAGGAATACATTGGATGTCAAGACACGTGGAAAAAACGTACAAAACAAGAGATTGGAGACATCAAGATTTTCGACGAATTTTTTAAGAATTTTCAAATTTTCAGATAGGAGGTTCCAGATCAGGTCAAAAACTACATACTCAGATCTTCACCAAACGTTGCAGGGATACTTTGCATGTCAAGACACGTGGAAAAAACGTACAAAACAAAAGATTGGAGACATCAAGATTTTCGACGAATTTTTTAAGAATTTTCAAATTTTCAGATGGGAGGTTCCAGATAAGGTCAAAAACGACATACTCAGATCTTCACCAAACTTTGCATGGATACATTGGATGTCAAGACACGTGGAAAAAACGTACAAAACAAGAGATTGGAGACATCAAGATTTTGGACGAATTTTTTAAGAATTCTCAAATTTTCAGAAAGGAGGTTCCATATAAGGTCAAAAACTACATACTCAGATCTTCACCAAACTTTGCAGGGATACTTTGGATGTCAAGACACGTGGAAAAAACGTACAAAACAAGAGATTGGGGTCATCAAGATTTTGGACGAATTTTTTAAGAATTTTCAAATTTTCAGATGGGAGGTTCAATATAAGGTCAAAAACTACATACTCAGATCTTCACCAAACTTTGCATGGATACATTGGATGTCAAGACACGTGGAAAAAACATACAAAACATAGGATTCGGAACATCAAGATTTTGGTCGAATTTTTTAAGAATTTTCAAATTTTCAGATAGGAGGTTCCATACAAGGTCAAAAACTACATACTCAGATCTTCACCAAACATTGCAGGAATACATTGGATGTCAAGACACGTGGAAAAAACGTACAAAACAAGAGATTGGGGTCATCAAGATTTTGCACGGATTTTTTAGGAATTTTCAAATTTTCAGATGGGAGGTTCCAGATAAGGTCAAAAACTACATACTCAGATCTTCACCAAACTTTTCAGGGATACATTGGATGTCAAGACACGTGGAAAAAACGTACAAAACAAGAGATTGGAGACATCAAGATTTTGGACGAATTTTTTAAGAATTTTCAAATTTTCAGATAGGAGGTTCCATATAAGGTCAAAAACTACATACTCAGATCTTCACCAAACTTTGCATGGATACATTATGTGTCAAGACACGTGGAAAAAACGTACAAAACTAAAGATTGGAGACATCAAGATTTTGGTCGAATTTTTTAAGAATTTTCAAATTTTCAGATGGGAGGTTCCAGATAAGGTCAAAAACTACATACTCAGATCTTCACCAAACTTTGCAGGGATACATTGGATGTCAAGACACGTGGAAAAAACGTACAAAAAAGAGATTGGAGACATCAAGATTTTGGAAGAATTTTTTAACAATTCTCAAATTTTCAGAAAGGATGTTCCAGATAAGGTCAAAAACTACATACTCAGATCTTCACCAAACTTTGCAGGGATACATTGGATATCAAGACACGTGGAAAAAACGTACAAAACAAGAGATTGGAGACATCAAGATTTTGGACGAATTTTTTAAGAATTTTCAAATTTTCAGAAAGGATATTCCAGATAAGGTCAAAAACGACATACTCAGATCTTCACCAAACTTTGCAGGGATCCATTGGAGGTCGAGACACGTGGAAAAAACGTACAAAACAAGAGATTGGAGACATCAAGATTTTGGACGAATTTTTGAAGAATTTTCAAATTTTCAGATAGGAGGTTCCAGATAAGGTCTAAAACTACATACTCAGATCTCCACCAAACATTGCAGGAATACATTGGATGTCAAGACACGTGGAAAAAACGTACAAAACAAGAGATTGGAGACATCAAGATTTTCGACGAATTTTTGAAGAATTTTCAAATTTTCAGATAGGAGGTTCCAGATAAGGTCAAAAACTACATACTCAGATCTTCACCAAACGTTGCAGGGATACTTTGCATGTCAAGACACGTGGAAAAAACGTACAAAACAAGAGATTGGGGTCATCAAGATTTTGCACGGATTTTTTAAGAATTTTCAAATTTTCAGATGGGAGGTTCCAGATAAGGTCAAAAACGACATACTCAGATCTTCACCAAACTTTGCATGGATACATTGGATGTCAAGACACGTGAAAAAAACGTACAAAACAAGAGATTGGAGACATCAAGATTTTGGACGAATTTTTTAAGAATTCTCAAATTTTCAGAAAGGAGGTTCCATATAAGGTCAAAAACTACAAACTCAGATCTTCACCAAACTTTGCAGGGATACATTGGATGTCAAGACACGTGGAAAAAACGTACAAAACAAGAGATTGGGGTCATCAAGATTTTGGACGAATTTTTTAAGAATTTTCAAATTTTCAGAAAGGAGGTTCCATATAAGGTCAAAAACTACATACTCAGATCTTCACCAAACTTTGCAGGGATACATTGAATGTCAAGACACGTGGAAAAAACGTACAAAACAAGAGATTGGGGTCATCAAGATTTTGGACGGATTTTTTAGGAATTTTCAAATTTTCAGATGGGAGGTTCCAGATAAGGTCAAAAACTACATACTCAGATCTTCACCAAACTTTGCAGGGATACATTGGATGTCAAGACACGTGGAAAAAACGTACAAAACAAGAGATTGGAGACATCAAGATTTTGGACGTATTTTTTAAGAATTTTTAAATTTTCAGATAGGAGGTTCCATATAAGGTCAAAAACTACATACTCAGATCTTCACCAAACTTTGCATGGATACATTATGTGTCAAGACACGTGGAAAAAACGTACAAAACAAGAGATTGGAGACATCAAGATATTGGTCGAATTTTTTAAGAATTTTCAAATTTTCAGATGGGAGGTTCCAGATAAGGTCAAAAACTACATACTCAGATCTTCACCAAACTTTGCAGGGATACATTGGATGTCAAGACACGTGGAAAAAACGTACAAAACAAGAGATTGGAGACATCAAGATTTTGGAAGAATTTTTTAGGAATTTTCAAATTTTCAGATGGGAGGTTCCAGATAAGGTCAAAAACTACATACTCAGATCTTCACCAAACTTTGCAGGGATACATTGGATGTCAAGACACGTGGAAAAAACGTACAAAACAAGAGATTGGAGACATCAAGATTTTGGACGAATTTTTTAAGAATTTTCAAATTTTCAGATAGGAGGTTCCATATAAGGTCAAAAACTACATACTCAGATCTTCACCAAACTTTGCATGGATACATTATGTGTCAAGACACGTGGAAAAAACGTACAAAACAAAAGATTGGAGACATCAAGATTTTGGTCGAATTTTTTAAGAATTTTCAAATTTTCAGATAGGAGGTTCCAGATAAGGTCAAAAACGACATACTCAGATCTTCACCAAACTTTGCAGGGATACATTGGATATCAAGACACGTGGAAAAAACGTACAAAACAAGAGATTGGAGACATCAAGATTTTGGACGAATTTTTTAAGAATTTTCAAATTTTCAGATAGGAGGTTCCAGATAAGGTCAAAAACTACATACTCAGATCTTCACCAAACTTTGCAGGGATACATTGGATGTCAAGACACGTGGAAAAAACGTACAAAACAAGAGATTGGGGTCATCAAGATTTTGGACGGATTTTTTAGGAATTTTCAAATTTTCAGATGGGAGGTTCCAGATAAGGTCAAAAACTACAGACTCAGATCTTCACCAAACATTGCAGGGATACATTGGATGTCAAGACACGTGGAAAAAACGTACAAAACAAGAGATTGGAGACATCAATATTTTGGACGAATTTTTAAAGAATTTTCAAATTTTCAGATAGGAGGTTCCAGATGAGGTCAAAAACTACATAGTCAGATCTTCACCAAACTTTGCAGGAATACTTTGCATGTCAAGACACGTGGAAAAAACGTACAAAACAAGAGATCGGAGACATCAAGATTTTCGACGAATTTTTTAAGAATTTTCAAATTTTCAGATGGGAGGTTCCAGATAAGGTCAAAAACGACATACTCAGATCTTCACCAAACTTTGCATGGATACATTGGATGTCAAGACACGTGGAAAAAACATACAAAACATAGGATTGGTGACATCAAGATTTTGGACGAATTTTTTAAGAATTTTCAAATTTTCAGATAGGAGGTTCCATATAAGGTCAAAAACTACATACTCAGATCTTCACCAAACTTTGCAGGGATACATTGGATGTCAAGACACGTGGAAAAAACGTACAAAACAAGAGATTGGAGACATCAAGATTTTCGACGAATTTTTTAAGAATTTTCAAATTTTCAGAAAGGATGTTCCAGATAAGGTCAAAAACGACATACTCAGATCTTCACCAAACTTTGCAGGGATACATTGGAGGTCGAGACACGTGGAAAAAACGTACAAAACAAGAGATTGGAGACATCAAGATTTTCGACGAATTTTTGAAGAATTTTCAAATTTTCAGATAGGATGTTCCAGATAAGGTCAAAAACGACATACTCAGATCTTCACCAAACTTTGCAGGGATACATTGGAGGTCGAGACACGTGGAAAAAACGTACAAAACAAGAGATTGGAGACATCTAGATTTTGGACGAATTTTTGAAGAATTTTCAAATTTTCAGATAGGAGGTTCCAGATAAGGTCAAAAACTACATACTCAGATCTTCACCAAACGTTGCAGGGATACTTTGCATGTCAAGACACGTGGAAAAAACGTACAAAACAAGAGATTGGAGACATCAAGATTTTCGACGAATTTTTTAAGAATTTTCAAATTTTCAGATGGGAGGTTCCAGATAAGGTCAAAAACGACATACTCAGATCTTCACCAAACTTTGCATGGATACATTGGATGTCAAGACACGTGGAAAAAACGTACAAAACAAGAGATTGGAGACATCAAGATTTTGGACGAATTTTTTAAGAATTCTCAAATTTTCAGAAAGGAGGTTCCATATAAGGTCAAAAACTACAAACTCAGATCTTCACCAAACTTTGCAGGGATACATTGGATGTCAAGACACGTGGAAAAAACGTACAAAACAAGAGATTGGGGTCATCAAGATTTTGGACGAATTTTTTAAGAATTTTCAAATTTTCAGAAAGGAGGTTCCATATAAGGTCAAAAACTACATACTCAGATCTTCACCAAACTTTGCAGGGATACATTGAATGTCAAGACACGTGGAAAAAACGTACAAAACAAGAGATTGGGGTCATCAAGATTTTGGACGGATTTTTTAGGAATTTTCAAATTTTCAGATGGGAGGTTCCAGATAAGGTCAAAAACTACATACTCAGATCTTCACCAAACTTTGCAGGGATACATTGGATGTCAAGACACGTGGAAAAAACGTACAAAACAAGAGATTGGAGACATCAAGATTTTGGACGTATTTTTTAAGAATTTTTAAATTTTCAGATAGGAGGTTCCATATAAGGTCAAAAACTACATACTCAGATCTTCACCAAACTTTGCATGGATACATTATGTGTCAAGACACGTGGAAAAAACGTACAAAACAAGAGATTGGAGACATCAAGATATTGGTCGAATTTTTTAAGAATTTTCAAATTTTCAGATGGGAGGTTCCAGATAAGGTCAAAAACTACATACTCAGATCTTCACCAAACTTTGCAGGGATACATTGGATGTCAAGACACGTGGAAAAAACGTACAAAACAAGAGATTGGAGACATCAAGATTTTGGACGAATTTTTTAGGAATTTTCAAATTTTCAGATGGGAGGTTCCAGATAAGGTCAAAAACTACATACTCAGATCTTCACCAAACTTTGCATGGATACATTGGATGTCAAGACACGTGGAAAAAACATACAAAACATAGGATTCGGAACATCAAGATTTTGGTCGAATTTTTTAAGAATTTTCAAATTTTCAGATAGGAGGTTCCATATAAGGTCAAAAACTACATACTCAGATCTTCACCAAACATTGCAGGAATACATTGGATGTCAAGACACGTGGAAAAAACGTACAAAACAAGAGATTGGGGTCATCAAGATTTTGCACGGATTTTTTAGGAATTTTCAAATTTTCAGATGGGAGGTTCCAGATAAGGTCAAAAACTACATACTCAGATCTTCACCAAACTTTGCAGGGATACATTGGATGTCAAGACACGTGGAAAAAACGTACAAAACAAGAGATTGGAGACATCAAGATTTTGGACGAATTTTTTAAGAATTTTCAAATTTTCAGATAGGAGGTTCCATATAAGGTCAAAAACTACATACTCAGATCTTCACCAAACTTTGCATGGATACATTATGTGTCAAGACACGTGGAAAAAACGTACAAAACAAAAGATTGGAGACATCAAGATTTTGGTCGAATTTTTTAAGAATTTTCAAATTTTCAGATGGGAGGTTCCAGATAAGGTCAAAAACTACATACTCAGATCTTCACCAAACTTTGCAGGGATACATTGGATGTCAAGACACGTGGAAAAAACGTACAAAAAAGAGATTGGAGACATCAAGATTTTGGACGAATTTTTTAACAATTCTCAAATTTTCAGAAAGGATGTTCCAGATAAGGTCAAAAACGACATACTCAGATCTTCACCAAACTTTGCAGGGATCCATTGGAGGTCGAGACACGTGGAAAAAACGTACAAAACAAGAGATTGGAGACATCAAGATTTTGGACGAATTTTTGAAGAATTTTCAAATTTTCAGATAGGAGGTTCCAGATAAGGTCTAAAACTACATACTCAGATCTCCACCAAACATTGCAGGAATACATTGGATGTCAAGACACGTGGAAAAAACGTACAAAACAAGAGATTGGAGACATCAAGATTTTCGACGAATTTTTTAAGAATTTTCAAATTTTCAGATAGGAGGTTCCAGATCAGGTCAAAAACTACATACTCAGATCTTCACCAAACGTTGCAGGGATACTTTGCATGTCAAGACACGTGGAAAAAACGTACAAAACAAAAGATTGGAGACATCAAGATTTTCGACGAATTTTTTAAGAATTTTCAAATTTTCAGATGGGAGGTTCCAGATAAGGTCAAAAACGACATACTCAGATCTTCACCAAACTTTGCATGGATACATTGGATGTCAAGACACGTGGAAAAAACGTACAAAACAAGAGATTGGAGACATCAAGATTTTGGACGAATTTTTTAAGAATTCTCAAATTTTCAGAAAGGAGGTTCCATATAAGGTCAAAAACTACATACTCAGATCTTCACCAAACTTTGCAGGGATACTTTGGATGTCAAGACACGTGGAAAAAACGTACAAAACAAGAGATTGGGGTCATCAAGATTTTGGACGAATTTTTTAAGAATTTTCAAATTTTCAGATGGGAGGTTCAATATAAGGTCAAAAACTACATACTCAGATCTTCACCAAACTTTGCATGGATACATTGGATGTCAAGACACGTGGAAAAAACATACAAAACATAGGATTCGGAACATCAAGATTTTGGTCGAATTTTTTAAGAATTTTCAAATTTTCAGATAGGAGGTTCCATACAAGGTCAAAAACTACATACTCAGATCTTCACCAAACATTGCAGGAATACATTGGATGTCAAGACACGTGGAAAAAACGTACAAAACAAGAGATTGGGGTCATCAAGATTTTGCACGGATTTTTTAGGAATTTTCAAATTTTCAGATGGGAGGTTCCAGATAAGGTCAAAAACTACATACTCAGATCTTCACCAAACTTTTCAGGGATACATTGGATGTCAAGACACGTGGAAAAAACGTACAAAACAAGAGATTGGAGACATCAAGATTTTGGACGAATTTTTTAAGAATTTTCAAATTTTCAGATAGGAGGTTCCATATAAGGTCAAAAACTACATACTCAGATCTTCACCAAACTTTGCATGGATACATTATGTGTCAAGACACGTGGAAAAAACGTACAAAACTAAAGATTGGAGACATCAAGATTTTGGTCGAATTTTTTAAGAATTTTCAAATTTTCAGATGGGAGGTTCCAGATAAGGTCAAAAACTACATACTCAGATCTTCACCAAACTTTGCATGGATACATTGGATGTCAAGACACGTGGAAAAAACATACAAAACATAGGATTCGGAACATCAAGATTTTGGTCGAATTTTTTAAGAATTTTCAAATTTTCAGATAGGAGGTTCCATATAAGGTCAAAAACTACATACTCAGATCTTCACCAAACATTGCAGGAATACATTGGATGTCAAGACACGTGGAAAAAACGTACAAAACAAGAGATTGGGGTCATCAAGATTTTGCACGGATTTTTTAGGAATTTTCAAATTTTCAGATGGGAGGTTCCAGATAAGGTCAAAAACTACATACTCAGATCTTCACCAAACTTTGCAGGGATACATTGGATGTCAAGACACGTGGAAAAAACGTACAAAACAAGAGATTGGAGACATCAAGATTTGGACGAATTTTTTAAGAATTTTCAAATTTTCAGATAGGAGGTTCCAGATGAGGTCAAAAACTACATACTCAGATCTTCACCAAACTTTGCAGGAATACTTTGCATGTCAAGACACGTGGAAAAAACGTACAAAACAAGAGATCGGAGACATCAAGATTTTCGACGAATTTTTTAAGAATTTTCAAATTTTCAGATGGGAGGTTCCAGATAAGGTCAAAAACTACATACTCAGATCTTCACCAAACTTTGCAGGGATACATTGGATGTCAAGACACGTGGAAAAAACGTACAAAACAAGAGATTGGAGACATCAAGATTTTCGACGAATTTTTTAAGAATTTTCAAATTTTCAGAAAGGATGTTCCAGATAAGGTCAAAAACGACATACTCAGATCTTCACCAAACTTTGCAGGGATCCATTGGAGGTCGAGACACGTGGAAAAAACGTACAAAACAAGAGATTGGAGACATCAAGATTTTGGACGAATTTTTGAAGAATTTTCAAATTTTCAGATAGGAGGTTCCAGATAAGGTCTAAAACTACATACTCAGATCTCCACCAAACATTGCAGGAATACATTGGATGTCAAGACACGTGGAAAAAACGTACAAAACAAGAGATTGGAGACATCAAGATTTTCGACGAATTTTTTAAGAATTTTCAAATTTTCAGATAGGAGGTTCCAGATAAGGTCAAAAACTACATACTCAGATCTTCACCAAACGTTGCAGTAATACTTTGCATGTCAAGACACGTGGAAAAAACGTACAAAACAAAAGATTGGAGACATCAAGATTTTCGACGAATTTTTTAAGAATTTTCAAATTTTCAGATGGGAGGTTCCAGATAAGGTCAAAAACGACATACTCAGATCTTCACCAAACTTTGCATGGATACATTGGATGTCAAGACACGTGGAAAAAACGTACAAAACAAGAGATTGGAGACATCAAGATTTTGGACGAATTTTTTAAGAATTCTCAAATTTTCAGAAAGGAGGTTCCATATAAGGTCAAAAACTACATACTCAGATCTTCACCAAACTTTGCAGGGATACTTTGGATGTCAAGACACGTGGAAAAAACGTACAAAACAAGAGATTGGGGTCATCAAGATTTTGGACGAATTTTTTATGAATTTTCAAATTTTCAGATGGGAGGTTCAATATAAGGTCAAAAACTACATACTCAGATCTTCACCAAACTTTGCATGGATACATTGGATGTCAAGACACGTGGAAAAAACATACAAAACATAGGATTCGGAACATCAAGATTTTGGTCGAATTTTTTAAGAATTTTCAAATTTTCAGATAGGAGGTTCCATACAAGGTCAAAAACTACATACTCAGATCTTCACCAAACATTGCAGGAATACATTGGATGTCAAGACACGTGGAAAAAACGTACAAAACAAGAGATTGGGGTCATCAAGATTTTGCACGGATTTTTTAGGAATTTTCAAATTTTCAGATGGGAGGTTCCAGATAAGGTCAAAAACTACATACTCAGATCTTCACCAAACTTTTCAGGGATACATTGGATGTCAAGACACGTGGAAAAAACGTACAAAACAAGAGATTGGAGACATCAAGATTTTGGACGAATTTTTTAAGAATTTTCAAATTTTCAGATAGGAGGTTCCATATAAGGTCAAAAACTACATACTCAGATCTTCACCAAACTTTGCATGGATACATTATGTGTCAAGACACGTGGAAAAAACGTACAAAACTAAAGATTGGAGACATCAAGATTTTGGTCGAATTTTTTAAGAATTTTCAAATTTTCAGATGGGAGGTTCCAGATAAGGTCAAAAACTACATACTCAGATCTTCACCAAACTTTGCAGGGATACATTGGATGTCAAGACACGTGGAAAAAACGTACAAAAAAGAGATTGGAGACATCAAGATTTTGGAAGAATTTTTTAACAATTCTCAAATTTTCAGAAAGGATGTTCCAGATAAGGTCAAAAACTACATACTCAGATCTTCACCAAACTTTGCAGGGATACATTGGATATCAAGACACGTGGAAAAAACGTACAAAACAAGAGATTGGAGACATCAAGATTTTGGACGAATTTTTTAAGAATTTTCAAATTTTCAGATAGGAGGTTCCAGATAAGGTCAAAAACTACATACTCAGATCTTCACCAAACTTTGCAGGGATACATTGGATGTCAAGACACGTGGAAAAAACGTACAAAACAAGAGATTGGAGACATCAAGATTTTCGACGAATTTTTTAAGAATTTTCAAATTTTCAGAAAGGATGTTCCAGATAAGGTCAAAAACGACATACTCAGATCTTCACCAAACTTTGCAGGGATCCATTGGAGGTCGAGACACGTGGAAAAAACGTACAAAACAAGAGATTGGAGACATCAAGATTTTGGACGAATTTTTGAAGAATTTTCAAATTTTCAGATAGGAGGTTCCAGATAAGGTCTAAAACTACATACTCAGATCTCCACCAAACATTGCAGGAATACATTGGATGTCAAGACACGTGGAAAAAACGTACAAAACAAGAGATTGGAGACATCAAGATTTTCGACGAATTTTTGAAGAATTTTCAAATTTTCAGATAGGAGGTTCCAGATAAGGTCAAAAACTACATACTCAGATCTTCACCAAACGTTGCAGGGATACTTTGCATGTCAAGACACGTGGAAAAAACGTACAAAACAAAAGATTGGAGACATCAAGATTTTCGACGAATTTTTTAAGAATTTTCAAATTTTCAGATGGGAGGTTCCAGATAAGGTCAAAAACGACATACTCAGATCTTCACCAAACTTTGCATGGATACATTGGATGTCAAGACACGTGGAAAAAACGTACAAAACAAGAGATTGGAGACATCAAGATTTTGGACGAATTTTTTAAGAATTCTCAAATTTTCAGAAAGGAGGTTCCATATAAGGTCAAAAACTACATACTCAGATCTTCACCAAACTTTGCAGGGATACTTTGGATGTCAAGACACGTGGAAAAAACGTACAAAACAAGAGATTGGGGTCATCAAGATTTTGGACGAATTTTTTAAGAATTTTCAAATTTTCAGATGGGAGGTTCAATATAAGGTCAAAAACTACATACTCAGATCTTCACCAAACTTTGCATGGATACATTATGTGTCAAGACACGTGGAAAAAACGTACAAAACAAGAGATTGGGGTCATCAGGATTTTGGACGAATTTTTTAAGAATTTTCAAATTTTCAGATGGGAGGTTCAATATAAGGTCAAAAACTACATACTCAGATCTTCACCAAACTTTGCATGGATACATTGGATGTCAAGACACGTGGAAAAAACATACAAAACATAGGATTCGGAACATCAAGATTTTGGTCGAATTTTTTAAGAATTTTCAAATTTTCAGATAGGAGGTTCCATATAAGGTCAAAAACTACATACTCAGATCTTCATCAAACATTGCAGGAATACATTGGATGTCAAGACACGTGGAAAAAACGTACAAAACAAGAGATTGGGGTCATCAAGATTTTGCACGGATTTTTTAGGAATTTTCAAATTTTCAGATGGGAGGTTCCAGATAAGGTCAAAAACTACATACTCAGATCTTCACCAAACTTTGCAGGGATACATTGGATGTCAAGACACGTGGAAAAAACGTACAAAACAAGAGATTGGAGACATCAAGATTTTGGACGAATTTTTTAAGAATTTTCAAATTTTCAGATAGGAGGTTCCATATAAGGTCAAAAACTACATACTCAGATCTTCACCAAACTTTGCATGGATACATTATGTGTCAAGACACGTGGAAAAAACGTACAAAACAAAAGATTGGAGACATCAAGATTTTGGTCGAATTTTTTAAGAATTTTCAAATTTTCAGATGGGAGGTTCCAGATAAGGTCAAAAACTACATACTCAGATCTTCACCAAACTTTGCAGGGATACATTGGATGTCAAGACACGTGGAAAAAACGTACAAAAAAGAGATTGGAGACATCAAGATTTTGGATGAATTTTTTAACAATTTTCAAATTTTCAGAAAGGATGTTCCAGATAAGGTCAAAAACGACATACTCAGATCTTCACCAAACTTTGCAGGGATACATTGGATATCAAGACACGTGGAAAAAACGTACAAAACAAGAGATTGGAGACATCAAGATTTTGGACGAATTTTTTAAGAATTTTCAAATTTTCAGATAGGAGGTTCCAGATAAGGTCAAAAACTACATACTCAGATCTTCACCAAACTTTGCAGGGATACATTGGATGTCAAGACACGTGGAAAAAACGTACAAAACAAGAGATTGGGGTCATCAAGATTTTGGACGGATTTTTTAGGAATTTTCAAATTTTCAGATGGGAGGTTCCAGATAAGGTCAAAAACTACATACTCAGATCTTCACCAAACATTGCAGGGATACATTGGATGTCAAGACACGTGGAAAAAACGTACAAAACAAGAGATTGGAGACATCAAAATTTTGGACGAATTTTTTAAGAATTTTCAAATTTTCAGATAGGAGGTTCCAGATGAGGTCAAAAACTACATACTCAGATCTTCACCAAACTTTGCAGGAATACTTTGCATGTCAAGACACGTGGAAAAAACGTACAAAACAAGAGATCGGAGACATCAAGATTTTCGACGAATTTTTTAAGAATTTTCAAATTTTCAGATGGGAGGTTCCAGATAAGGTCAAAAACTACATACTCAGATCTTCACCAAACTTTGCAGGGATACATTGGATGTCAAGACACGTGGAAAAAACGTACAAAACAAGAGATTGGAGACATCAAGATTTTCGACGAATTTTTTAAGAATTTTCAAATTTTCAGAAAGGATGTTCCAGATAAGGTCAAAAACGACATACTCAGATCTTCACCAAACTTTGCAGGGATCCATTGGAGGTCGAGACACGTGGAAAAAACGTACAAAACAAGAGATTGGAGACATCAAGATTTTGGACGAATTTTTGAAGAATTTTCAAATTTTCAGATAGGAGGTTCCAGATAAGGTCTAAAACTACATACTCAGATCTCCACCAAACATTGCAGGAATACATTGGATGTCAAGACACGTGGAAAAAACGTACAAAACAAGAGATTGGAGACATCAAGATTTTCGACGAATTTTTTAAGAATTTTCAAATTTTCAGATAGGAGGTTCCAGATAAGGTCAAAAACTACATACTCAGATCTTCACCAAACGTTGCAGTAATACTTTGCATGTCAAGACACGTGGAAAAAACGTACAAAACAAAAGATTGGAGACATCAAGATTTTCGACGAATTTTTTAAGAATTTTCAAATTTTCAGATGGGAGGTTCCAGATAAGGTCAAAAACGACATACTCAGATCTTCACCAAACTTTGCATGGATACATTGGATGTCAAGACACGTGGAAAAAACGTACAAAACAAGAGATTGGAGACATCAAGATTTTGGACGAATTTTTTAAGAATTCTCAAATTTTCAGAAAGGAGGTTCCATATAAGGTCAAAAACTACATACTCAGATCTTCACCAAACTTTGCAGGGATACTTTGGATGTCAAGACACGTGGAAAAAACGTACAAAACAAGAGATTGGGGTCATCAAGATTTTGGACGAATTTTTTAAGAATTTTCAAATTTTCAGATGGGAGGTTCAATATAAGGTCAAAAACTACATACTCAGATCTTCACCAAACTTTGCATGGATACATTGGATGTCAAGACACGTGGAAAAAACATACAAAACATAGGATTCGGAACATCAAGATTTTGGTCGAATTTTTTAAGAATTTTCAAATTTTCAGATAGGAGGTTCCATACAAGGTCAAAAACTACATACTCAGATCTTCACCAAACATTGCAGGAATACATTGGATGTCAAGACACGTGGAAAAAACGTACAAAACAAGAGATTGGGGTCATCAAGATTTTGCACGGATTTTTTAGGAATTTTCAAATTTTCAGATGGGAGGTTCCAGATAAGGTCAAAAACTACATACTCAGATCTTCACCAAACTTTTCAGGGATACATTGGATGTCAAGACACGTGGAAAAAACGTACAAAACAAGAGATTGGAGACATCAAGATTTTGGACGAATTTTTTAAGAATTTTCAAATTTTCAGATAGGAGGTTCCATATAAGGTCAAAAACTACATACTCAGATCTTCACCAAACTTTGCATGGATACATTATGTGTCAAGACACGTGGAAAAAACGTACAAAACTAAAGATTGGAGACATCAAGATTTTGGTCGAATTTTTTAAGAATTTTCAAATTTTCAGATGGGAGGTTCCAGATAAGGTCAAAAACTACATACTCAGATCTTCACCAAACTTTGCAGGGATACATTGGATGTCAAGACACGTGGAAAAAACGTACAAAAAAGAGATTGGAGACATCAAGATTTTGGAAGAATTTTTTAACAATTCTCAAATTTTCAGAAAGGATGTTCCAGATAAGGTCAAAAACTACATACTCAGATCTTCACCAAACTTTGCAGGGATACATTGGATATCAAGACACGTGGAAAAAACGTACAAAACAAGAGATTGGAGACATCAAGATTTTGGACGAATTTTTTAAGAATTTTCAAATTTTCAGATAGGAGGTTCCAGATAAGGTCAAAAACTACATACTCAGATCTTCACCAAACTTTGCAGGGATACATTGGATGTCAAGACACGTGGAAAAAACGTACAAAACAAGAGATTGGAGACATCAAGATTTTCGACGAATTTTTTAAGAATTTTCAAATTTTCAGAAAGGATGTTCCAGATAAGGTCAAAAACGACATACTCAGATCTTCACCAAACTTTGCAGGGATCCATTGGAGGTCGAGACACGTGGAAAAAACGTACAAAACAAGAGATTGGAGACATCAAGATTTTGGACGAATTTTTGAAGAATTTTCAAATTTTCAGATAGGAGGTTCCAGATAAGGTCTAAAACTACATACTCAGATCTCCACCAAACATTGCAGGAATACATTGGATGTCAAGACACGTGGAAAAAACGTACAAAACAAGAGATTGGAGACATCAAGATTTTCGACGAATTTTTGAAGAATTTTCAAATTTTCAGATAGGAGGTTCCAGATAAGGTCAAAAACTACATACTCAGATCTTCACCAAACGTTGCAGGGATACTTTGCATGTCAAGACACGTGGAAAAAACGTACAAAACAAAAGATTGGAGACATCAAGATTTTCGACGAATTTTTTAAGAATTTTCAAATTTTCAGATGGGAGGTTCCAGATAAGGTCAAAAACGACATACTCAGATCTTCACCAAACTTTGCATGGATACATTGGATGTCAAGACACGTGGAAAAAACGTACAAAACAAGAGATTGGAGACATCAAGATTTTGGACGAATTTTTTAAGAATTCTCAAATTTTCAGAAAGGAGGTTCCATATAAGGTCAAAAACTACATACTCAGATCTTCACCAAACTTTGCAGGGATACTTTGGATGTCAAGACACGTGGAAAAAACGTACAAAACAAGAGATTGGGGTCATCAAGATTTTGGACGAATTTTTTAAGAATTTTCAAATTTTCAGATGGGAGGTTCAATATAAGGTCAAAAACTACATACTCAGATCTTCACCAAACTTTGCATGGATACATTATGTGTCAAGACACGTGGAAAAAACGTACAAAACAAGAGATTGGGGTCATCAGGATTTTGGACGAATTTTTTAAGAATTTTCAAATTTTCAGATGGGAGGTTCAATATAAGGTCAAAAACTACATACTCAGATCTTCACCAAACTTTGCATGGATACATTGGATGTCAAGACACGTGGAAAAAACATACAAAACATAGGATTCGGAACATCAAGATTTTGGTCGAATTTTTTAAGAATTTTCAAATTTTCAGATAGGAGGTTCCATATAAGGTCAAAAACTACATACTCAGATCTTCATCAAACATTGCAGGAATACATTGGATGTCAAGACACGTGGAAAAAACGTACAAAACAAGAGATTGGGGTCATCAAGATTTTGCACGGATTTTTTAGGAATTTTCAAATTTTCAGATGGGAGGTTCCAGATAAGGTCAAAAACTACATACTCAGATCTTCACCAAACTTTGCAGGGATACATTGGATGTCAAGACACGTGGAAAAAACGTACAAAACAAGAGATTGGAGACATCAAGATTTTGGACGAATTTTTTAAGAATTTTCAAATTTTCAGATAGGAGGTTCCATATAAGGTCAAAAACTACATACTCAGATCTTCACCAAACTTTGCATGGATACATTATGTGTCAAGACACGTGGAAAAAACGTACAAAACAAAAGATTGGAGACATCAAGATTTTGGTCGAATTTTTTAAGAATTTTCAAATTTTCAGATGGGAGGTTCCAGATAAGGTCAAAAACTACATACTCAGATCTTCACCAAACTTTGCAGGGATACATTGGATGTCAAGACACGTGGAAAAAACGTACAAAAAAGAGATTGGAGACATCAAGATTTTGGATGAATTTTTTAACAATTTTCAAATTTTCAGAAAGGATGTTCCAGATAAGGTCAAAAACGACATACTCAGATCTTCACCAAACTTTGCAGGGATACATTGGATATCAAGACACGTGGAAAAAACGTACAAAACAAGAGATTGGAGACATCAAGATTTTGGACGAATTTTTTAAGAATTTTCAAATTTTCAGATAGGAGGTTCCAGATAAGGTCAAAAACTACATACTCAGATCTTCACCAAACTTTGCAGGGATACATTGGATGTCAAGACACGTGGAAAAAACGTACAAAACAAGAGATTGGGGTCATCAAGATTTTGGACGGATTTTTTAGGAATTTTCAAATTTTCAGATGGGAGGTTCCAGATAAGGTCAAAAACTACATACTCAGATCTTCACCAAACATTGCAGGGATACATTGGATGTCAAGACACGTGGAAAAAACGTACAAAACAAGAGATTGGAGACATCAAAATTTTGGACGAATTTTTTAAGAATTTTCAAATTTTCAGATAGGAGGTTCCAGATGAGGTCAAAAACTACATACTCAGATCTTCACCAAACTTTGCAGGAATACTTTGCATGTCAAGACACGTGGAAAAAACGTACAAAACAAGAGATCGGAGACATCAAGATTTTCGACGAATTTTTTAAGAATTTTCAAATTTTCAGATGGGAGGTTCCAGATAAGGTCAAAAACTACATACTCAGATCTTCACCAAACTTTGCAGGGATACATTGGATGTCAAGACACGTGGAAAAAACGTACAAAACAAGAGATTGGAGACATCAAGATTTTCGACGAATTTTTTAAGAATTTTCAAATTTTCAGAAAGGATGTTCCAGATAAGGTCAAAAACGACATACTCAGATCTTCACCAAACTTTGCAGGGATCCATTGGAGGTCGAGACACGTGGAAAAAACGTACAAAACAAGAGATTGGAGACATCAAGATTTTGGACGAATTTTTGAAGAATTTTCAAATTTTCAGATAGGAGGTTCCAGATAAGGTCTAAAACTACATACTCAGATCTCCACCAAACATTGCAGGAATACATTGGATGTCAAGACACGTGGAAAAAACGTACAAAACAAGAGATTGGAGACATCAAGATTTTCGACGAATTTTTTAAGAATTTTCAAATTTTCAGATAGGAGGTTCCAGATAAGGTCAAAAACTACATACTCAGATCTTCACCAAACGTTGCAGTAATACTTTGCATGTCAAGACACGTGGAAAAAACGTACAAAACAAAAGATTGGAGACATCAAGATTTTCGACGAATTTTTTAAGAATTTTCAAATTTTCAGATGGGAGGTTCCAGATAAGGTCAAAAACGACATACTCAGATCTTCACCAAACTTTGCATGGATACATTGGATGTCAAGACACGTGGAAAAAACGTACAAAACAAGAGATTGGAGACATCAAGATTTTGGACGAATTTTTTAAGAATTCTCAAATTTTCAGAAAGGAGGTTCCATATAAGGTCAAAAACTACATACTCAGATCTTCACCAAACTTTGCAGGGATACTTTGGATGTCAAGACACGTGGAAAAAACGTACAAAACAAGAGATTGGGGTCATCAAGATTTTGGACGAATTTTTTAAGAATTTTCAAATTTTCAGATGGGAGGTTCAATATAAGGTCAAAAACTACATACTCAGATCTTCACCAAACTTTGCATGGATACATTGGATGTAAAGACACGTGGAAAAAACATACAAAACATAGGATTCGGAACATCAAGATTTTGGTCGAATTTTTTAAGAATTTTCAAATTTTCAGATAGGAGGTTCCATACAAGGTCAAAAACTACATACTCAGATCTTCACCAAACATTGCAGGAATACATTGGATGTCAAGACACGTGGAAAAAACGTACAAAACAAGAGATTGGGGTCATCAAGATTTTGCACGGATTTTTTAGGAATTTTCAAATTTTCAGATGGGAGGTTCCAGATAAGGTCAAAAACTACATACTCAGATCTTCACCAAACTTTTCAGGGATACATTGGATGTCAAGACACGTGGAAAAAACGTACAAAACAAGAGATTGGAGACATCAAGATTTTGGACGAATTTTTTAAGAATTTTCAAATTTTCAGATAGGAGGTTCCATATAAGGTCAAAAACTACATACTCAGATCTTCACCAAACTTTGCATGGATACATTATGTGTCAAGACACGTGGAAAAAACGTACAAAACTAAAGATTGGAGACATCAAGATTTTGGTCGAATTTTTTAAGAATTTTCAAATTTTCAGATGGGAGGTTCCAGATAAGGTCAAAAACTACATACTCAGATCTTCACCAAACTTTGCAGGGATACATTGGATGTCAAGACACGTGGAAAAAACGTACAAAAAAGAGATTGGAGACATCAAGATTTTGGAAGAATTTTTTAACAATTCTCAAATTTTCAGAAAGGATGTTCCAGATAAGGTCAAAAACTACATACTCAGATCTTCACCAAACTTTGCAGGGATACATTGGATATCAAGACACGTGGAAAAAACGTACAAAACAAGAGATTGGAGACATCAAGATTTTGGACGAATTTTTTAAGAATTTTCAAATTTTCAGATAGGAGGTTCCAGATAAGGTCAAAAACTACATACTCAGATCTTCACCAAACTTTGCAGGGATACATTGGATGTCAAGACACGTGGAAAAAACGTACAAAACAAGAGATTGGAGACATCAAGATTTTCGACGAATTTTTTAAGAATTTTCAAATTTTCAGAAAGGATGTTCCAGATAAGGTCAAAAACGACATACTCAGATCTTCACCAAACTTTGCAGGGATCCATTGGAGGTCGAGACACGTGGAAAAAACGTACAAAACAAGAGATTGGAGACATCAAGATTTTGGACGAATTTTTGAAGAATTTTCAAATTTTCAGATAGGAGGTTCCAGATAAGGTCTAAAACTACATACTCAGATCTCCACCAAACATTGCAGGAATACATTGGATGTCAAGACACGTGGAAAAAACGTACAAAACAAGAGATTGGAGACATCAAGATTTTCGACGAATTTTTGAAGAATTTTCAAATTTTCAGATAGGAGGTTCCAGATAAGGTCAAAAACTACATACTCAGATCTTCACCAAACGTTGCAGGGATACTTTGCATGTCAAGACACGTGGAAAAAACGTACAAAACAAAAGATTGGAGACATCAAGATTTTCGACGAATTTTTTAAGAATTTTCAAATTTTCAGATGGGAGGTTCCAGATAAGGTCAAAAACGACATACTCAGATCTTCACCAAACTTTGCATGGATACATTGGATGTCAAGACACGTGGAAAAAACGTACAAAACAAGAGATTGGAGACATCAAGATTTTGGACGAATTTTTTAAGAATTCTCAAATTTTCAGAAAGGAGGTTCCATATAAGGTCAAAAACTACATACTCAGATCTTCACCAAACTTTGCAGGGATACTTTGGATGTCAAGACACGTGGAAAAAACGTACAAAACAAGAGATTGGGGTCATCAAGATTTTGGACGAATTTTTTAAGAATTTTCAAATTTTCAGATGGGAGGTTCAATATAAGGTCAAAAACTACATACTCAGATCTTCACCAAACTTTGCATGGATACATTGGATGTCAAGACACGTGGAAAAAACATACAAAACATAGGATTCGGAACATCAAGATTTTGGTCGAATTTTTTAAGAATTTTCAAATTTTCAGATAGGAGGTTCCATATAAGGTCAAAAACTACATACTCAGATCTTCACCAAACATTGCAGGAATACATTGGATGTCAAGACACGTGGAAAAAACGTACAAAACAAGAGATTGGGGTCATCAAGATTTTGCACGGATTTTTTAGGAATTTTCAAATTTTCAGATGGGAGGTTCCAGATAAGGTCAAAAACTACATACTCAGATCTTCACCAAACTTTGCAGGGATACATTGGATGTCAAGACACGTGGAAAAAACGTACAAAACAAGAGATTGGAGACATCAAGATTTTGGACGAATTTTTTAAGAATTTTCAAATTTTCAGATAGGAGGTTCCATATAAGGTCAAAAACTACATACTCAGATCTTCACCAAACTTTGCATGGATACATTATGTGTCAAGACACGTGGAAAAAACGTACAAAACAAAAGATTGGAGACATCAAGATTTTGGTCGAATTTTTTAAGAATTTTCAAATTTTCAGATGGGAGGTTCCAGATAAGGTCAAAAACTACATACTCAGATCTTCACCAAACTTTGCACGGATACATTGGATGTCAAGACACGTGGAAAAAACGTACAAAAAAGAGATTGGAGACATCAAGATTTTGGACGAATTTTTTAACAATTTTCAAATTTTCAGAAAGGATGTTCCAGATAAGGTCAAAAACGACATACTCAGATCTTCACCAAACTTTGCAGGGATACATTGGATATCAAGACACGTGGAAAAAACGTACAAAACAAGAGATTGGAGACATCAAGATTTTGGACCAATTTTTTAAGAATTTTCAAATTTTCAGATAGGAGGTTCCAGATAAGGTCAAAAACTACATACTCAGATCTTCACCAAACTTTGCAGGGATACATTGGATGTCAAGACACGTGGAAAAAACGTACAAAACAAGAGATTGGGGTCATCAAGATTTTGGACGGATTTTTTAGGAATTTTCAAATTTTCAGATGGGAGGTTCCAGATAAGGTCAAAAACTACATACTCAGATCTTCACCAAACATTGCAGGGATACATTGGATGTCAAGACACGTGGAAAAAACGTACAAAACAAGAGATTGGAGACATCAAAATTTTGGACGAATTTTTTAAGAATTTTCAAATTTTCAGATAGGAGGTTCCAGATGAGGTCAAAAACTACATACTCAGATCTTCACCAAACTTTGCAGGAATACTTTGCATGTCAAGACACGTGGAAAAAACGTACAAAACAAGAGATCGGAGACATCAAGATTTTCGACGAATTTTTTAAGAATTTTCAAATTTTCAGATGGGAGGTTCCAGATAAGGTCAAAAACGACATACTCAGATCTTCACCAAACTTTGCATGGATACATTGGATGTCAAGACACGTGGAAAAAACATACAAAACATAGGATTGGTGACATCAAGATTTTGGACGAATTTTTTAAGAATTTTCAAATTTTCAGATAGGAGGTTCCATATAAGGTCAAAAACTACATACTCAGATCTTCACCAAACTTTGCAGGGATACATTGGATGTCAAGACACGTGGAAAAAACGTACAAAACAAGAGATTGGAGACATCAAGATTATGGACGAATTTTTTGAGAATTTTCAAATTTTCAGAAAGGAGGTTCCATATAAGGTCAAAAACTACATACTCAGATCTTCACCAAACTTTGCAGGGATACATTGGATGTCAAGACACGTGGAAAAAACGTACAAAACAAGAGATTGGAGACATCAAGATTTTCGACGAATTTTTTAAGAATTTTCAAATTTTCAGAAAGGATGTTCCAGATAAGGTCAAAAACGACATACTCAGATCTTCACCAAACTTTGCAGGGATACATTGGAGGTCGAGACACGTGGAAAAAACGTACAAAACAAGAGATTGGAGACATCAAGATTTTGGACGAATTTTTGAAGAATTTTCAAATTTTCTGATAGGAGGTCCCAGATAAGGTCAAAAACTACATACTCAGATCTCCACCAAACATTGCAGGGATACATTGGATGTCAAGACACGTGGAAAAAACGTACAAAACAAGAGATTGGAGACATCAAGATTTTCGACGAATTTTTGAAGAATTTTCAAATTTTCAGATAGGAGGTTCCAGATAAGGTCAAAAACTACATACTCAGATCTTCACCAAACGTTGCAGGGATACTTTGCATGTCAAGACACGTGGAAAAAACGTACAAAACAAGAGATTGGAGACATCAAGATTTTCGACGAATTTTTTAAGAATTTTCAAATTTTCAGATGGGAGGTTCCAGATAAGGTCAAAAACGACATACTCAGATCTTCACCAAACTTTGCATGGATACATTGGATGTCAAGACACGTGGAAAAAACGTACAAAACAAGAGATTGGGGTCATCAAGATTTTGCACGGATTTTTTAGGAATTTTCAAATTTTCAGATGGGAGGTTCCAGATAAGGTCAAAAACTACATACTCAGATCTTCACCAAACTTTGCAGGGATACATTGGATGTCAAGACACGTGGAAAAAACGTACAAAACAAGAGATTGGAGACATCAAGATTTTCGACGAATTTTTTAAGAATTTTCAAATTTTCAGATAGGAGGTTCCATATAAGGTCAAAAACTACATACTCAGATCTTCACCAAACTTTGCATGGATACATTATGTGTCAAGACACGTGGAAAAAACGTACAAAACAAAAGATTGGAGACATCAAGATTTTGGTCGAATTTTTTAAGAATTTTCAAATTTTCAGATGGGAGGTTCCAGATAAGGTCAAAAACTACATACTCAGATCTTCACCAAACATTGCAGGGATACATTGGATGTCAAGACACGTGGAAAAAACGTACAAAAAAGAGATTGGAGACATCAAGATTTTGGACGAATTTTTTAACAATTTTCAAATTTTCAGAAAGGATGTTCCAGATAAGGTCAAAAACGACATACTCAGATCTTCACCAAACTTTGCAGGGATACATTGGATATCAAGACACGTGGAAAAAACGTACAAAACAAGAGATTGGAGACATCAAGATTTTGGACGAATTTTTTAAGAATTTTCAAATTTTCAGATAGGAGGTTCCAGATAAGGTCAAAAACTACATACTCAGATCTTCACCAAACTTTGCAGGGATACATTGGATGTCAAGACACGTGGAAAAAACGTACAAAACAAGAGATTGGGGTCATCAAGATTTTGGACGGATTTTTTAGGAATTTTCAAATTTTCAGATGGGAGGTTCCAGATAAGGTCAAAAACTACATACTCAGATCTTCACCAAACATTGCAGGGATACATTGGATGTCAAGACACGTGGAAAAAACGTACAAAACAAGAGATTGGAGACATCAATATTTTGGACGAATTTTTAAAGAATTTTCAAATTTTCAGATAGGAGGTTCCAGATGAGGTCAAAAACTACATAGTCAGATCTTCACCAAACTTTGCAGGAATACTTTGCATGTCAAGACACGTGGAAAAAACGTACAAAACAAGAGATCGGAGACATCAAGATTTTCGACGAATTTTTTAAGAATTTTCAAATTTTCAGATGGGAGGTTCCAGATAAGGTCAAAAACGACATACTCAGATCTTCACCAAACTTTGCATGGATACATTGGATGTCAAGACACGTGGAAAAAACATACAAAACATAGGATTGGTGACATCAAGATTTTGGACGAATTTTTTAAGAATTTTCAAATTTTCAGATAGGAGGTTCCATATAAGGTCAAAAACTACATACTCAGATCTTCACCAAACTTTGCAGGGATACATTGGATGTCAAGACACGTGGAAAAAACGTACAAAACAAGAGATTGGAGACATCAAGATTTTCGACGAATTTTTTAAGAATTTTCAAATTTTCAGAAAGGATGTTCCAGATAAGGTCAAAAACGACATACTCAGATCTTCACCAAACTTTGCAGGGATACATTGGAGGTCGAGACACGTGGAAAAAACGTACAAAACAAGAGATTGGAGACATCAAGATTTTGGACGAATTTTTGAAGAATTTTCAAATTTTCAGATAGGAGGTTCCAGATAAGGTCAAAAACTACATACTCAGATCTCAACCAAACATTGCAGGGATACATTGGATGTCAAGACACGTGGAAAAAACGTACAAAACAAGAGATTGGAGACATCAAGATTTTCGACGAATTTTTGAAGAATTTTCAAATTTTCAGATAGGAGGTTCCAGATAAGGTCAAAAACTACATACTCAGATCTTCACCAAACGTTGCAGGGATACTTTGCATGTCAAGACACGTGGAAAAAACGTACAAAACAAGAGATTGGAGACATCAAGATTTTCGACGAATTTTTTAAGAATTTTCAAATTTTCAGATGGGAGGTTCCAGATAAGGTCAAAAACGACATACTCAGATCTTCACCAAACTTTGCATGGATACATTGGATGTCAAGACACGTGGAAAAAACGTACAAAACAAGAGATTGGAGACATCAAGATTTTGGACGAATTTTTTAAGAATTCTCAAATTTTCAGAAAGGAGGTTCCATATAAGGTCAAAAACTACAAACTCAGATCTTCACCAAACTTTGCAGGGATACATTGGATGTCAAGACACGTGGAAAAAACGTACAAAACAAGAGATTGGGGTCATCAAGATTTTGGACGAATTTTTTAAGAATTTTCAAATTTTCAGAAAGGAGGTTCCATATAAGGTCAAAAACTACATACTCAGATCTTCACCAAACTTTGCAGGGATACATTGAATGTCAAGACACGTGGAAAAAACGTACAAAACAAGAGATTGGGGTCATCAAGATTTTGGACGGATTTTTTAGGAATTTTCAAATTTTCAGATGGGAGGTTCCAGATAAGGTCAAAAACTACATACTCAGATCTTCACCAAACTTTGCAGGGATACATTGGATGTCAAGACACGTGGAAAAAACGTACAAAACAAGAGATTGGAGACATCAAGATTTTGGACGAATTTTTTAAGAATTTTTAAATTTTCAGATAGGAGGTTCCATATAAGGTCAAAAACTACATACTCAGATCTTCACCAAACTTTGCATGGATACATTATGTGTCAAGACACGTGGAAAAAACGTACAAAACAAGAGATTGGAGACATCAAGATATTGGTCGAATTTTTTAAGAATTTTCAAATTTTCAGATGGGAGGTTCCAGATAAGGTCAAAAACTACATACTCAGATCTTCACCAAACTTTGCAGGGATACATTGGATGTCAAGACACGTGGAAAAAACGTACAAAACAAGAGATAGGAGACATCAAGATTTTGGACGAATTTTTCAACAATTTTCAAATTTTCAGAAAGGATGTTCCAGATAAGGTCAAAAACGACATACTCAGATCTTCACCAAACTTTGCAGGGATACATTGGATATCAAGACACGTGGAAAAAACGTACAAAACAAGAGATTGGAGACATCAAGATTTTGGACGAATTTTTTAAGAATTTTCAAATTTTCAGATAGGAGGTTCCAGATAAGATCAAAAACTACATACTCAGATCTTCACCAAACTTTGCAGGAATACTTTGCATGTCAAGACACGTGGAAAAAACGTACAAAACAAGAGATCGGAGACATCAAGATTTTCGACGAATTTTTTAAGAATTTTCAAATTTTCAGATGGGAGGTTCCAGATAAGGTCAAAAACGACATACTCAGATCTTCACCAAACTTTGCAGGGATCCATTGGAGGTCGAGACACGTGGAAAAAACGTACAAAACAAGAGATTGGAGACATCAAGATTTTGGACGAATTTTTTAAGAATTTTCAAATTTTCAGATAGGAGGTTCCATATAAGGTCAAAAACTACATACTCAGATCTTCACCAAACTTTGCAGGGATACATTGGATGTCAAGACACGTGGAAAAAACGTACAAAACAAGAGATTGGAGACATCAAGATTTTCGACGAATTTTTTAAGAATTTTCAAATTTTCAGAAAGGATGTTCCAGATAAGGTCAAAAACGACATACTCAGATCTTCACCAAACTTTGCAGGGATCCATTGGAGGTCGAGACACGTGGAAAAAACGTACAAAACAAGAGATTGGAGACATCAAGATTTTGGACGAATTTTTGAAGAATTTTCAAATTTTCAGATAGGAGGTTCCAGATAAGGTCTAAAACTACATACTCAGATCTCCACCAAACATTGCAGGAATACATTGGATGTCAAGACACGTGGAAAAAACGTACAAAACAAGAGATTGGAGACATCAAGATTTTCGACGAATTTTTGAAGAATTTTCAAATTTTCAGATAGGAGGTTCCAGATAAGGTCAAAAACTACATACTCAGATCTTCACCAAACGTTGCAGGGATACTTTGCATGTCAAGACACGTGGAAAAAACGTACAAAACAAAAGATTGGAGACATCAAGATTTTCGACGAATTTTTTAAGAATTTTCAAATTTTCAGATGGGAGGTTCCAGATAAGGTCAAAAACGACATACTCAGATCTTCACCAAACTTTGCATGGATACATTGGATGTCAAGACACGTGGAAAAAACGTACAAAACAAGAGATTGGAGACATCAAGATTTTGGACGAATTTTTTAAGAATTCTCAAATTTTCAGAAAGGAGGTTCCATATAAGGTCAAAAACTACATACTCAGATCTTCACCAAACTTTGCAGGGATACTTTGGATGTCAAGACACGTGGAAAAAACGTACAAAACAAGAGATTGGGGTCATCAAGATTTTGGACGAATTTTTTAAGAATTTTCAAATTTTCAGATGGGAGGTTCAATATAAGGTCAAAAACTACATACTCAGATCTTCACCAAACTTTGCATGGATACATTGGATGTCAAGACACGTGGAAAAAACATACAAAACATAGGATTCGGAACATCAAGATTTTGGTCGAATTTTTTAAGAATTTTCAAATTTTCAGATAGGAGGTTCCATATAAGGTCAAAAACTACATACTCAGATCTTCACCAAACATTGCAGGAATACATTGGATGTCAAGACACGTGGAAAAAACGTACAAAACAAGAGATTGGGGTCATCAAGATTTTGCACGGATTTTTTAGGAATTTACAAATTTTCAGATGGGAGGTTCCAGATAAGGTCAAAAACTACATACTCAGATCTTCACCAAACTTTGCAGGGATACATTGGATGTCAAGACACGTGGAAAAAACGTACAAAAAAGAGATTGGAGACATCAAGATTTTGGACGAATTTTTTAAGAATTTTCAAATTTTCAGATAGGAGGTTCCATATAAGGTCAAAAACTACATACTCAGATCTTCACCAAACTTTGCATGGATACATTATGTGTCAAGACACGTGGAAAAAACGTACAAAACAAAAGATTGGATACATCAAGATTTTGGTCGAATTTTTTAAGAATTTTCAAATTTTCAGATGGGAGGTTCCAGATAAGGTCAAAAACTACATACTCAGATCTTCACCAAACTTTGCAGGGATACATTGGATGTCAAGACACGTGGAAAAAACGTACAAAAAAGAGATTGGAGACATCAAGATTTTGGACGAATTTTTTAACAATTTTCAAATTTTCAGAAAGGATGTTCCAGATAAGGTCAAAAACGACATACTCAGATCTTCACCAAACTTTGCAGGGATACATTGGATATCAAGACACGTGGAAAAAACGTACAAAACAAGAGATTGGAGACATCAAGATTTTGGACGAATTTTTTAAGAATTTTCAAATTTTCAGATAGGAGGTTCCAGATAAGGTCAAAAATTACATACTCAGATCTTCACCAAACTTTGCAGGGATACATTGGATGTCAAGACACGTGGAAAAAAAGTACAAAACAAGAGATTGGGGTCATCAAGGTTTTGGACGGATTTTTTAGGAATTTTCAAATTTTCAGATGGGAGGTTCCAGATAAGGTCAAAAACTACATACTCAGATCTTCACCAAACATTGCAGGGATACATTGGATGTCAAGACACGTGGAAAAAACGTACAAAACAAGAGATCGTAGACATCAAGATTTTCGACGAATTTTTTAAGAATTTTCAAATTTTCAGATGGGAGGTTCGAGATAAGGTCAAAAACGACATACTCAGATCTTCACCAAACTTTGCAGGGATACATTGGATGTCAAGACACGTGGAAAAAACATACAAAACATAGGATTGGTGACATCAAGATTTTGGACGAATTTTTTAAGAATTTTCAAATTTTCAGATAGGAGGTTCCATATAAGGTCAAAAACTACATACTCAGATCTTCACCAAACTTTGCAGGGATACATTGGATGTCAAGACACGTGGAAAAAACGTACAAAACAAGAGATTGGAGACATCAAGATTATGGACGAATTTTTTGAGAATTTTCAAATTTTCAGAAAGGAGGTTCCATATAAGGTCAAAAACTACATACTCAGATCTTCACCAAACTTTGCAGGGATACATTGGATGTCAAGACACGTGGAAAAAACGTACAAAACAAGAGATTGGAGACATCAAGATTTTCGACGAATTTTTTAAGAATTTTCAAATTTTCAGAAAGGATGTTCCAGATAAGGTCAAAAACGACATACTCAGATCTTCACCAAACTTTGCAGGGATACATTGGAGGTCGAGACACGTGGAAAAAACGTACAAAACAAGAGATTGGAGACATCAAGATTTTGGACGAATTTTTGAAGAATTTTCAAATTTTCTGATAGGAGGTCCCAGATAAGTTCAAAAATTACATACTCAGATCTCCACCAAACATTGCAGGGATACATTGGATGTCAAGACACGTGGAAAAAACGTACAAAACAAGAGATTGGAGACATCAAGATTTTCGACGAATTTTTGAAGAATTTTCAAATTTTCAGATAGGAGGTTCCAGATAAGGTCAAAAACTACATACTCAGATCTTCACCAAACGTTGCAGGGATACTTTGCATGTCAAGACACGTGGAAAAAACGTACAAAACAAGAGATTGGAGACATCAAGATTTTCGACGAATTTTTTAAGAATTTTCAAATTTTCAGATGGGAGGTTCCAGATAAGGTCAAAAACGACATACTCAGATCTTCACCAAACTTTGCATGGATACATTGGATGTCAAGACACGTGGAAAAAACGTACAAAACAAGAGATTGGGGTCATCAAGATTTTGCACGGATTTTTTAGGAATTTTCAAATTTTCAGATGGGAGGTTCCAGATAAGGTCAAAAACTACATACTCAGATCTTCACCAAACTTTGCAGGGATACATTGGATGTCAAGACACGTGGAAAAAACGTACAAAACAAGAGATTGGAGACATCAAGATTTTGGACGAATTTTTTAAGAATTTTCAAATTTTCAGATAGGAGGTTCCATATAAGGTCAAAAACTACATACTCAGATCTTCACCAAACTTTGCATGGATACATTATGTGTCAAGACACGTGGAAAAAACGTACAAAACAAAAGATTGGAGACATCAAGATTTTGGTCGAATTTTTTAAGAATTTTCAAATTTTCAGATGGGAGGTTCCAGATAAGGTCAAAAACTACATACTCAGATCTTCACCAAACTTTGCAGGGATACATTGGATGTCAAGACACGTGGAAAAAACGTACAAAAAAGAGATTGGAGACATCAAGATTTTGGACGAATTTTTTAACAATTTTCAAATTTTCAGAAAGGATGTTCCAGATAAGGTCAAAAACGACATACTCAGATCTTCACCAAACTTTGCAGGGATACATTGGATATCAAGACACGTGGAAAAAACGTACAAAACAAGAGATTGGAGACATCAAGATTTTGGACGAATTTTTTAAGAATTTTCAAATTTTCAGATAGGAGGTTCCAGATAAGGTCAAAAACGACATACTCAGATCTTCACCAAACTTTGCAGGGATACATTGGATGTCAAGACACGTGGAAAAAACGTACAAAACAAGAGATTGGGGTCATCAAGATTTTGGACGGATTTTTTAGGAATTTTCAAATTTTCAGATGGGAGGTTCCAGATAAGGTCAAAAACTACATACTCAGATCTTCACCAAACATTGCAGGGATACATTGGATGTCAAGACACGTGGAAAAAACGTACAAAACAAGAGATTGGAGACATCAAAATTTTGGACGAATTTTTTAAGAATTTTCAAATTTTCAGATAGGAGGTTCCAGATGAGGTCAAAAACTACATACTCAGATCTTCACCAAACTTTGCAGGAATACTTTGCATGTCAAGACACGTGGAAAAAACGTACAAAACAAGAGATCGGAGACATCAAGATTTTCGACGAATTTTTTAAGAATTTTCAAATTTTCAGATGGGAGGTTCCAGATAAGGTCAAAAACGACATACTCAGATCTTCACCAAACTTTGCATGGATACATTGGATGTCAAGACACGTGGAAAAAACATACAAAACATTGGATTGGTGACATCAAGATTTTGGACGAATTTTTTAAGAATTTTCAAATTTTCAGATAGGAGGTTCCATATAAGGTCAAAAACTACATACTCAGATCTTCACCAAACTTTGCAGGAATACATTGGATGTCAAGACACGTGGAAAAAACGTACAAAACAAGAGATTGGGGTCATCAAGATTTTGCACGGATTTTTTAGGAATTTTCAAATTTTCAGATGGGAGGTTCCAGATAAGGTCAAAAACTACATACTCAGATCTTCACCAAACTTTGCAGGGATACATTGGATGTCAAGACACGTGGAAAAAACGTACAAAAAAGAGATTGGAGACATCAAGATTTTGGACGAATTTTTTAAGAATTTTCAAATTTTCAGATAGGAGGTTCCATATAAGGTCAAAAACTACATACTCAGATCTTCACCAAACTTTGCATGGATACATTATGTGTCAAGACACGTGGAAAAAACGTACAAAACAAAAGATTGGATACATCAAGATTTTGGTCGAATTTTTTAAGAATTTTCAAATTTTCAGATGGGAGGTTCCAGATAAGGTCAAAAACTACATACTCAGATCTTCACCAAACTTTGCAGGGATACATTGGATGTCAAGACACGTGGAAAAAACGTACAAAAAAGAGATTGGAGACATCAAGATTTTGGACGAATTTTTTAACAATTTTCAAATTTTCAGAAAGGATGTTCCAGATAAGGTCAAAAACGACATACTCAGATCTTCACCAAACTTTGCAGGGATACATTGGATATCAAGACACGTGGAAAAAACGTACAAAACAAGAGATTGGAGACATCAAGATTTTGGACGAATTTTTTAAGAATTTTCAAATTTTCAGATAGGAGGTTCCAGATAAGGTCAAAAATTACATACTCAGATCTTCACCAAACTTTGCAGGGATACATTGGATGTCAAGACACGTGGAAAAAAAGTACAAAACAAGAGATTGGGGTCATCAAGATTTTGGACGGATTTTTTAGGAATTTTCAAATTTTCAGATGGGAGGTTCCAGATAAGGTCAAAAACTACATACTCAGATCTTCACCAAACATTGCAGGGATACATTGGATGTCAAGACACGTGGAAAAAACGTACAAAACAAGAGATCGTAGACATCAAGATTTTCGACGAATTTTTTAAGAATTTTCAAATTTTCAGATGGGAGGTTCGAGATAAGGTCAAAAACGACATACTCAGATCTTCACCAAACTTTGCAGGGATACATTGGATGTCAAGACACGTGGAAAAAACATACAAAACATAGGATTGGTGACATCAAGATTTTGGACGAATTTTTTAAGAATTTTCAAATTTTCAGATAGGAGGTTCCATATAAGGTCAAAAACTACATACTCAGATCTTCACCAAACTTTGCAGGGATACATTGGATGTCAAGACACGTGGAAAAAACGTACAAAACAAGAGATTGGAGACATCAAGATTATGGACGAATTTTTTGAGAATTTTCAAATTTTCAGAAAGGAGGTTCCATATAAGGTCAAAAACTACATACTCAGATCTTCACCAAACTTTGCAGGGATACATTGGATGTCAAGACACGTGGAAAAAACGTACAAAACAAGAGATTGGAGACATCAAGATTTTCGACGAATTTTTTAAGAATTTTCAAATTTTCAGAAAGGATGTTCCAGATAAGGTCAAAAACGACATACTCAGATCTTCACCAAACTTTGCAGGGATACATTGGAGGTCGAGACACGTGGAAAAAACGTACAAAACAAGAGATTGGAGACATCAAGATTTTGGACGAATTTTTGAAGAATTTTCAAATTTTCTGATAGGAGGTCCCAGATAAGTTCAAAAATTACATACTCAGATCTCCACCAAACATTGCAGGGATACATTGGATGTCAAGACACGTGGAAAAAACGTACAAAACAAGAGATTGGAGACATCAAGATTTTCGACGAATTTTTGAAGAATTTTCAAATTTTCAGATAGGAGGTTCCAGATAAGGTCAAAAACTACATACTCAGATCTTCACCAAACGTTGCAGGGATACTTTGCATGTCAAGACACGTGGAAAAAACGTACAAAACAAGAGATTGGAGACATCAAGATTTTCGACGAATTTTTTAAGAATTTTCAAATTTTCAGATGGGAGGTTCCAGATAAGGTCAAAAACGACATACTCAGATCTTCACCAAACTTTGCATGGATACATTGGATGTCAAGACACGTGGAAAAAACGTACAAAACAAGAGATTGGGGTCATCAAGATTTTGCACGGATTTTTTAGGAATTTTCAAATTTTCAGATGGGAGGTTCCAGATAAGGTCAAAAACTACATACTCAGATCTTCACCAAACTTTGCAGGGATACATTGGATGTCAAGACACGTGGAAAAAACGTACAAAACAAGAGATTGGAGACATCAAGATTTTGGACGAATTTTTTAAGAATTTTCAAATTTTCAGATAGGAGGTTCCATATAAGGTCAAAAACTACATACTCAGATCTTCACCAAACTTTGCATGGATACATTATGTGTCAAGACACGTGGAAAAAACGTACAAAACAAAAGATTGGAGACATCAAGATTTTGGTCGAATTTTTTAAGAATTTTCAAATTTTCAGATGGGAGGTTCCAGATAAGGTCAAAAACTACATACTCAGATCTTCACCAAACTTTGCAGGGATACATTGGATGTCAAGACACGTGGAAAAAACGTACAAAAAAGAGATTGGAGACATCAAGATTTTGGACGAATTTTTTAACAATTTTCAAATTTTCAGAAAGGATGTTCCAGATAAGGTCAAAAACGACATACTCAGATCTTCACCAAACTTTGCAGGGATACATTGGATATCAAGACACGTGGAAAAAACGTACAAAACAAGAGATTGGAGACATCAAGATTTTGGACGAATTTTTTAAGAATTTTCAAATTTTCAGATAGGAGGTTCCAGATAAGGTCAAAAACGACATACTCAGATCTTCACCAAACTTTGCAGGGATACATTGGATGTCAAGACACGTGGAAAAAACGTACAAAACAAGAGATTGGGGTCATCAAGATTTTGGACGGATTTTTTAGGAATTTTCAAATTTTCAGATGGGAGGTTCCAGATAAGGTCAAAAACTACATACTCAGATCTTCACCAAACATTGCAGGGATACATTGGATGTCAAGACACGTGGAAAAAACGTACAAAACAAGAGATTGGAGACATCAAAATTTTGGACGAATTTTTTAAGAATTTTCAAATTTTCAGATAGGAGGTTCCAGATGAGGTCAAAAACTACATACTCAGATCTTCACCAAACTTTGCAGGAATACTTTGCATGTCAAGACACGTGGAAAAAACGTACAAAACAAGAGATCGGAGACATCAAGATTTTCGACGAATTTTTTAAGAATTTTCAAATTTTCAGATGGGAGGTTCCAGATAAGGTCAAAAACGACATACTCAGATCTTCACCAAACTTTGCATGGATACATTGGATGTCAAGACACGTGGAAAAAACATACAAAACATTGGATTGGTGACATCAAGATTTTGGACGAATTTTTTAAGAATTTTCAAATTTTCAGATAGGAGGTTCCATATAAGGTCAAAAACTACATACTCAGATCTTCACCAAACTTTGCATGGATACATTATGTGTCAAGACACGTGGAAAAAACGTACAAAACAAAAGATTGGAGACATCAAGATTTTGGTCGAATTTTTTAAGAATTTTCAAATTTTCAGATGGGAGGTTCCAGATAAGGTCAAAAACTACATACTCAGATCTTCACCAAACTTTGCAGGGATACATTGGATGTCAAGACACGTGGAAAAAACGTACAAAAAAGAGATTGGAGACATCAAGATTTTGGACGAATTTTTTAACAATTTTCAAATTTTCAGAAAGGATGTTCCAGATAAGGTCAAAAACGACATACTCAGATCTTCACCAAACTTTGCAGGGATACATTGGATATCAAGACACGTGGAAAAAACGTACAAAACAAGAGATTGGAGACATCAAGATTTTGGACGAATTTTTTAAGAATTTTCAAATTTTCAGATAGGAGGTTCCAGATAAGGTCAAAAACTACATACTCAGATCTTCACCAAACTTTGCAGGGATACATTGGATGTCAAGACACGTGGAAAAAACGTACAAAACAAGAGATTGGAGACATCAAGATTTTCGACGAATTTTTTAAGAATTTTCAAATTTTCAGAAAGGATGTTCCAGATAAGGTCAAAAACGACATACTCAGATCTTCACCAAACTTTGCAGGGATCCATTGGAGGTCGAGACACGTAGAAAAAACGTACAAAACAAGAGATTGGAGACATCAAGATTTTGGACGAATTTTTGAAGAATTTTCAAATTTTCAGATAGGAGGTTCCAGATAAGGTCTAAAACTACATACTCAGATCTCCACCAAACATTGCAGGAATACATTGGATGTCAAGACACGTGGAAAAAACGTACAAAACAAGAGATTGGAGACATCAAGATTTTCGACGAATTTTTGAAGAATTTTCAAATTTTCAGATAGGAGGTTCCAGATAAGGTCAAAAACTACATACTCAGATCTTCACCAAACGTTGCAGGGATACTTTGCATGTCAAGACACGTGGAAAAAACGTACAAAACAAAAGATTGGAGACATCAAGATTTTCGACGAATTTTTTAAGAATTTTCAAATTTTCAGATGGGAGGTTCCAGATAAGGTCAAAAACGACATACTCAGATCTTCACCAAACTTTGCATGGATACATTGGATGTCAAGACACGTGGAAAAAACGTACAAAACAAGAGATTGGAGACATCAAGATTTTGGACGAATTTTTTAAGAATTCTCAAATTTTCAGAAAGGAGGTTCCATATAAGGTCAAAAACTACATACTCAGATCTTCACCAAACTTTGCAGGGATACTTTGGATGTCAAGACACGTGGAAAAAACGTACAAAACAAGAGATTGGGGTCATCAGGATTTTGGACGAATTTTTTAAGAATTTTCAAATTTTCAGATGGGAGGTTCAATATAAGGTCAAAAACTACATACTCAGATCTTCACCAAACTTTGCATGGATACATTGGATGTCAAGACACGTGGAAAAAACATACAAAACATAGGATTCGGAACATCAAGATTTTGGTCGAATTTTTTAAGAATTTTCAAATTTTCAGATAGGAGGTTCCATATAAGGTCAAAAACTACATACTCAGATCTTCACCAAACATTGCAGGAATACATTGGATGTCAAGACACGTGGAAAAAACGTACAAAACAAGAGATTGGGGTCATCAAGATTTTGCACGGATTTTTTAGGAATTTTCAAATTTTCAGATGGGAGGTTCCAGATAAGGTCAAAAACTACATACTCAGATCTTCACCAAACTTTGCAGGGATACATTGGATGTCAAGACACGTGGAAAAAACGTACAAAACAAGAGATTGGAGACATCAAGATTTTGGACGAATTTTTTAAGAATTTTCAAATTTTCAGATAGGAGGTTCCATATAAGGTCAAAAACTACATACTCAGATCTTCACCAAACTTTGCATGGATACATTATGTGTCAAGACACGTGGAAAAAACGTACAAAACAAAAGATTGGAGACATCAAGATTTTGGTCGAATTTTTTAAGAATTTTCAAATTTTCAGATGGGAGGTTCCAGATAAGGTCAAAAACTACATACTCAGATCTTCACCAAACTTTGCAGGGATACATTGGATGTCAAGACACGTGGAAAAAACGTACAAAAAAGAGATTGGAGACATCAAGATTTTGGATGAATTTTTTAACAATTTTCAAATTTTCAGAAAGGATGTTCCAGATAAGGTCAAAAACGACATACTCAGATCTTCACCAAACTTTGCAGGGATACATTGGATATCAAGACACGTGGAAAAAACGTACAAAACAAGAGATTGGAGACATCAAGATTTTGGACGAATTTTTTAAGAATTTTCAAATTTTCAGATAGGAGGTTCCAGATAAGGTCAAAAACTACATACTCAGATCTTCACCAAACTTTGCAGGGATACATTGGATGTCAAGACACGTGGAAAAAACGTACAAAACAAGAGATTGGGGTCATCAAGATTTTGGACGGATTTTTTAGGAATTTTCAAATTTTCAGATGGGAGGTTCCAGATAAGGTCAAAAACTACATACTCAGATCTTCACCAAACATTGCAGGGATACATTGGATGTCAAGACACGTGGAAAAAACGTACAAAACAAGAGATTGGAGACATCAAAATTTTGGACGAATTTTTTAAGAATTTTCAAATTTTCAGATAGGAGGTTCCAGATGAGGTCAAAAACTACATACTCAGATCTTCACCAAACTTTGCAGGAATACTTTGCATGTCAAGACACGTGGAAAAAACGTACAAAACAAGAGATCGGAGACATCAAGATTTTCGACGAATTTTTTAAGAATTTTCAAATTTTCAGATGGGAGGTTCCAGATAAGGTCAAAAACGACATACTCAGATCTTCACCAAACTTTGCATGGATACATTGGATGTCAAGACACGTGGAAAAAACATACAAAACATAGGATTGGTGACATCAAGATTTTGGACGAATTTTTTAAGAATTTTCAAATTTTCAGATAGGAGGTTCCATATAAGGTCAAAAACTACATACTCAGATCTTCACCAAACTTTGCAGGGATACATTGGATGTCAAGACACGTGGAAAAAACGTACAAAACAAGAGATTGGAGACATCAAGATTATGGACGAATTTTTTGAGAATTTTCAAATTTTCAGAAAGGAGGTTCCATATAAGGTCAAAAACTACATACTCAGATCTTCACCAAACTTTGCAGGGATACATTGGATGTCAAGACACGTGGAAAAAACGTACAAAACAAGAGATTGGAGACATCAAGATTTTCGACGAATTTTTTAAGAATTTTCAAATTTTCAGAAAGGATGTTCCAGATAAGGTCAAAAACGACATACTCAGATCTTCACCAAACTTTGCAGGGATACATTGGAGGTCGAGACACGTGGAAAAAACGTACAAAACAAGAGATTGGAGACATCAAGATTTTGGACGAATTTTTGAAGAATTTTCAAATTTTCTGATAGGAGGTCCCAGATAAGGTCAAAAACTACATACTCAGATCTCCACCAAACATTGCAGTTATACATTGGATGTCAAGACACGTGGAAAAAACGTACAAAACAAGAGATTGGAGACATCAAGATTTTCGACGAATTTTTGAAGAATTTTCAAATTTTCAGATAGGAGGTTCCAGATAAGGTCAAAAACTACATACTCAGATCTTCACCAAACTTTGCAGGGATACATTGGATGTCAAGACACGTGGAAAAAACGTACAAAACAAGAGATAGGAGACATCAAGATTTTGGACGAATTTTTCAACAATTTTCAAATTTTCAGAAAGGATGTTCCAGATAAGGTCAAAAACGACATACTCAGATCTTCACCAAACTTTGCAGGGATACATTGGATATCAAGACACGTGGAAAAAACGTACAAAACAAGAGATTGGAGACATCAAGATTTTGGACGAATTTTTTAAGAATTTTCAAATTTTCAGATAGGAGGTTCCAGATAAGATCAAAAACTACATACTCAGATCTTCACCAAACTTTGCAGGAATACTTTGCATGTCAAGACACGTGGAAAAAACGTACAAAACAAGAGATCGGAGACATCAAGATTTTCGACGAATTTTTTAAGAATTTTCAAATTTTCAGATGGGAGGTTCCAGATAAGGTCAAAAACGACATACTCAGATCTTCACCAAACTTTGCAGGGATCCATTGGAGGTCGAGACACGTGGAAAAAACGTACAAAACAAGAGATTGGAGACATCAAGATTTTGGACGAATTTTTTAAGAATTTTCAAATTTTCAGATAGGAGGTTCCATATAAGGTCAAAAACTACATACTCAGATCTTCACCAAACTTTGCAGGGATACATTGGATGTCAAGACACGTGGAAAAAACGTACAAAACAAGAGATTGGAGACATCAAGATTTTCGACGAATTTTTTAAGAATTTTCAAATTTTCAGAAAGGATGTTCCAGATAAGGTCAAAAACGACATACTCAGATCTTCACCAAACTTTGCAGGGATCCATTGGAGGTCGAGACACGTGGAAAAAACGTACAAAACAAGAGATTGGAGACATCAAGATTTTGGACGAATTTTTGAAGAATTTTCAAATTTTCAGATAGGAGGTTCCAGATAAGGTCTAAAACTACATACTCAGATCTCCACCAAACATTGCAGGAATACATTGGATGTCAAGACACGTGGAAAAAACGTACAAAACAAGAGATTGGAGACATCAAGATTTTCGACGAATTTTTGAAGAATTTTCAAATTTTCAGATAGGAGGTTCCAGATAAGGTCAAAAACTACATACTCAGATCTTCACCAAACGTTGCAGGGATACTTTGCATGTCAAGACACGTGGAAAAAACGTACAAAACAAAAGATTGGAGACATCAAGATTTTCGACGAATTTTTTAAGAATTTTCAAATTTTCAGATGGGAGGTTCCAGATAAGGTCAAAAACGACATACTCAGATCTTCACCAAACTTTGCATGGATACATTGGATGTCAAGACACGTGGAAAAAACGTACAAAACAAGAGATTGGAGACATCAAGATTTTGGACGAATTTTTTAAGAATTCTCAAATTTTCAGAAAGGAGGTTCCATATAAGGTCAAAAACTACATACTCAGATCTTCACCAAACTTTGCAGGGATACTTTGGATGTCAAGACACGTGGAAAAAACGTACAAAACAAGAGATTGGGGTCATCAAGATTTTGGACGAATTTTTTAAGAATTTTCAAATTTTCAGATGGGAGGTTCAATATAAGGTCAAAAACTACATACTCAGATCTTCACCAAACTTTGCATGGATACATTGGATGTCAAGACACGTGGAAAAAACATACAAAACATAGGATTCGGAACATCAAGATTTTGGTCGAATTTTTTAAGAATTTTCAAATTTTCAGATAGGAGGTTCCATATAAGGTCAAAAACTACATACTCAGATCTTCACCAAACATTGCAGGAATACATTGGATGTCAAGACACGTGGAAAAAACGTACAAAACAAGAGATTGGGGTCATCAAGATTTTGCACGGATTTTTTAGGAATTTTCAAATTTTCAGATGGGAGGTTCCAGATAAGGTCAAAAACTACATACTCAGATCTTCACCAAACTTTGCAGGGATACATTGGATGTCAAGACACGTGGAAAAAACGTACAAAAAAGAGATTGGAGACATCAAGATTTTGGACGAATTTTTTAAGAATTTTCAAATTTTCAGATAGGAGGTTCCATATAAGGTCAAAAACTACATACTCAGATCTTCACCAAACTTTGCATGGATACATTATGTGTCAAGACACGTGGAAAAAACGTACAAAACAAAAGATTGGATACATCAAGATTTTGGTCGAATTTTTTAAGAATTTTCAAATTTTCAGATGGGAGGTTCCAGATAAGGTCAAAAACTACATACTCAGATCTTCACCAAACTTTGCAGGGATACATTGGATGTCAAGACACGTGGAAAAAACGTACAAAAAAGAGATTGGAGACATCAAGATTTTGGACGAATTTTTTAACAATTTTCAAATTTTCAGAAAGGATGTTCCAGATAAGGTCAAAAACGACATACTCAGATCTTCACCAAACTTTGCAGGGATACATTGGATATCAAGACACGTGGAAAAAACGTACAAAACAAGAGATTGGAGACATCAAGATTTTGGACGAATTTTTTAAGAATTTTCAAATTTTCAGATAGGAGGTTCCAGATAAGGTCAAAAATTACATACTCAGATCTTCACCAAACTTTGCAGGGATACATTGGATGTCAAGACACGTGGAAAAAAAGTACAAAACAAGAGATTGGGGTCATCAAGATTTTGGACGGATTTTTTAGGAATTTTCAAATTTTCAGATGGGAGGTTCCAGATAAGGTCAAAAACTACATACTCAGATCTTCACCAAACATTGCAGGGATACATTGGATGTCAAGACACGTGGAAAAAACGTACAAAACAAGAGATCGTAGACATCAAGATTTTCGACGAATTTTTTAAGAATTTTCAAATTTTCAGATGGGAGGTTCGAGATAAGGTCAAAAACGACATACTCAGATCTTCACCAAACTTTGCAGGGATACATTGGATGTCAAGACACGTGGAAAAAACATACAAAACATAGGATTGGTGACATCAAGATTTTGGACGAATTTTTTAAGAATTTTCAAATTTTCAGATAGGAGGTTCCATATAAGGTCAAAAACTACATACTCAGATCTTCACCAAACTTTGCAGGGATACATTGGATGTCAAGACACGTGGAAAAAACGTACAAAACAAGAGATTGGAGACATCAAGATTATGGACGAATTTTTTGAGAATTTTCAAATTTTCAGAAAGGAGGTTCCATATAAGGTCAAAAACTACATACTCAGATCTTCACCAAACTTTGCAGGGATACATTGGATGTCAAGACACGTGGAAAAAACGTACAAAACAAGAGATTGGAGACATCAAGATTTTCGACGAATTTTTTAAGAATTTTCAAATTTTCAGAAAGGATGTTCCAGATAAGGTCAAAAACGACATACTCAGATCTTCACCAAACTTTGCAGGGATACATTGGAGGTCGAGACACGTGGAAAAAACGTACAAAACAAGAGATTGGAGACATCAAGATTTTGGACGAATTTTTGAAGAATTTTCAAATTTTCTGATAGGAGGTCCCAGATAAGTTCAAAAATTACATACTCAGATCTCCACCAAACATTGCAGGGATACATTGGATGTCAAGACACGTGGAAAAAACGTACAAAACAAGAGATTGGAGACATCAAGATTTTCGACGAATTTTTGAAGAATTTTCAAATTTTCAGATAGGAGGTTCCAGATAAGGTCAAAAACTACATACTCAGATCTTCACCAAACGTTGCAGGGATACTTTGCATGTCAAGACACGTGGAAAAAACGTACAAAACAAGAGATTGGAGACATCAAGATTTTCGACGAATTTTTTAAGAATTTTCAAATTTTCAGATGGGAGGTTCCAGATAAGGTCAAAAACGACATACTCAGATCTTCACCAAACTTTGCATGGATACATTGGATGTCAAGACACGTGGAAAAAACGTACAAAACAAGAGATTGGGGTCATCAAGATTTTGCACGGATTTTTTAGGAATTTTCAAATTTTCAGATGGGAGGTTCCAGATAAGGTCAAAAACTACATACTCAGATCTTCACCAAACTTTGCAGGGATACATTGGATGTCAAGACACGTGGAAAAAACGTACAAAACAAGAGATTGGAGACATCAAGATTTTGGACGAATTTTTTAAGAATTTTCAAATTTTCAGATAGGAGGTTCCATATAAGGTCAAAAACTACATACTCAGATCTTCACCAAACTTTGCATGGATACATTATGTGTCAAGACACGTGGAAAAAACGTACAAAACAAAAGATTGGAGACATCAAGATTTTGGTCGAATTTTTTAAGAATTTTCAAATTTTCAGATGGGAGGTTCCAGATAAGGTCAAAAACTACATACTCAGATCTTCACCAAACTTTGCAGGGATACATTGGATGTCAAGACACGTGGAAAAAACGTACAAAAAAGAGATTGGAGACATCAAGATTTTGGACGAATTTTTTAACAATTTTCAAATTTTCAGAAAGGATGTTCCAGATAAGGTCAAAAACGACATACTCAGATCTTCACCAAACTTTGCAGGGATACATTGGATATCAAGACACGTGGAAAAAACGTACAAAACAAGAGATTGGAGACATCAAGATTTTGGACGAATTTTTTAAGAATTTTCAAATTTTCAGATAGGAGGTTCCAGATAAGGTCAAAAACGACATACTCAGATCTTCACCAAACTTTGCAGGGATACATTGGATGTCAAGACACGTGGAAAAAACGTACAAAACAAGAGATTGGGGTCATCAAGATTTTGGACGGATTTTTTAGGAATTTTCAAATTTTCAGATGGGAGGTTCCAGATAAGGTCAAAAACTACATACTCAGATCTTCACCAAACATTGCAGGGATACATTGGATGTCAAGACACGTGGAAAAAACGTACAAAACAAGAGATTGGAGACATCAAAATTTTGGACGAATTTTTTAAGAATTTTCAAATTTTCAGATAGGAGGTTCCAGATGAGGTCAAAAACTACATACTCAGATCTTCACCAAACTTTGCAGGAATACTTTGCATGTCAAGACACGTGGAAAAAACGTACAAAACAAGAGATCGGAGACATCAAGATTTTCGACGAATTTTTTAAGAATTTTCAAATTTTCAGATGGGAGGTTCCAGATAAGGTCAAAAACGACATACTCAGATCTTCACCAAACTTTGCATGGATACATTGGATGTCAAGACACGTGGAAAAAACATACAAAACATTGGATTGGTGACATCAAGATTTTGGACGAATTTTTTAAGAATTTTCAAATTTTCAGATAGGAGGTTCCATATAAGGTCAAAAACTACATACTCAGATCTTCACCAAACTTTGCATGGATACATTATGTGTCAAGACACGTGGAAAAAACGTACAAAACAAAAGATTGGAGACATCAAGATTTTGGTCGAATTTTTTAAGAATTTTCAAATTTTCAGATGGGAGGTTCCAGATAAGGTCAAAAACTACATACTCAGATCTTCACCAAACTTTGCAGGGATACATTGGATGTCAAGACACGTGGAAAAAACGTACAAAAAAGAGATTGGAGACATCAAGATTTTGGACGAATTTTTTAACAATTTTCAAATTTTCAGAAAGGATGTTCCAGATAAGGTCAAAAACGACATACTCAGATCTTCACCAAACTTTGCAGGGATACATTGGATATCAAGACACGTGGAAAAAACGTACAAAACAAGAGATTGGAGACATCAAGATTTTGGACGAATTTTTTAAGAATTTTCAAATTTTCAGATAGGAGGTTCCAGATAAGGTCAAAAACTACATACTCAGATCTTCACCAAACTTTGCAGGGATACATTGGATGTCAAGACACGTGGAAAAAACGTACAAAACAAGAGATTGGAGACATCAAGATTTTCGACGAATTTTTTAAGAATTTTCAAATTTTCAGAAAGGATGTTCCAGATAAGGTCAAAAACGACATACTCAGATCTTCACCAAACTTTGCAGGGATCCATTGGAGGTCGAGACACGTAGAAAAAACGTACAAAACAAGAGATTGGAGACATCAAGATTTTGGACGAATTTTTGAAGAATTTTCAAATTTTCAGATAGGAGGTTCCAGATAAGGTCTAAAACTACATACTCAGATCTCCACCAAACATTGCAGGAATACATTGGATGTCAAGACACGTGGAAAAAACGTACAAAACAAGAGATTGGAGACATCAAGATTTTCGACGAATTTTTGAAGAATTTTCAAATTTTCAGATAGGAGGTTCCAGATAAGGTCAAAAACTACATACTCAGATCTTCACCAAACGTTGCAGGGATACTTTGCATGTCAAGACACGTGGAAAAAACGTACAAAACAAAAGATTGGAGACATCAAGATTTTCGACGAATTTTTTAAGAATTTTCAAATTTTCAGATGGGAGGTTCCAGATAAGGTCAAAAACGACATACTCAGATCTTCACCAAACTTTGCATGGATACATTGGATGTCAAGACACGTGGAAAAAACGTACAAAACAAGAGATTGGAGACATCAAGATTTTGGACGAATTTTTTAAGAATTCTCAAATTTTCAGAAAGGAGGTTCCATATAAGGTCAAAAACTACATACTCAGATCTTCACCAAACTTTGCAGGGATACTTTGGATGTCAAGACACGTGGAAAAAACGTACAAAACAAGAGATTGGGGTCATCAGGATTTTGGACGAATTTTTTAAGAATTTTCAAATTTTCAGATGGGAGGTTCAATATAAGGTCAAAAACTACATACTCAGATCTTCACCAAACTTTGCATGGATACATTGGATGTCAAGACACGTGGAAAAAACATACAAAACATAGGATTCGGAACATCAAGATTTTGGTCGAATTTTTTAAGAATTTTCAAATTTTCAGATAGGAGGTTCCATATAAGGTCAAAAACTACATACTCAGATCTTCACCAAACATTGCAGGAATACATTGGATGTCAAGACACGTGGAAAAAACGTACAAAACAAGAGATTGGGGTCATCAAGATTTTGCACGGATTTTTTAGGAATTTTCAAATTTTCAGATGGGAGGTTCCAGATAAGGTCAAAAACTACATACTCAGATCTTCACCAAACTTTGCAGGGATACATTGGATGTCAAGACACGTGGAAAAAACGTACAAAACAAGAGATTGGAGACATCAAGATTTTGGACGAATTTTTTAAGAATTTTCAAATTTTCAGATAGGAGGTTCCATATAAGGTCAAAAACTACATACTCAGATCTTCACCAAACTTTGCATGGATACATTATGTGTCAAGACACGTGGAAAAAACGTACAAAACAAAAGATTGGAGACATCAAGATTTTGGTCGAATTTTTTAAGAATTTTCAAATTTTCAGATGGGAGGTTCCAGATAAGGTCAAAAACTACATACTCAGATCTTCACCAAACTTTGCAGGGATACATTGGATGTCAAGACACGTGGAAAAAACGTACAAAAAAGAGATTGGAGACATCAAGATTTTGGATGAATTTTTTAACAATTTTCAAATTTTCAGAAAGGATGTTCCAGATAAGGTCAAAAACGACATACTCAGATCTTCACCAAACTTTGCAGGGATACATTGGATATCAAGACACGTGGAAAAAACGTACAAAACAAGAGATTGGAGACATCAAGATTTTGGACGAATTTTTTAAGAATTTTCAAATTTTCAGATAGGAGGTTCCAGATAAGGTCAAAAACTACATACTCAGATCTTCACCAAACTTTGCAGGGATACATTGGATGTCAAGACACGTGGAAAAAACGTACAAAACAAGAGATTGGGGTCATCAAGATTTTGGACGGATTTTTTAGGAATTTTCAAATTTTCAGATGGGAGGTTCCAGATAAGGTCAAAAACTACATACTCAGATCTTCACCAAACATTGCAGGGATACATTGGATGTCAAGACACGTGGAAAAAACGTACAAAACAAGAGATTGGAGACATCAAAATTTTGGACGAATTTTTTAAGAATTTTCAAATTTTCAGATAGGAGGTTCCAGATGAGGTCAAAAACTACATACTCAGATCTTCACCAAACTTTGCAGGAATACTTTGCATGTCAAGACACGTGGAAAAAACGTACAAAACAAGAGATCGGAGACATCAAGATTTTCGACGAATTTTTTAAGAATTTTCAAATTTTCAGATGGGAGGTTCCAGATAAGGTCAAAAACGACATACTCAGATCTTCACCAAACTTTGCATGGATACATTGGATGTCAAGACACGTGGAAAAAACATACAAAACATAGGATTGGTGACATCAAGATTTTGGACGAATTTTTTAAGAATTTTCAAATTTTCAGATAGGAGGTTCCATATAAGGTCAAAAACTACATACTCAGATCTTCACCAAACTTTGCAGGGATACATTGGATGTCAAGACACGTGGAAAAAACGTACAAAACAAGAGATTGGAGACATCAAGATTATGGACGAATTTTTTGAGAATTTTCAAATTTTCAGAAAGGAGGTTCCATATAAGGTCAAAAACTACATACTCAGATCTTCACCAAACTTTGCAGGGATACATTGGATGTCAAGACACGTGGAAAAAACGTACAAAACAAGAGATTGGAGACATCAAGATTTTCGACGAATTTTTTAAGAATTTTCAAATTTTCAGAAAGGATGTTCCAGATAAGGTCAAAAACGACATACTCAGATCTTCACCAAACTTTGCAGGGATACATTGGAGGTCGAGACACGTGGAAAAAACGTACAAAACAAGAGATTGGAGACATCAAGATTTTGGACGAATTTTTGAAGAATTTTCAAATTTTCTGATAGGAGGTCCCAGATAAGGTCAAAAACTACATACTCAGATCTCCACCAAACATTGCAGTTATACATTGGATGTCAAGACACGTGGAAAAAACGTACAAAACAAGAGATTGGAGACATCAAGATTTTCGACGAATTTTTGAAGAATTTTCAAATTTTCAGATAGGAGGTTCCAGATAAGGTCAAAAACTACATACTCAGATCTTCACCAAACGTTGCAGGGATACTTTGCATGTCAAGACACGTGGAAAAAACGTACAAAACAAGAGATTGGAGACATCAAGATTTTCGACGAATTTTTTAAGAATTTTCAAATTTTCAGATGGGAGGTTCCAGATAAGGTCAAAAACGACATACTCAGATCTTCACCAAACTTTGCATGGATACATTGGATGTCAAGACACGTGGAAAAAACGTACAAAACAAGAGATTGGGATCATCAAGATTTTGCACGAATTTTTTAGGAATTTTCAAATTTTCAGATGGGAGGTTCCAGATAAGGTCAAAAACTACATACTCAGATCTTCACCAAACTTTGCAGGGATACATTGGATGTCAAGACACGTGGAAAAAACGTACAAAACAAGAGATTGGAGACATCAAGATTTTGGACGAATTTTTTAAGAATTTTCAAATTTTCAGATAGGAGGTTCCATATAAGGTCAAAAACTACATACTCAGATCTTCACCAAACTTTGCATGGATACATTATGTGTCAAGACACGTGGAAAAAACGTACAAAACAAAAGATTGGAGACATCAAGATTTTGGTCGAATTTTTTAAGAATTTTCAAATTTTCAGATGGGAGGTTCCAGATAAGGTCAAAAACTACATACTCAGATCTTCACCAAACTTTGCAGGGATACATTGGATGTCAAGACACGTGGAAAAAACGTACAAAAAAGAGATTGGAGACATCAAGATTTTGGACGAATTTTTTAAGAATTTTCAAATTTTCAGAAAGGATGTTCCAGATAAGGTCAAAAACGACATACTCAGATCTTCACCAAACTTTGCAGGGATACATTGGATATCAAGACACGTGGAAAAAACGTACAAAACAAGAGATTGGAGACATCAAGATTTTGGACGAATTTTTTAAGAATTTTCAAATTTTCAGATAGGAGGTTCCAGATAAGGTCAAAAACTACATACTCAGATCTTCACCAAACTTTGCAGGGATACATTGGATGTCAAGACACGTGGAAAAAACGTACAAAACAAGAGATTGGGGTCATCAAGATTTTGGACGGATTTTTTAGGAATTTTCAAATTTTCAGATGGGAGGTTCCAGATAAGGTCAAAAACTACATACTCAGATCTTCACCAAACATTGCAGGGATACATTGGATGTCAAGACACGTGGAAAAAACGTACAAAACAAGAGATTGGAGACATCAATATTTTGGAAGAATTTTTAAAGAATTTTCAAATTTTCAGATAGGAGGTTCCAGATGAGGTCAAAAACTACATAGTCAGATCTTCACCAAACTTTTCAGGAATACTTTGCATGTCAAGACACGTGGAAAAAACGTACAAAACAAGAGATCGGAGACATCAAGATTTTCGACGAATTTTTTAAGAATTTTCAAATTTTCAGATGGGAGGTTCCAGATAAGGTCAAAAACGACATACTCAGATCTTCACCAAACTTTGCATGGATACATTGGATGTCAAGACACGTGGAAAAAACATACAAAACATAGGATTGGTGACATCAAGATTTTGGACGAATTTTTTAAGAATTTTCAAATTTTCAGATAGGAGGTTCCATATAAGGTCAAAAACTACATACTCAGATCTTCACCAAACTTTGCAGGGATACATTGGATGTCAAGACACGTGGAAAAAACGTACAAAACAAGAGATTGGAGACATCAAGATTTTCGACGAATTTTTTAAGAATTTTCAAATTTTCAGAAAGGATGTTCCAGATAAGGTCAAAAACGACATACTCAGATCTTCACCAAACTTTGCAGGGATACATTGGAGGTCGAGACACGTGGAAAAAACGTACAAAACAAGAGATTGGAGACATCAAGATTTTGGACGAATTTTTGAAGAATTTTCAAATTTTCAGACAGGAGGTTCCAGATAAGGTCAAAATCTACATACTCAGATCTCAACCAAACATTGCAGGGATACATTGGATGTCAAGACACGTGGAAAAAACGTACAAAACAAGAGATTGGAGACATCAAGATTTTCGACGAATTTTTGAAGAATTTTCAAATTTTCAGATAGGAGGTTCCAGATAAGGTCAAAAACTACATACTCAGATCTTCACCAAACGTTGCAGGGATACTTTGCATGTCAAGACACGTGGAAAAAACGTACAAAACAAGAGATTGGAGACATCAAGATTTTCGACGAATTTTTTAAGAATTTTCAAATTTTCAGATGGGAGGTTCCAGATAAGGTCAAAAACGACATACTCAGATCTTCACCAAACTTTGCATGGATACATTGGATGTCAAGACACGTGGAAAAAACGTACAAAACAAGAGATTGGAGACATCAAGATTTTGGACGAATTTTTTAAGAATTCTCAAATTTTCAGAAAGGAGGTTCCATATAAGGTCAAAAACTACAAACTCAGATCTTCACCAAACTTTGCAGGGATACATTGGATGTCAAGACACGTGGAAAAAACGTACAAAACAAGAGATTGGGGTCATCAAGATTTTGGACGAATTTTTTAAGAATTTTCAAATTTTCAGATGGGAGGTTCCATATAAGGTCAAAAACTACATACTCAGATCTTCACCAAACTTTGCAGGGATACATTGAATGTCAAGACACGTGGAAAAAACGTACAAAACAAGAGATTGGGGTCATCAAGATTTTGGACGGATTTTTTAGGAATTTTCAAATTTTCAGATGGGAGGTTCCAGATAAGGTCAAAAACTACATACTCAGATCTTCACCAAACTTTGCAGGGATACATTGGATGTCAAGACACGTGGAAAAAACGTACAAAACAAGAGATTGGAGACATCAAGATTTTGGACGAATTTTTTAAGAATTTTTAAATTTTCAGATAGGAGGTTCCATATAAGGTCAAAAACTACATACTCAGATCTTCACCAAACTTTGCATGGATACATTATGTGTCAAGACACGTGGAAAAAACGTACAAAACAAGAGATTGGAGACATCAAGATATTGGTCGAATTTTTTAAGAATTTTCAAATTTTCAGATGGGAGGTTCCAGATAAGGTCAAAAACTACATACTCAGATCTTCACCAAACTTTGCAGGGATACATTGGATGTCAAGACACGTGGAAAAAACGTACAAAACAAGAGATTGGAGACATCAAGATTTTCGACGAATTTTTTAAGAATTTTCAAATTTTCAGAAAGGATGTTCCAGATAAGGTCAAAAACGACATACTCAGATCTTCACCAAACTTTGCAGGGATCCATTGGAGGTCGAGACACGTAGAAAAAACGTACAAAACAAGAGATTGGAGACATCAAGATTTTGGACGAATTTTTGAAGAATTTTCAAATTTTCAGATAGGAGGTTCCAGATAAGGTCTAAAACTACATACTCAGATCTCCACCAAACATTGCAGGAATACATTGGATGTCAAGACACGTGGAAAAAACGTACAAAACAAGAGATTGGAGACATCAAGATTTTCGACGAATTTTTGAAGAATTTTCAAATTTTCAGATAGGAGGTTCCAGATAAGGTCAAAAACTACATACTCAGATCTTCACCAAACGTTGCAGGGATACTTTGCATGTCAAGACACGTGGAAAAAACGTACAAAACAAAAGATTGGAGAATCAAGATTTTCGACGAATTTTTTAAGAATTTTCAAATTTTCAGATGGGAGGTTCCAGATAAGGTCAAAAACGACATACTCAGATCTTCACCAAACTTTGCATGGATACATTGGATGTCAAGACACGTGGAAAAAACGTACAAAACAAGAGATTGGAGACATCAAGATTTTGGACGAATTTTTTAAGAATTCTCAAATTTTCAGAAAGGAGGTTCCATATAAGGTCAAAAACTACATACTCAGATCTTCACCAAACTTTGCAGGGATACTTTGGATGTCAAGACACGTGGAAAAAACGTACAAAACAAGAGATTGGGGTCATCAGGATTTTGGACGAATTTTTTAAGAATTTTCAAATTTTCAGATGGGAGGTTCAATATAAGGTCAAAAACTACATACTCAGATCTTCACCAAACTTTGCATGGATACATTGGATGTCAAGACACGTGGAAAAAACATACAAAACATAGGATTCGGAACATCAAGATTTTGGTCGAATTTTTTAAGAATTTTCAAATTTTCAGATAGGAGGTTCCATATAAGGTCAAAAACTACATACTCAGATCTTCACCAAACATTGCAGGAATACATTGGATGTCAAGACACGTGGAAAAAACGTACAAAACAAGAGATTGGGGTCATCAAGATTTTGCACGGATTTTTTAGGAATTTTCAAATTTTCAGATGGGAGGTTCCAGATAAGGTCAAAAACTACATACTCAGATCTTCACCAAACTTTGCAGGGATACATTGGATGTCAAGACACGTGGAAAAAACGTACAAAACAAGAGATTGGAGACATCAAGATTTTGGACGAATTTTTTAAGAATTTTCAAATTTTCAGATAGGAGGTTCCATATAAGGTCAAAAACTACATACTCAGATCTTCACCAAACTTTGCATGGATACATTATGTGTCAAGACACGTGGAAAAAACGTACAAAACAAAACATTGGAGACATCAAGATTTTGGTCGAATTTTTTAAGAATTTTCAAATTTTCAGATGGGAGGTTCCAGATAAGGTCAAAAACTACATACTCAGATCTTCACCAAACTTTGCAGGGATACATTGGATGTCAAGACACGTGGAAAAAACGTACAAAAAAGAGATTGGAGACATCAAGATTTTGGATGAATTTTTTAACAATTTTCAAATTTTCAGAAAGGATGATCCAGATAAGGTCAAAAACGACATACTCAGATCTTCACCAAACTTTGCAGGGATACATTGGATATCAAGACACGTGGAAAAAACGTACAAAACAAGAGATTGGAGACATCAAGATTTTGGACGAATTTTTTAAGAATTTTCAAATTTTCAGATAGGAGGTTCCAGATAAGGTCAAAAACTACATACTCAGATCTTCACCAAACTTTGCAGGGATACATTGGATGTCAAGACACGTGGAAAAAACGTACAAAACAAGAGATTGGGGTCATCAAGATTTTGGACGGATTTTTTAGGAATTTTCAAATTTTCAGATGGGAGGTTCCAGATAAGGTCAAAAACTACATACTCAGATCTTCACCAAACATTGCAGGGATACATTGGATGTCAAGACACGTGGAAAAAACGTACAAAACAAGAGATTGGAGACATCAATATTTTGGACGAATTTTTAAAGAATTTTCAAATTTTCAGATAGGAGGTTCCAGATGAGGTCAAAAACTACATAGTCAGATCTTCACCAAACTTTGCAGGAATACTTTGCATGTCAAGACACGTGGAAAAAACGTACAAAACAAGAGATCGGAGACATCAAGATTTTCGACGAATTTTTTAAGAATTTTCAAATTTTCAGATGGGAGGTTCCAGATAAGGTCAAAAACGACATACTCAGATCTTCACCAAACTTTGCATGGATACATTGGATGTCAAGACACGTGGAAAAAACATACAAAACATAGGATTGGTGACATCAAGATTTTGGACGAATTTTTTAAGAATTTTCAAATTTTCAGATAGGAGGTTCCATATAAGGTCAAAAACTACATACTCAGATCTTCACCAAACTTTGCAGGGATACATTGGATGTCAAGACACGTGGAAAAAACGTACAAAACAAGAGATTGGAGACATCAAGATTATGGACGAATTTTTTGAGAATTTTCAAATTTTCAGAAAGGAGGTTCCATATAAGGTCAAAAACTACATACTCAGATCTTCACCAAACTTTGCAGGGATACATTGGATGTCAAGACACGTGGAAAAAACGTACAAAACAAGAGATTGGAGACATCAAGATTTTCGACGAATTTTTTAAGAATTTTCAAATTTTCAGAAAGGATGTTCCAGATAAGGTCAAAAACGACATACTCAGATCTTCACCAAACTTTGCAGGGATACATTGGAGGTCGAGACACGTGGAAAAAACGTACAAAACAAGAGATTGGAGACATCAAGATTTTGGACGAATTTTTGAAGAATTTTCAAATTTTCTGATAGGAGGTCCCAGATAAGGTCAAAAACTACATACTCAGATCTCCACCAAACATTGCAGTTATACATTGGATGTCAAGACACGTGGAAAAAACGTACAAAACAAGAGATTGGAGACATCAAGATTTTCGACGAATTTTTGAAGAATTTTCAAATTTTCAGATAGGAGGTTCCAGATAAGGTCAAAAACTACATACTCAGATCTTCACCAAACGTTGCAGGGATACTTTGCATGTCAAGACACGTGGAAAAAACGTACAAAACAAGAGATTGGAGACATCAAGATTTTCGACGAATATTTTAAGAATTTTCAAATTTTCAGATGGGAGGTTCCAGATAAGGTCAAAAACGACATACTCAGATCTTCACCAAACTTTGCATGGATACATTGGATGTCAAGACACGTGGAAAAAACGTACAAAACAAGAGATTGGGATCATCAAGATTTTGCACGAATTTTTTAGGAATTTTCAAATTTTCAGATGGGAGGTTCCAGATAAGGTCAAAAACTACATACTCAGATCTTCACCAAACTTTGCAGGGATACATTGGATGTCAAGACACGTGGAAAAAACGTACAAAACAAGAGATTGGAGACATCAAGATTTTGGACGAATTTTTTAAGAATTTTCAAATTTTCAGATAGGAGGTTCCATATAAGGTCAAAAACTACATACTCAGATCTTCACCAAACTTTGCATGGATACATTATGTGTCAAGACACGTGGAAAAAACGTACAAAACAAAAGATTGGAGACATCAAGATTTTGGTCGAATTTTTTAAGAATTTTCAAATTTTCAGATGGGAGGTTCCAGATAAGGTCAAAAACTACATACTCAGATCTTCACCAAACTTTGCAGGGATACATTGGATGTCAAGACACGTGGAAAAAACGTACAAAAAAGAGATTGGAGACATCAAGATTTTGGACGAATTTTTTAACAATTTTCAAATTTTCAGAAAGGATGTTCCAGATAAGGTCAAAAACGACATACTCAGATCTTCACCAAACTTTGCAGGGATACATTGGATATCAAGACACGTGGAAAAAACGTACAAAACAAGAGATTGGAGACATCAAGATTTTGGACGAATTTTTTAAGAATTTTCAAATTTTCAGATAGGAGGTTCCAGATAAGGTCAAAAACTACATACTCAGATCTTCACCAAACTTTGCAGGGATACATTGGATGTCAAGACACGTGGAAAAAACGTACAAAACAAGAGATTGGGGTCATCAAGATTTTGGACGGATTTTTTAGGAATTTTCAAATTTTCAGATGGGAGGTTCCAGATAAGGTCAAAAACTACATACTCAGATCTTCACCAAACATTGCAGGGATACATTGGATGTCAAGACACGTGGAAAAAACGTACAAAACAAGAGATTGGAGACATCAATATTTTGGACGAATTTTTAAAGAATTTTCAAATTTTCAGATAGGAGGTTCCAGATGAGGTCAAAAACTACATAGTCAGATCTTCACCAAACTTTGCAGGAATACTTTGCATGTCAAGACACGTGGAAAAAACGTACAAAACAAGAGATCGGAGACATCAAGATTTTCGACGAATTTTTTAAGAATTTTCAAATTTTCAGATGGGAGGTTCCAGATAAGGTCAAAAACGACATACTCAGATCTTCACCAAACTTTGCATGGATACATTGGATGTCAAGACACGTGGAAAAAACATACAAAACATAGGATTGGTGACATCAAGATTTTGGACGAATTTTTTAAGAATTTTCAAATTTTCAGATAGGAGGTTCCATATAAGGTCAAAAACTACATACTCAGATCTTCACCAAACTTTGCAGGGATACATTGGATGTCAAGACACGTGGAAAAAACGTACAAAACAAGAGATTGGAGACATCAAGATTTTCGACGAATTTTTTAAGAATTTTCAAATTTTCAGAAAGGATGTTCCAGATAAGGTCAAAAACGACATACTCAGATCTTCACCAAACTTTGCAGGGATACATTGGAGGTCGAGACACGTGGAAAAAACGTACAAAACAAGAGATTGGAGACATCAAGATTTTGGACGAATTTTTGAAGAATTTTCAAATTTTCAGATAGGAGGTTCCAGATAAGGTCAAAAACTACATACTCAGATCTCAACCAAACATTGCAGGGATACATTGGATGTCAAGACACGTGGAAAAAACGTACAAAACAAGAGATTGGAGACATCAAGATTTTCGACGAATTTTTGAAGAATTTTCAAATTTTCAGATAGGAGGTTCCAGATAAGGTCAAAAACTACATACTCAGATCTTCACCAAACGTTGCAGGGATACTTTGCATGTCAAGACACGTGGAAAAAACGTACAAAACAAGAGATTGGAGACATCAAGATTTTCGACGAATTTTTTAAGAATTTTCAAATTTTCAGATGGGAGGTTCCAGATAAGGTCAAAAACGACATACTCAGATCTTCACCAAACTTTGCATGGATACATTGGATGTCAAGACACGTGGAAAAAACGTACAAAACAAGAGATTGGAGACATCAAGATTTTGGACGAATTTTTTAAGAATTCTCAAATTTTCAGAAAGGAGGTTCCATATAAGGTCAAAAACTACATACTCAGATCTTCACCAAACTTTGCAGGGATACATTGGATGTAAAGACACGTGGAAAAAACGTACAAAACAAGAGATAGGAGACATCAAGATTTTGGACGAATTTTTTAACAATTTTCAAATTTTCAGAAAGGATGTTCCAGATAAGGTCAAAAACGACATACTCAGATCTTCACCAAACTTTGCAGGGATACATTGGATATCAAGACACGTGGAAAAAACGTACAAAACAAGAGATTGGAGACATCAAGATTTTGGACGAATTTTTTAAGAATTTTCAAATTTTCAGATAGGAGGTTCCAGATAAGATCAAAAACTACATACTCAGATCTTCACCAAACTTTGCAGGAATACTTTGCATGTCAAGACACGTGGAAAAAACGTACAAAACAAGAGATCGGAGACATCAAGATTTTCGACGAATTTTTTAAGAATTTTCAAATTTTCAGATGGGAGGTTCCAGATAAGGTCATAAACGACATACTCAGATCTTCACCAAACTTTGCAGGGATCCATTGGAGGTCGAGACACGTGGAAAAAACGTACAAAACAAGAGATTGGAGACATCAAGATTTTGGACGAATTTTTTAAGAATTTTCAAATTTTCAGATAGGAGGTTCCATATAAGGTCAAAAACTACATACTCAGACCTTCACCAAACTTTGCAGGGATACATTGGATGTCAAGACACGTGGAAAAAACGTACAAAACAAGAGATTGGAGACATCAAGATTTTCGACGAATTTTTTAAGAATTTTCAAATTTTCAGAAAGGATGTTCCAGATAAGGTCAAAAACGACATACTCAGATCTTCACCAAACTTTGCAGGGATCCATTGGAGGTCGAGACACGTGGAAAAAACGTACAAAACAAGAGATTGGAGACATCAAGATTTTGGACGAATTTTTGAAGAATTTTCAAATTTTCAGATAGGAGGTTCCAGATAAGGTCTAAAACTACATACTCAGATCTCCACCAAACATTGCAGGAATACATTGGATGTCAAGACACGTGGAAAAAACGTACAAAACAAGAGATTGGAGACATCAAGATTTTCGACGAATTTTTGAAGAATTTTCAAATTTTCAGATGGGAGGTTCCAGATAAGGTCAAAAACGACATACTCAGATCTTCACCAAACTTTGCAGGGATACTTTGGATGTCAAGACACGTGGAAAAAACGTACAAAAGAAGAGATTGGGGTCATCAAGATTTTGGACGAATTTTTTAAGAATTTTCAAATTTTCAGATGGGAGGTTCAATATAAGGTCAAAAACTACATACTCAGATCTTCACCAAACTTTGCATGGATACATTGGATGTCAAGACACGTGGAAAAAACGTACAAAACAAGAGATTGGTGTCATCAAGATTTTGGACGGATTTTTTAGGAATTTTCAAATTTTCAGATGGGAGGTTCCATATAAGGTCAAAAACTACATACTCAAATCTTCACCAAACATTGCAGGGATACATTGGATGTCAAGACACGTGGAAAAAACGTACAAAACAAGAGATTGGAGACATCAAGATTTTCGACGAATTTTTTAAGAATTTTCAAATTTTCAGATAGGAGGTTCCAGATGAGGTCAAAAACTACATACTCAGATCTTCACCAAACTTTGCAGGAATACTTTGCATGTCAAGACACGTGGAAAAAACGTACAAAACAAGAGATCGGAGACATCAAGATTTTCGACGAATTTTTTAAGAATTTTCAAATTTTCAGATGGGAGGTTCCAGATAAGGTCAAAAACGACATACTCAGATCTTCACCAAACTTTGCAGGGATCCATTGGAGGTCGAGACACGTGGAAAAAACGTACAAAACAAGAGATTGGAGACATCAAGATTTTGGACGAATTTTTTAAGAATTTTCAAATTTTCAGATAGGAGGTTCCATATAAGGTCAAAAACTACATACTCAGACCTTCACCAAACTTTGCAGGGATACATTGGATGTCAAGACACGTGGAAAAAACGTACAAAACAAGAGATTGGAGACATCAAGATTTTCGACGAATTTTTTAAGAATTTTCAAATTTTCAGAAAGGATGTTCCAGATAAGGTCAAAAACGACATACTCAGATCTTCACCAAACTTTGCAGGGATCCATTGGAGGTCGAGACACGTGGAAAAAACGTACAAAACAAGAGATTGGAGACATCAAGATTTTGGACGAATTTTTGAAGAATTTTCAAATTTTCAGATAGGAGGTTCCAGATAAGGTCTAAAACTACATACTCAGATCTCCACCAAACATTGCAGGAATACATTGGATGTCAAGACACGTGGAAAAAACGTACAAAACAAGAGATTGGAGACATCAAGATTTTCGACGAATTTTTGAAGAATTTTCAAATTTTCAGATGGGAGGTTCCAGATAAGGTCAAAAACGACATACTCAGATCTTCACCAAACTTTGCAGGGATACTTTGGATGTCAAGACACGTGGAAAAAACGTACAAAACAAGAGATTGGGGTCATCAAGATTTTGGACGAATTTTTTAAGAATTTTCAAATTTTCAGATGGGAGGTTCAATATAAGGTCAAAAACTACATACTCAGATCTTCACCAAACTTTGCATGGATACATTGGATGTCAAGACACGTGGAAAAAACATACAAAACATAGGATTCGGAACATCAAGATTTTGGTCGAATTTTTTAAGAATTTTCAAATTTTCAGATAGGAGGTTCCATATAAGGTCAAAAACTACATACTCAGATCTTCACCAAACATTGCAGGAATACATTGGATGTCAAGACACGTGGAAAAAACGTACAAAACAAGAGATTGGGGTCATCAAGATTTTGCACGGATTTTTTAGGAATTTTCAAATTTTCAGATGGGAGGTTCCAGATAAGGTCAAAAACTACATACTCAGATCTTCACCAAACTTTGCAGGGATACATTGGATGTCAAGACACGTGGAAAAAACGTACAAAAAAGAGATTGGAGACATCAAGATTTTGGACGAATTTTTTAAGAATTTTCAAATTTTCAGATAGGAGGTTCCATATAAGGTCAAAAACTACATACTCAGATCTTCACCAAACTTTGCATGGATACATTATGTGTCAAGACACGTGGAAAAAACGTACAAAACAAAAGATTGGAGACATCAAGATTTTGGTCGAATTTTTTAAGAATTTTCAAATTTTCAGATGGGAGGTTCCAGATAAGGTCAAAAACTACATACTCAGATCTTCACCAAACTTTGCAGGGATACATTGGATGTCAAGACACGTGGAAAAAACGTACAAAAAAGAGATTGGAGACATCAAGATTTTGGACGAATTTTTTAACAATTTTCAAATTTTCAGAAAGGATGTTCCAGATAAGGTCAAAAACGACATACTCAGATCTTCACCAAACTTTGCAGGGATACATTGGATATCAAGACACGTGGAAAAAACGTACAAAACAAGAGATTGGAGACATCAAGATTTTGGACGAATTTTTTAAGAATTTTCAAATTTTCAGATAGGAGGTTCCATATAAGGTCAAAAATTACATACTCAGATCTTCACCAAACTTTGCAGGGATACATTGGATGTCAAGACACGTGGAAAAAACGTACAAAACAAGAGATTGGGGTCATCAAGATTTTGGACGGATTTTTTAGGAATTTTCAAATTTTCAGATGGGAGGTTCCAGATAAGGTCAAAAACTACATACTCAGATCTTCACCAAACATTGCAGGGATACATTGGATGTCAAGACACGTGGAAAAAACGTACAAAACAAGAGATTGGAGACATCAAAATTTTGGACGAATTTTTTAAGAATTTTCAAATTTTCAGATAGGAGGTTCCAGATGAGGTCAAAAACTACATACTCAGATCTTCACCAAACTTTGCAGGAATACTTTGCATGTCAAGACACGTGGAAAAAACGTACAAAACAAGAGATCGGAGACATCAAGATTTTCGACGAATTTTTTAAGAATTTTCAAATTTTCAGATGGGAGGTTCCAGATAAGGTCAAAAACGACATACTCAGATCTTCACCAAACTTTGCATGGATACATTGGATGTCAAGACACGTGGAAAAAACATACAAAACATAGGATTGGTGACATCAAGATTTTGGACGAATTTTTTAAGAATTTTCAAATTTTCAGATAGGAGGTTCCATATAAGGTCAAAAACTACATACTCAGATCTTCACCAAACTTTGCAGGGATACATTGGATGTCAAGACACGTGGAAAAAACGTACAAAACAAGAGATTGGAGACATCAAGATTATGGACGAATTTTTTGAGAATTTTCAAATTTTCAGAAAGGAGGTTCCATATAAGGTCAAAAACTACATACTCAGATCTTCACCAAACTTTGCAGGCATACATTGGATGTCAAGACACGTGGAAAAAACGTACAAAACAAGAGATTGGAGACATCAAGATTTTCGACGAATTTTTTAAGAATTTTCAAATTTTCAGAAAGGATGTTCCAGATAAGGTCAAAAACGACATACTCAGATCTTCACCAAACTTTGCAGGGATACATTGGAGGTCGAGACACGTGGAAAAAACGTACAAAACAAGAGATTGGAGACATCAAGATTTTGGACGAATTTTTGAAGAATTTTCAAATTTTCTGATAGGAGGTCCCAGATAAGGTCAAAAACTACATACTCAGATCTCCACCAAACATTGCAGGGATACATTGGATGTCAAGACACGTGGAAAAAACGTACAAAACAAGAGATTGGAGACATCAAGATTTTCGACGAATTTTTGAAGAATTTTCAAATTTTCAGATAGGAGGTTCCAGATAAGGTCAAAAACTACATACTCAGATCTTCACCAAACGTTGCAGGGATACTTTGCATGTCAAGACACGTGGAAAAAACGTACAAAACAAGAGATTGGAGACATCAAGATTTTGGACGAATTTTTTAAGAATTTTCAAATTTTCAGATGGGAGGTTCCAGATAAGGTCAAAAACGACATACTCAGATCTTCACCAAACTTTGCATGGATACATTGGATGTCAAGACACGTGGAAAAAACGTACAAAACAAGAGATTGGGGTCATCAAGATTTTGCACGGATATTTTAGGAATTTTCAAATTTTCAGATGGGAGGTTCCAGATAAGGTCAAAAACTACATACTCAGATCTTCACCAAACTTTGCAGGGATACATTGGATGTCAAGACACGTGGAAAAAACGTACAAAACAAGAGATTGGAGACATCAAGATTTTGGACGAATTTTTTAAGAATTTTCAAATTTTCAGATAGGAGGTTCCATATAAGGTCAAAAACTACATACTCAGATCTTCACCAAACTTTGCATGGATACATTATGTGTCAAGACACGTGGAAAAAACGTACAAAACAAAAGATTGGAGACATCAAGATTTTGGTCGAATTTTTTAAGAATTTTCAAATTTTCAGATGGGAGGTTCCAGATAAGGTCAAAAACTACATACTCAGATCTTCACCAAACTTTGCAGGGATACATTGGATGTCAAGACACGTGGAAAAAACGTACAAAAAAGAGATTGGAGACATCAAGATTTTGGACGAATTTTTTAACAATTTTCAAATTTTCAGAAAGGATGTTCCAGATAATGTCAAAAACGACATACTCAGATCTTCACCAAACTTTGCAGGGATACATTGGATATCAAGACACGTGGAAAAAACGTACAAAACAAGAGATTGGAGACATCAAGATTTTGGACGAATTTTTTAAGAATTTTCAAATTTTCAGATAGGAGGTTCCAGATAAGGTCAAAAACGACATACTCAGATCTTCACCAAACTTTGCAGGGATACATTGGATGTCAAGACACGTGGAAAAGACGTACAAAACAAGAGATTGGGGTCATCAAGATTTTGGACGGATTTTTTAGGAATTTTCAAATTTTCAGATGGGAGGTTCCAGATAAGGTCAAAAACTACATACTCAGATCTTCACCAAACATTGCAGGGATACATTGGATGTCAAGACACGTGGAAAAAACGTACAAAACAAGAGATTGGAGACATCAAAATTTTGGACGAATTTTTTAAGAATTTTCAAATTTTCAGATAGGAGGTTCCAGATGAGGTCAAAAACTACATACTCAGATCTTCACCAAACTTTGCAGGAATACTTTGCATGTCAAGACACGTGGAAAAAACGTAGAAAACAAGAGATCGGAGACATCAAGATTTTCGACGAATTTTTTAAGAATTTTCAAATTTTCAGATGGGAGGTTCCAGATAAGGTCAAAAACGACATACTCAGATCTTCACCAAACTTTGCATGGATACATTGGATGTCAAGACACGTGGAAAAAACATACAAAACATAGGATTGGTGACATCAAGATTTTGGACGAATTTTTTAAGAATTTTCAAATTTTCAGATAGGAGGTTCCATATAAGGTCAAAAACTACATACTCAGATCTTCACCAAACTTTGCAGGGATACATTGGATGTCAAGACACGTGGAAAAAACGTACAAAACAAGAGATTGGAGACATCAAGATTATGGACGAATTTTTTAAGAATTTTCAAATTTTCAGATAGGAGGTTCCAGATAAGGTCAAAAACTACATACTCAGATCTTCACCAAACGTTGCAGGGATACTTTGCATGTCAAGACACGTGGAAAAAACGTACAAAACAAAAGATTGGAGACATCAAGATTTTCGACGAATTTTTTAAGAATTTTCAAATTTTCAGATGGGAGTTTCCAGATAAGGTCAAAAACGACATACTCAGATCTTCACCAAACTTTGCAGGGATACATTGGATGTCAAGACACGTGGGAAAAACGTACAAAACAAGAGATTGGAGACATCAAGATTTTGGACGAATTTTTTAAGAATTTTCAAATTTTCAGATGGGAGCTTCCAGATAAGGTCAAAAACTACATACTCAGATCTTCACCAAACGTTGCAGGGATACTTTGCATGTCAAGACACGTGGAAAAAACGTACAAAACAAAAGATTGGAGACATCAAGATTTTCGACGAATTTTTTAAGAATTTTCAAATTTTCAGATGATAGGTTCCAGATAAGGTCAAAAACGACATACTCAGATCTTCACCAAACTTTGCATGGATACATTGGATGTCAAGACACGTGGAAAAAACGTACAAAACAAGAGATTGGAGACATCAAGATTTTGGACGAATTTTTTAAGAATTCTCAAATTTTCAGAAAGGAGGTTCCATATAAGGTCAAAAACTACATACTCAGATCTTCACCAAACTTTGCAGGGATACTTTGGATGTCAAGACACGTGGAAAAAACGTACAAAACAAGAGATTGGGGTCATCAAGATTTTGGACGAATTTTTTAAGAATTTTCAATTTTTCAGATGGGAGGTTCAATATAAGGTCAAAAACTACATACTCAGATCTTCACCAAACTTTGCATGGATACATTGGATGTCAAGACACGTGGAAAAAACATACAAAACATAGGATTCGGAACATCAAGATTTTGGTCGAATTTTTTAAGAATTTTCAAATTTTCAGATAGGAGGTTCCATATAAGGTCAAAAACTACATACTCAGATCTTCACCAAACATTGCAGGAATACATTGGATGTCAAGACACGTGGAAAAAACGTACAAAACAAGAGATTGGGGTCATCAAGATTTTGCACGGATTTTTTAGGAATTTTCAAATTTTCAGATGGGAGGTTCCAGATAAGGTCAAAAACTACATACTCAGATCTTCACCAAACTTTGCAGGGATACATTGGATGTCAAGACACGTGGAAAAAACGTACAAAACAAGAGATTGGAGACATCAAGATTTTGGACGAATTTTTTAAGAATTTTCAAATTTTCAGATAGGAGGTTCCATATAAGGTCAAAAACTACATACTCAGATCTTCACCAAACTTTGCATGGATACATTATGTGTCAAGACACGTGGAAAAAACGTACAAAACAAAAGATTGGAGACATCAAGATTTTGGTCGAATTTTTTAAGAATTTTCAAATTTTCAGATGGGAGGTTCCAGATAAGGTCAAAAACTACATACTCAGATCTTCACCAAACTTTGCAGGGATACATTGGATGTCAAGACACGTGGAAAAAACGTACAAAACAAGAGATTGGAGACATCAAGATTTTGGACGAATTTTTTAAGAATTTTTAAATTTTCAGATAGGAGGTTCCATATAAGGTCAAAAACTACATACTCAGATCTTCACCAAACTTTGCATGGATACATTATGTGTCAAGACACGTGGAAAAAACGTACAAAACAAGAGATTGGAGACATCAAGATATTGGTCGAATTTTTTAAGAATTTTCAAATTTTCAGATGGGAGGTTCCAGATAAGGTCAAAAACTACATACTCAGATCTTCACCAAACTTTGCAGGGATACATTGGATGTCAAGACACGTGGAAAAAACGTACAAAACAAGAGATAGGAGACATCAAGATTTTGGACGAATTTTTTAACAATTTTCAAATTTTCAGAAAGGATGTTCCAGATAAGGTCAAAAACAACATACTCAGATCTTCACCAAACTTTGCAGGGATACATTGGATATCAAGACACGTGGAAAAAACGTACAAAACAAGAGATTGGAGACATCAAGATTTTGGACGAATTTTTTAAGAATTTTCAAATTTTCAGATAGGAGGTTCCAGATAAGATCAAAAACTACATACTCAGATCTTCACCAAACTTTGCAGGGATACATTGGATGTCAAGACACGAGGAAAAAAAGTACAAAACAAGAGATTGGGGTCATCAAGATTTTGGACGGATTTTTTAGGAATTTTCAAATTTTCAGATGGGAGGTTCCATATAAGGTCAAAAACTACATACTCAGATCTTCACCAAACTTTGCAGGGATACATTGGATGTCAAGACACGTGGAAAAAACGTACAAAACAAGAGATTGGAGACATCAAGATTTTCGACGAATTTTTTAAGAATTTTCAAATTTTCAGAAAGGATGTTCCAGATAAGGTCAAAAACGACATACTCAGATCTTCACCAAACTTTGCAGGGATACATTGGAGGTCGAGACACGTGGAAAAAACGTACAAAACAAGAGATTGGAGACATCAAGATTTTGGACGAATTTTTGAAGAATTTTCAAATTTTCTGATAGGAGGTCCCAGATAAGGTCAAAAACTACATACTCAGATCTCCACCAAACATTGCAGGGATACATTGGATGTCAAGACACGTGGAAAAAACGTACAAAACAAGAGATTGGAGACATCAAGATTTTCGACGAATTTTTGAAGAATTTTCAAATTTTCAGATAGGAGGTTCCAGATAAGGTCAAAAACTACATACTCAGATCTTCACCAAACGTTCCAGGGATACTTTGCATGTCAAGACACGTGGAAAAAACGTACAAAACAAGAGATTGGAGACATCAAGATTTTCGACGAATTTTTTAAGAATTTTCAAATTTTCAGATGGGAGGTTCCAGATAAGGTCAAAAACGACATACTCAGATCTTCACCAAACTTTGCATGGATACATTGGATGTCAAGACACGTGGAAAAAACGTACAAAACAAGAGATTGGGGTCATCAAGATTTTGCACGGATTTTTTAGGAATTTTCAAATTTTCAGATGGGAGGTTCCAGATAAGGTCAAAAACTACATACTCAGATCTTCACCAAACTTTGCAGGGATACATTGGATGTCAAGACACGTGGAAAAAACGTACAAAACAAGAGATTGGAGACATCAAGATTTTGGACGAATTTTTTAAGAATTTTCAAATTTTCAGATAGGAGGTTCCATATAAGGTCAAAAACTACATACTCAGATCTTCACCAAACTTTGCATGGATACATTATGTGTCAAGACACGTGGAAAAAACGTACAAAACAAAAGATTGGAGACATCAAGATTTTGGTCGAATTTTTTAAGAATTTTCAAATTTTCAGATGGGAGGTTCCAGATAAGGTCAAAAACTACATACTCAGATCTTCACCAAACTTTGCAGGAATACATTGGATGTCAAGACACGTGGAAAAAACGTACAAAAAAGAGATTGGAGACATCAAGATTTTGGACGAATTTTTTAACAATTTTCAAATTTTCAGAAAGGATGTTCCAGATAAGGTCAAAAACGACATACTCAGATCTTCACCAAACTTTGCAGGGATACATTGGATATCAAGACACGTGGAAAAAACGTACAAAACAAGAGATTGGAGACATCAAGATTTTGGACGAATTTTTTAAGAATTTTCAAATTTTCAGATAGGAGGTTCCAGATAAGGTCAAAAACTACATACTCAGATCTTCACCAAACTTTGCAGGGATACATTGGATGTCAAGACACGTGGAAAAAACGTACAAAACAAGAGATTGGGGTCATCAAGATTTTGGACGGATTTTTTAGGAATTTTCAAATTTTCAGATGGGAGGTTTCAGATAAGGTCAAAAACTACATACTCAGATCTTCACCAAACATTGCAGGGATACATTGGATGTCAAGACACGTGGAAAAAACGTACAAAACAAGAGATTGGAGACATCAATATTTTGGACGAATTTTTAAAGAATTTTCAAATTTTCAGATAGGAGGTTCCAGATGAGGTCAAAAACTACATAGTCAGATCTTCACCAAACTTTGCAGGAATACTTTGCATGTCAAGACACGTGGAAAAAACGTACAAAACAAGAGATCGGAGACATCAAGATTTTCGACGAATTTTTTAAGAATTTTCAAATTTTCAGATGGGAGGTTCCAGATAAGGTCAAAAACGACATACTCAGATCTTCACCAAACTTTGCATGGATACAATGGATGTCAAGACACGTGGAAAAAACATAGAAAACATAGGATTGGTGACATCAAGATTTTGGACGAATTTTTTAAGAATTTTCAAATTTTCAGATAGGAGGTTCCATATAAGGTCAAAAACTACATACTCAGATCTTCACCAAACTTTGCAGGGATACATTGGATGTCAAGACACGTGGAAAAAACGTACAAAACAAGAGATTGGAGACATCAAGATTTTCGACGAATTTTTTAAGAATTTTCAAATTTTCAGAAAGGATGTTCCAGATAAGGTCAAAAACGACATACTCAGATCTTCACCAAACTTTGCAGGGATACATTGGAGGTCGAGACACGTGGAAAAAACGTACAAAACAAGAGATTGGAGACATCAAGATTTTGGACGAATTTTTGAAGAATTTTCAAATTTTCAGATAGGAGGTTCCAGATAAGGTCAAAAACTACATACTCAGATCTCAACCAAACATTGCAGGGATACATTGGATGTCAAGACACGTGGAAAAAACATACAAAACATAGGATTGGTGACATCAAGATTTTCGACGAATTTTTTAAGAATTTTCAAATTTTCAGATAGGAGGTTCCATATAAGGTCAAAAACTACATGCTCAGATCTTCACCAAACTTTGCAGGGATACATTGGATGTCAAGACACGTGGAAAAAACGTACAAAACAAGAGATTGGAGACATCAAGATTATGGACGAATTTTTTGAGAATTTTCAAATTTTCAGAAAGGAGGTTCCATATAAGGTCAAAAACTACATACTCAGATCTTCACCAAACTTTGCAGGGATACATTGGATGTCAAGAAACGTGGAAAAAACGTACAAAACAAGAGATTGGAGACATCAAGATTTTCGACGAATTTTTTAAGAATTTTCAAATTTTCAGAAAGGATGTTCCAGATAAGGTCAAAAACGACATACTCAGATCTTCACTAACTTTGCAGGGATACATTGGAGGTCGAGACACGTGGAAAAAACGTACAAAACAAGAGATTGGAGACATCAAGATTTTGGACGAATTTTTGAAGAATTTTCAAATTTTCAGATAGGAGGTTCCAGATAAGGTCAAAAACTACATACTCAGATCTCCACCAAACATTGCAGGGATACATTGGATGTCAAGACACGTGGAAAAAACGTACAAAGCAAGAGATTGGAGACATCAAGATTTTCGACGAATTTTTGAAGAATTTTCAAATTTTCAGATAGGAGGTTCCAGATAAGGTCAAAAACTACATACTCAGATCTTCACCAAACGTTGCAGGGATACTTTGCATGTCAAGACACGTGGAAAAAACGTACAAAACAAGAGATTGGAGACATCAAGATTTTCGACGAATTTTTTAAGAATTTTCAAATTTTCGGATGGGAGGTTCCAGATAAGGTCAAAAACGACATACTCAGATCTTCACCAAACTTTGCATGGATACATTGGATGTCAAGACACGTGGAAAAAACGTACAAAACAAGAGATTGGAGACATCAAGATTTTGGACGAATTTTTTAAGAATTCTCAAATTTTCAGAAAGGAGGTTCCATATAAGGTCAAAAACTACATACTCAGATCTTCACCAAACTTTGCAGGGATACATTGGATGTCAAGACACGTGGAAAAAACGTACAAAACAAGAGATTGGGGTCTTCAAGATTTTGGACGAATTTTTTAAGAATTTTCAAATTTTCAGAAAGGAGGTTCCATATAAGGTCCAAAACTACATACTCAGATCTTCACCAAACTTTGCAGGGATACATTGAATGTCAAGACACGTGGAAAAAACGTACAAAACAAGAGATTGTGGTCATCAAGATTTTGGACTGATTTTGTAGGAATTTTCAAATTTTCAGATGGGAGGTTCCAGATAAGGTCAAAAACTACATACTCAGATCTTCACCAAACTTTGCAGGGATACATTGGATGTCAAGACACGTGGAAAAAACGTACAAAACAAGAGATTGGAGACATCAAGATTTTGGACGAATTTTTTAAGAATTTTCAAATTTTCAGATAGGAGGTTCCATATAAGGTCAAAAACTACATACTCAGATCTTCACCAAACTTTGCATGGATACATTGGATGTCAAGACACGTGGAAAAAACGTACAAAACAAGAGATAGGAGACATCAAGATTTTGGACGAATTTTTTAACAATTTTCAAATTTTCAGAAAGGATGTTCCAGATAAGGTCAAAAACGACATACTCAGATCTTCACCAAACTTTGCAGGGATACATTGGATATCAAGACACGTGGAAAAAACGTACAAAACAAGAGATTGGAGACATCAAGATTTTGGACGAATTTTTTAAGAATTTTCAAATTTTCAGATAGGAGGTTCCAGATAAGGTCAAAAACTACATACTCAGATCTTCACCAAACTTTGCAGGGATACATTGGATGTCAAGACACGTGGAAAAAACGTACAAAACAAGAGATTGGAGACATCAAGATTTTGGACGAATTTTTTAAGAATTTTCAAATTTTCAGATAGGAGGTTCCAGATGAGGTCAAAAACTACATACTCAGATCTTCACCAAACTTTGCAGGAATACTTTGCATGTCAAGACACGTGGAAAAAACGTACAAAACAAGAGATCGGAGACATCAAGATTTTCGACGAATTTTTTAAGAATTTTCAAATTTTCAGATGGGAGGTTCCAGATAAGATCAAAAACGACATACTCAGATCTTCACCAAACTTTGCATGGATCCATTGGAGGTCGAGACACGTGGAAAAAACGTACAAAACAAGAGATTGGAGACATCAAGATTTTGGACGAATTTTTTAAGAATTTTCAAATTTTCAGATAGGAGGTTCCATATAAGGTCAAAAACTACATACTCAGATCTTCACCAAACTTTGCAGGGATACATTGGATGTCAAGACACGTGGAAAAAACGTACAAAACAAGAGATTGGAGACATCAAGATTTTGGACGATTTTTTTAAAAATTTTCAAATTTTCAGAAATGCGGTTCCAGATAAGGTCAAAAACTACATACTCAGATCTTCACCAAACTTTGCAGGGATACATTGGATGTCAAGACACGTGGAAAAAACGTACAAAACAAGAGATTCGGGTCAACAAGATTTTGGACGGATTTTTTAGGAATTTTCAAATTTTCAGAAAGGAGGTTCCAGATAAGGTCAAAAACTACATACTCAGATCTTCACCAAACTCTGCAGGGATACATTGTATGTCAAGACACGTGGAAAAAACATACAAAACATAGGATTGGGGACATCAAGATTTTGTTAAATTCTTTTAAGAATTTTCAAATTTTCAGATAGGAGGTTCCATATAAGGTCAAAAACTACATACTCAGATCTTCACCAAACATTGCAGGGATACATTGGATGTCAAGACACGTGGAAAGAACGTACAAAACAAGAGATTGGAGACATCAAGATTTTGGACGAATTTTTTAAGAATTTTCAAATTTTCAGATAGGAGGCTCCATATAAGATCAAAAACTACATACTCAGATCTTCACCAAACATTGCAGGGATACATTGGATGTCAAGACACGTGGAAAAAACGTACAAAACAAGAGATTGGAGACATCAAGATTTTGGACGAATTTTTTAAGAATTTTCAAATTTTCAGATAGGAGGTTCCAGATAAGGTCAAAAACTACATACTCAGATCTTCACCAAACGTTGCAGGGATACTTTGCATGTCAAGACACGTGGAAAAAACGTACAAAACAAGAGATTGGAGACATCAAGATTTTCGACGAATTTTTTAAGAATTTTCAAATTTTCAGATGGGAGGTTCCAGATAAGGTCAAAAACTACATACTCAGATCTTCACCAAACTTTGCATGGATACATTGGATGTCAAGACACGTGGAAAAAACATACAAAACATAGGATTGGGGACATCAAGATTTTGGTCAAATTTTTTAAGAATTTTCAAATTTTCAGATAGGAGGTTCCATATAAGGTCAAAAACTACATACTCAGATCTTCACCAAACTTTGCATGGATACATTATGTGTCAAGACACGTGGAAAAAACGTACAAAACAAGAGATTGGAGACATCAAGATTTTGGTCGAATTTTTTAAGAATTTTCAGATTTTCAGATGGGAGGTTCCAGATAAGGTCAAAAACTACATACTCAGATCTTCACCAAACTTTGCAGGGATACATTGGATGTCAAGACACGTGGAAAAAACGTACAAAACAAGAGATAGGAGACATCAAGATTTTGGACGAATTTTTTAAGAATTTTCAAATTTTCAGATAGGAGGTTCCAGATAAGGTCAAAAACTACATACTCAGATCTTCACCAAACTTTGCAGGGATACATTGGATGTCAAGACACGTGGAAAAAACGTACAAAACAAGAGATTGGGGTCATCAAGATTTTGGACGGATTTTTTAGGAATTTTCAAATTTTCAAATGGGAGGTTCCAGATAAGGTCAAAAACTACATACTCAGATCTTCACCAAACATTGCAGGGATACATTGGATGTCAAGACACGTGGAAAAAACGTACAAAACAAGAGATTGGAGACATCAAAATTTTGGACGAATTTTTTAAGAATTTTCAAATTTTCAGATAGGAGGTTCCAGATGAGGTCAAAAACTACATACTCAGATCTTCACCAAACTTTGCAGGAATACTTTGCATGTCAAGACACGTGGAAAAAACGTACAAAACAAGAGATCGGAGACATCAAGATTTTCGACGAATTTTTTAAGAATTTTCAAATTTTCAGATGGGAGGTTCCAGATAAGGTCAAAAACGACATACTCAGATCTTCACCAAACTTTGCATGGATACATTGGATGTCAAGACACGTGGAAAAAACATACAAAACATAGGATTGGTGACATCAAGATTTTGGACGAATTTTTTAAGAATTTTCAAATTTTCAGATAGGAGGTTCCATATAAGGTCAAAAACTACATACTCAGATCTTCACCAAACTTTGCAGGGATACATTGGATGTCAAGACACGTGGAAAAAACGTACAAAACAAGAGATTGGAGACATCAAGATTATGGACGAATTTTTTGAGAATTTTCAAATTTTCAGAAAGGAGGTTCCATATAAGGTCAAAAACTACATACTCAGATCTTCACCAAACTTTGCAGGGATACATTGGATGTCAAGACACGTGGAAAAAACGTACAAAACAAGAGATTGGAGACATCAAGATTTTCGACGAATTTTTTAAGAATTTTCAAATTTTCAGAAAGGATGTTCCAGATAAGGTCAAAAACGACATACTCAGATCTTCACCAAACTTTGCAGGGATACATTGGAGGTCGAGACACGTGGAAAAAACGTACAAAACAAGAGATTGGAGACATCAAGATTTTGGACGAATTTTTGAAGAATTTTCAAATTTTCTGATAGGAGGTCCCAGATAAGGTCAAAAACTACACACTCAGATCTCCACCAAACATTGCAGGGATACATTGGATGTCAAGACACGTGGAAAAAACGTACAAAACAAGAGATTGGAGACATCAAGATTTTCGACGAATTTTTGAAGAATTTTCAAATTTTCAGATAGGAGGTTCCAGATAAGGTCAAAAACTACATACTCAGATCTTCACCAAACGTTGCAGGGATACTTTGCATGTCAAGACTCGTGGAAAAAACGTACAAAACAAGAGATTGGAGACATCAAGATTTTCGACGAATTTTTTAAGAATTTTCAAATTTTCAGATGGGAGGTTCCAGATAAGGTCAAAAACGACATACTCAGATCTTCACCAAACTTTGCATGGATACATTGGATGTCAAGACACGTGGAAAAACGTACAAAACAAGAGATTGGGGTCATCAAGATTTTGCACGGATTTTTTAGGAATTTTCAAATTTTCAGATGGGAGGTTCCAGATAAGGTCAAAAACTACATACTCAGATCTTCACCAAACTTTGCATTGATACATTGGATGTCAAGACACGTGGAAAAAACGTACAAAACAAGAGATTGGAGACATCAAGATTTTGGACGAATTTTTTAAGAATTTTCAAATTTTCAGATAGGAGGTTCCATATAAGGTCAAAAACTACATACTCAGATCTTCACCAAACTTTGCAGGAATACATTGAATGTCAAGACACGTGGAAAAAACGTACAAAACAAGAGATTGTGGTCATCAAGATTTTGGACGGATTTTTTAGGAATTTTCAAATTTTCAGATGGGAGGTTCCAGATAAGGTCAAAAACTACATACTCAGATCTTCACCAAACTTTGCAGGGATACATTGGATGTCAAGACACGTGGAAAAAACGTACAAAACAAGAGATTGGAGACATCAAGATTTTGGACGAATTTTTTAAGAATTTTCAAATTTTCAGATAGGAGGTTCCATATAAGGTCAAAAACTACATACTCAGATCTTCACCAAACTTTGCATGGATACATTATGTGTCAAGACACGTGGAAAAAACGTACAAAACAAGAGATTGGAGACATCAAGATTTTGGACGAATTTTTTAAGAATTTTCAAATTTTCAGATAGGAGGTTCCAGATAAGGTCAAAAACTACATACTCAGATCTTCACCAAACTTTGCAGGGATACATTGGATGTCAAGACACGTGGAAAAAACGTACAAAACAAGAGATCGGAGACATCAAGATTTTCGACGAATTTTTTAAGAATTTTCAAATTTTCAGATGGGAGGTTCCAGATAAGGTCAAAAACGACATACTCAGATCTTCACCAAACTTTGCAGGGATCCATTGGAGGTCGAGACACGTGGAAAAAACGTACAAAACAAGAGATTGGAGACATCAAGATTTTGGACGAATTTTTTAAGAATTTTCAAATTTTCAGATAGGAGGTTCCATATAAGGTCAAAAACTACATACTCAGATCTTCACCAAACTTTGCAGGGATACATTGGATGTCAAGACACGTGGAAAAAACGTACAAAACAAGAGATTGGAGACATCAAGATTTTGGACGATTTTTTTAAAAATTTTCAAATTTTCAGAAATGCGGTTCCAGATAAGGTCAAAAACTACATACTCAGATCTTCACCAAACTTTGCAGGGATACATTGGATGTCAAGACACGTGGAAAAAACGTACAAAACAAGAGATTCGGGTCAACAAGATTTTGGACGGATTTTTTAGGAATTTTCAAATTTTCAGATGGGAGGTTCCAGATAAGGTCAAAAACTACATACTCAGATCTTCACCAAACTCTGCAGGGATACATTGTATGTCAAGACACGTGGAAAAAACATACAAAACATAGGATTGGGGACATCAAGATTTTGTTAAATTCTTTTAAGAATTTTCAAATTTTCAGATAGGAGGTTCCATATAAGGTCAAAAACTACATACTCAGATCTTCACCAAACATTGCAGGGATACATTGGATGTCAAGACACGTGGAAAGAACGTACAAAACAAGAGATTGGAGACATCAAGATTTTGGACGAATTTTTTAAGAATTTTCAAATTTTCAGATAGGAGGTTCCAGATGAGGTCAAAAACTACATACTCAGATCTTCACCAAACTTTGCAGGAATACTTTGCATGTCAAGACACGTGGAAAAAACGTACAAAACAAGAGATCGGAGACATCAAGATTTTCGACGAATTTTTTAAGAATTTTCAAATTTTCAGATGGGAGGTTCCAGATAAGGTCAAAAACGACATACTCAGATCTTCACCAAACTTTGCATGGATACATTGGATGTCAAGACACGTGGAAAAAACATACAAAACATAGGATTGGTGACATCAAGATTTTGGACGAATTTTTTAAGAATTTTCAAATTTTCAGATAGGAGGTTCCATATAAGGTCAAAAACTACATACTCAGATCTTCACCAAACTTTGCAGGGATACATTGGAGGTCGAGACACGTGGAAAAAAAGTACAAAACAAGAGATTGGGGTCATCAAGATTTTGGACGGATTTTTTAGGAATTTTCAAATTTTCAGATGGGAGGTTCCAGATAAGGTCAAAAACTACATACTCAGATCTTCACCAAACATTGCAGGGATACATTGGATGTCAAGACACGTGGAAAAAACGTACAAAACAAGAGATTGGAGACATCAAGATTTTGGACGAATTTTTTAAGAATTTTCAAATTTTCAGATAGGAGGTTCCAGATGAGGTCAAAAACTACATACTCAGATCTTCACCAAACTTTGCAGGAATACTTTGCATGTCAAGACACGTGGAAAAAACGTACAAAACAAGAGATTGGAGACATCAAGATTTTGGACGATTTTTTTAAAAATTTTCAAATTTTCAGAAATGCGGTTCCAGATAAGGTCAAAAACTACATACTCAGATCTTCACCAAACTTTGCAGGGATACATTGGATGTCAAGACACGTGGAAAAAACGTACAAAACAAGAGATTGGAGACATCAAGATTTTGGACGATTTTTTTAAAAATTTTCAAATTTTCAGAAATGCGGTTCCAGATAAGGTCAAAAACTACATACTCAGATCTTCACCAAACTTTGCAGGGATACATTGGATGTCAAGACACGTGGAAAAAACGTACAAAACAAGAGATTCGGGTCAACAAGATTTTGGACGGATTTTTTAGGAATTTTCAAATTTTCAGATGGGAGGTTCCAGATAAGGTCAAAAACTACATACTCAGATCTTCACCAAACTCTGCAGGGATACATTGTATGTCAAGACACGTGGAAAAAACATACAAAACATAAGATTGGGGACATCAAGATTTTGTTAAATTCTTTTAAGAATTTTCAAATTTTCAGATGGGAGGTTCCAGATAAGGTCAAAAACTACATACTCAGATCTTCACCAAACTTTGCAGGGATACATTGGATGTCAAGACACGTGGAAAAAACGTACAAAACAAGAGATTGGAGACATCAAGATTTTGGACGAATTTTTTAAGAATTTTCAAATTTTCAGATAGGAGGTTCCATATAAGGTCAAAAACTACATACTCAGATCTTCACCAAACTTTGCATGGATACATTATGTGTCAAGACACGTGGAAAAAACGTACAAAACAAGAGATTGGAGACATCAAGATTTTGGACGAATTTTTTAAGAATTTTCAAATTTTCAGATAGGAGGTTCCAGATAAGGTCAAAAACTACATACTCAGATCTTCACCAAACTTTGCAGGGATACATTGGATGTCAAGACACGTGGAAAAAACGTACAAAACAAGAGATCGGAGACATCAAGATTTTCGACGAATTTTTTAAGAATTTTCAAATTTTCAGATGGGAGGTTCCAGATAAGGTCAAAAACGACATACTCAGATCTTCACCAAACTTTGCAGGGATCCATTGGAGGTCGAGACACGTGGAAAAAACGTACAAAACAAGAGATTGGAGACATCAAGATTTTGGACGAATTTTTTAAGAATTTTCAAATTTTCAGATAGGAGGTTCCATATAAGGTCAAAAACTACATACTCAGATCTTCACCAAACTTTGCAGGGATACATTGGATGTCAAGACACGTGGAAAAAACGTACAAAACAAGAGATTGGAGACATCAAGATTTTGGACGATTTTTTTAAAAATTTTCAAATTTTCAGAAATGCGGTTCCAGATAAGGTCAAAAACTACATACTCAGATCTTCACCAAACTTTGCAGGGATACATTGGATGTCAAGACACGTGGAAAAAACGTACAAAACAAGAGATTCGGGTCAACAAGATTTTGGACGGATTTTTTAGGAATTTTCAAATTTTCAGATGGGAGGTTCCAGATAAGGTCAAAAACTACATACTCAGATCTTCACCAAACTCTGCAGGGATACATTGTATGTCAAGACACGTGGAAAAAACATACAAAACATAGGATTGGGGACATCAAGATTTTGTTAAATTCTTTTAAGAATTTTCAAATTTTCAGATAGGAGGTTCCATATAAGGTCAAAAACTACATACTCAGATCTTCACCAAACATTGCAGGGATACATTGGATGTCAAGACACGTGGAAAGAACGTACAAAACAAGAGATTGGAGACATCAAGATTTTGGACGAATTTTTTAAGAATTTTCAAATTTTCAGATAGGAGGTTCCAGATGAGGTCAAAAACTACATACTCAGATCTTCACCAAACTTTGCAGGAATACTTTGCATGTCAAGACACGTGGAAAAAACGTACAAAACAAGAGATCGGAGACATCAAGATTTTCGACGAATTTTTTAAGAATTTTCAAATTTTCAGATGGGAGGTTCCAGATAAGGTCAAAAACGACATACTCAGATCTTCACCAAACTTTGCATGGATACATTGGATGTCAAGACACGTGGAAAAAACATACAAAACATAGGATTGGTGACATCAAGATTTTGGACGAATTTTTTAAGAATTTTCAAATTTTCAGATAGGAGGTTCCATATAAGGTCAAAAACTACATACTCAGATCTTCACCAAACTTTGCAGGGATACATTGGAGGTCGAGACACGTGGAAAAAAAGTACAAAACAAGAGATTGGGGTCATCAAGATTTTGGACGGATTTTTTAGGAATTTTCAAATTTTCAGATGGGAGGTTCCAGATAAGGTCAAAAACTACATACTCAGATCTTCACCAAACATTGCAGGGATACATTGGATGTCAAGACACGTGGAAAAAACGTACAAAACAAGAGATTGGAGACATCAAGATTTTGGACGAATTTTTTAAGAATTTTCAAATTTTCAGATAGGAGGTTCCAGATGAGGTCAAAAACTACATACTCAGATCTTCACCAAACTTTGCAGGAATACTTTGCATGTCAAGACACGTGGAAAAAACGTACAAAACAAGAGATTGGAGACATCAAGATTTTGGACGATTTTTTTAAAAATTTTCAAATTTTCAGAAATGCGGTTCCAGATAAGGTCAAAAACTACATACTCAGATCTTCACCAAACTTTGCAGGGATACATTGGATGTCAAGACACGTGGAAAAAACGTACAAAACAAGAGATTGGAGACATCAAGATTTTGGACGATTTTTTTAAAAATTTTCAAATTTTCAGAAATGCGGTTCCAGATAAGGTCAAAAACTACATACTCAGATCTTCACCAAACTTTGCAGGGATACATTGGATGTCAAGACACGTGGAAAAAACGTACAAAACAAGAGATTCGGGTCAACAAGATTTTGGACGGATTTTTTAGGAATTTTCAAATTTTCAGATGGGAGGTTCCAGATAAGGTCAAAAACTACATACTCAGATCTTCACCAAACTCTGCAGGGATACATTGTATGTCAAGACACGTGGAAAAAACATACAAAACATAAGATTGGGGACATCAAGATTTTGTTAAATTCTTTTAAGAATTTTCAAATTTTCAGATAGGAGGTTCCATATAAGGTCAAAAACTACATACTCAGATCTTCACCAAACATTGCAGGGATACATTGGATGTCAAGACACGTGGAAAGAACGTACAAAACAAGAGATTGGAGACATCAAGATTTTGGACGAATTTTTTAAGAATTTTCAAATTTTCAGATAGGAGGCTCCATATAAGGTCAAAAACTACATACTCAGATCTTCACCAAACATTGCAGGGATACATTGGATGTCAAGACACGTGGAAAAAACGTACAAAACAAGAGATTGGAGACATCAAGATTTTGGACGAATTTTTTAAGAATTTTCAAATTTTCAGATAGGAGGTTCCAGATAAGGTCAAAAACTACATACTCAGATCTTCACCAAACGTTGCAGGGATACTTTGCATGTCAAGACACGTGGAAAAAACGTACAAAACAAGAGATTGGAGACATCAAGATTTTCGACGAATTTTTTAAGAATTTTCAAATTTTCAGATGGGAGGTTCCAGATAAGGTCAAAAACTACATACTCAGATCTTCACCAAACTTTGCATGGATACATTGGATGTCAAGACACGTGGAAAAAACATACAAAACATAGGATTGGGGACATCAAGATTTTGGTCAAATTTTTTAAGAATTTTCAAATTTTCAGATAGGAGGTTCCATATAAGGTCAAAAACTACATACTCAGATCTTCACCAAACTTTGCATGGATACATTATGTGTCAAGACACGTGGAAAAAACGTACAAAACAGGAGATTGGAGACATCAAGATTTTGGTCGAATTTTTTAAGAATTTTCAAATTTTCAGATGGGAGGTTCCAGATAAGGTCAAAAACTACATACTCAGATCTTCACCAAACTTTGCAGGGATACATTGGATGTCAAGACACGTGGAAAAAACGTACAAAACAAGAGATAGGAGACATCAAGATTTTGGACGAATTTTTTAAGAATTTTCAAATTTTCAGACAGGAGGTTCCAGATAAGGTCAAAAACTACATACTCAGATCTTCACCAAACTTTGCAGGGATACATTGGATGTCAAGACACGTGGAAAAAACGTACAAAACAAGAGATTGGGGTCATCAAGATTTTGGACGGATTTTTTAGGAATTTTCAAATTTTCAGATGGGAGGTTCCAGATGAGGTCAAAAACTACATACTCAGATCTTCACCAAACTTTGCAGGAATACTTTGCATGTCAAGACACGTGGAAAAAACGTACAAAACAAGAGATCGGAGACATCAAGATTTTCGACGAATTTTTTAAGAATTTTCAAATTTTCAGATGGGAGGTTCCAGATAAGGTCAAAAACGACATACTCAGATCTTCACCAAACTTTGCATGGATACATTGGATGTCAAGACACGTGGAAAAAACATACAAAACATAGGATTGGAGACATCAAGATTTTGGACGAATTTTTTAAGAATTTTCAAATTTTCAGATAGGAGGTTCCATATAAGGTCAAAAACTACATACTCAGATCTTCACCAAACTTTGCAGGGATACATTGGATGTCAAGACGCGTGGAAAAAACGTACAAAACAAGAGATTGGAGACATCAAGATTATGGACGAATTTTTTGAGAATTTTCAAATTTTCAGAAAGGAGGTTCCATATAAGGTCAAAAACTACATACTCAGATCTTCACCAAACTTTGCAGGGATACATTGGATGTCAAGACACGTGGAAAAAACGTACAAAACAAGAGATTGGAGACATCAAGATTTTCGACGAATTTTTTAAGAATTTTCAAATTTTCAGAAAGGATGTTCCAGATAAGGTCAAAAACGACATACTCAGATCTTCACCAAACTTTGCAGGGATACATTGGAGGTCGAGACACGTGGAAAAAACGTACAAAACAAGAGATTGGAGACATCAAGATTTTGGACGAATTTTTGAAGAATTTTCAAATTTTCTGATAGGAGGTCCCAGATAAGGTCAAAAACTACATACTCAGATCTCCACCAAACATTGCAGGGATACATTGGATGTCAAGACACGTGGAAAAAACGTACAAAACAAGAGATTGGAGACATCAAGATTTTCGACGAATTTTTGAAGAATTTTCAAATTTTCAGATAGGAGGTTCCAGATAAGGTCAAAAACTACATACTCAGATCTTCACCAAACGTTGCAGGGATACTTTGCATGTCAAGACACGTGGAAAAAACGTACAAAACAAGAGATTGGAGACATCAAGATTTTCGACGAATTTTTTAAGAATTTTCAAATTTTCAGATGGGAGGTTCCAGATAAGGTCAAAAACGACATACTCAGATCTTCACCAAACTTTGCATGGATACATTGGATGTCAAGACACGTGGAAAAAACGTACAAAACAAGAGATTGGGGTCATCAAGATTTTGCACGGATTTTTTAGGAATTTTCAAATTTTCAGATGGGAGGTTCCAGATAAGGTCAAAAACTACATACTCAGATCTTCACCAAACTTTGCAGGGATACATTGGATGTCAAGACACGTGGAAAAAACGTACAAAACAAGAGATTGGAGACATCAAGATTTTGGACGAATTTTTTAAGAATTTTCAAATTTTCAGATAGGAGGTTCCATATAAGGTCAAAAACTACATACTCAGATCTTCACCAAACTTTGCAGGAATACATTGAATGTCAAGACACGTGGAAAAAACGTACAAAACAAGAGATTGTGGTCATCAAGATTTTGGACGGATTTTTTAGGAATTTTCAAATTTTCAGATGGGAGGTTCCAGATAAGGTCAAAAACTACATACTCAGATCTTCACCAAACTTTGCAGGGATACATTGGATGTCAAGACACGTGGAAAAAACGTACAAAACAAGAGATTGGAGACATCAAGATTTTGGACGAATTTTTTAAGAATTTTCAAATTTTCAGATAGGAGGTTCCATATAAGGTCAAAAACTACATACTCAGATCTTCACCAAACTTTGCATGGATACATTATGTGTCAAGACACGTGGAAAAAACGTACAAAACAAGAGATTGGAGACATCAAGATTTTGGTCGAATTTTTTAAGAATTTTCAAATTTTCAGATGGGAGGTTCCAGATAAGGTCAAAAACTACATACTCAGATCTTCACCAAACTTTGCAGGGATACATTGGATGTCAAGACACGTGGAAAAAACGTACAAAACAAGAGATAGGAGACATCAAGATTTTGGACGAATTTTTTAACAATTTTCAAATTTTCAGAAAGGATGTTCCAGATAAGGTCAAAAACGACATACTCAGATCTTCACCAAACTTTGCAGGGATACATTGGATATCAAGACACGTGGAAAAAACGTACAAAACAAGAGATTGGAGACATCAAGATTTTGGACGAATTTTTTAAGAATTTTCAAATTTTCAGATAGGAGGTTCCAGATAAGGTCAAAAACTACATACTCAGATCTTCACCAAACTTTGCAGGGATACATTGGATGTCAAGACACGTGGAAAAAACGTACAAAACAAGAGATTGGAGACATCAAGATTTTGGACGAATTTTTTAAGAATTTTCAAATTTTCAGATAGGAGGTTCCAGATGAGGTCAAAAACTACATACTCAGATCTTCACCAAACTTTGCAGGAATACTTTGCATGTCAAGACACGTGGAAAAAACGTACAAAACAAGAGATCGGAGACATCAAGATTTTCGACGAATTTTTTAAGAATTTTCAAATTTTCAGATGGGAGGTTCCAGATAAGGTCAAAAACGACATACTCAGATCTTCACCAAACTTTGCAGGGATCCATTGGAGGTCGAGACACGTGGAAAAAACGTACAAAACAAGAGATTGGAGACATCAAGATTTTGGACGAATTTTTTAAGAATTTTCAAATTTTCAGATAGGAGGTTCCATATAAGGTCAAAAACTACATACTCAGATCTTCACCAAACTTTGCAGGGATACATTGGATGTCAAGACACGTGGAAAAAACGTACAAAACAAGAGATTGGAGACATCAAGATTTTGGACGATTTTTTTAAAAATTTTCAAATTTTCAGAAATGCGGTTCCAGATAAGGTCAAAAACTACATACTCAGATCTTCACCAAACTTTGCAGGGATACATTGGATGTCAAGACACGTGGAAAAAACGTACAAAACAAGAGATTCGGGTCAACAAGATTTTGGACGGATTTTTTAGGAATTTTCAAATTTTCAGATGGGAGGTTCCAGATAAGGTCAAAAACTACATACTCAGATCTTCACCAAACTCTGCAGGGATACATTGTATGTCAAGACACGTGGAAAAAACATACAAAACATAGGATTGGGGACATCAAGATTTTGTTAAATTCTTTTAAGAATTTTCAAATTTTCAGATAGGAGGTTCCATATAAGGTCAAAAACTACATACTCAGATCTTCACCAAACATTGCATAGATACATTGGATGTCAAGACACGTGGAAAGAACGTACAAAACAAGAGATTGGAGACATCAAGATTTTGGACGAATTTTTTAAGAATTTTCAAATTTTCAGATAGGAGGTTCCAGATGAGGTCAAAAACTACATACTCAGATCTTCACCAAACTTTGCAGGAATACTTTGCATGTCAAGACAAGTGGAAAAAACGTACAAAACAAGAGATCGGAGACATCAAGATTTTCGACGAATTTTTTAAGAATTTTCAAATTTTCAGATGGGAGGTTCCAGATAAGGTCAAAAACGACATACTCAGATCTTCACCAAACTTTGCATGGATACATTGGATGTCAAGACACGTGGAAAAAACATACAAAACATAGGATTGGTGACATCAAGATTTTGGACGAATTTTTTAAGAATTTTCAAATTTTCAGATAGGAGGTTCCATATAAGGTCAAAAACTACATACTCAGATCTTCACCAAACTTTGCAGGGATACATTGGAGGTCGAGACACGTGGAAAAAAAGTACAAAACAAGAGATTGGGGTCATCAAGATTTTGGACGGATTTTTTAGGAATTTTCAAATTTTCAGATGGGAGGTTCCAGATAAGGTCAAAAACTACAGACTCAGATCTTCACCAAACATTGCAGGGATACATTGGATGTCAAGACACGTGGAAAAAACGTACAAAACAAGAGATTGGAGACATCAAGATTTTGGACGAATTTTTTAAGAATTTTCAAATTTTCAGATAGGAGGTTCCAGATGAGGTCAAAAACTATATACTCAGATCTTCACCAAACTTTGCAGGAATACTTTGCATGTCAAGACACGTGGAAAAAACGTACAAAACAAGAGATCGGAGACATCAAGATTTTCGACGAATTTTTTAAGAATTTTCAAATTTTCAGATGGGAGGTTCCAGATAAGGTCAAAAACGACATACTCAGATCTTCACCAAACTTTGCAGGGATCCATTGGAGGTCGAGACACGTGGAAAAAACGTACAAAACAAGAGATTGGAGACATCAAGATTTTGGACGAATTTTTTAAGAATTTTCAAATTTTCAGATAGGAGGTTCCATATAAGGTCAAAAACTACATACTCAGATCTTCACCAAACTTTGCAGGGATACATTGGATGTCAAGACACGTGGAAAAAACGTACAAAACAAGAGATTGGAGACATCAAGATTTTCGACGAATTTTTTAAGAATTTTCAAATTTTCAGAAAGGATGTTCCAGATAAGGTCAAAAACGACATACTCAGATCTTCACCAAACTTTGCAGGGATCCATTGGAGGTCGAGACACGTGGAAAAAACGTACAAAACAAGAGATTGGAGACATCAAGATTTTGGACGAATTTTTGAAGAATTTTCAAATTTTCAGATAGGAGGTTCCAGATAAGGTCTAAAACTACATACTCAGATCTCCACCAAACATTGCAGGAATATATTGGATGTCAAGACACGTGGAAAAAACGTACAAAACAAGAGATTGGAGACATCAAGATTTTCGACGAATTTTTGAAGAATTTTCAAATTTTCAGATAGGAGGTTCCAGATAAGGTCAAAAACTACATACTCAGATCTTCACCAAACGTTGCAGGGATACTTTGCATGTCAAGACACGTGGAAAAAACGTACAAAACAAAAGATTGGAGACATCAAGATTTTCGACGAATTTTTTAAGAATTTTCAAATTTTCAGATGGGAGGTTCCAGATAAGGTCAAAAACGACATACTCAGATCTTCACCAAACTTTGCATGGATACATTGGATGTCAAGACACGTGGAAAAAACGTACAAAACAAGAGATTGGAGACATCAAGATTTTGGACGAATTTTTTAAGAATTCTCAAATTTTCAGAAAGGAGGTTCCATATAAGGTCAAAAACTACATACTCAGATCTTCACCAAACTTTGCAGGGATACTTTGGATGTCAAGACACGTGGAAAAAACGTACAAAACAAGAGATTGGGGTCAAGATTTTGGACGAATTTTTTAAGAATTTTCAAATTTTCAGATGGGAGGTTCAATATAAGGTCAAAAACTACATACTCAGATCTTCACCAAACTTTGCATGGATACATTGGATGTCAAGACACGTGGAAAAAACATACAAAACATAGGATTCGGAACATCAAGATTTTGGTCGAATTTTTTAAGAATTTTCAAATTTTCAGATAGGAGGTTCCATATAAGGTCAAAAACTACATACTCAGATCTTCACCAAACATTGCAGGAATACATTGGATGTCAAGACACGTGGAAAAAACGTACAAAACAAGAGATTGGGGTCATCAAGATTTTGCACGGATTTTTTAGGAATTTTCAAATTTTCAGATGGGAGGTTCCAGATAAGGTCAAAAACTACATACTCAGATCTTCACCAAACTTTGCAGGGATACATTGGATGTCAAGACACGTGGAAAAAACGTACAAAACAAGAGATTGGAGACATCAAGATTTTGGATGAATTTTTTAAGAATTTTCAAATTTTCAGATAGGAGGTTCCATATAAGGTCAAAAACTACATACTCAGATCTTCACCAAACTTTGCATGGATACATTATGTGTCAAGACACGTGGAAAAAACGTACAAAACAAAAGATTGGAGACATCAAGATTTTGGTCGAATTTTTTAAGAATTTTCAAATTTTCAGATGGGAGGTTCCAGATAAGGTCAAAAACTACATACTCAGATCTTCACCAAACTTTGCAGGGATACATTGGATGTCAAGACACGTGGAAAAAACGTACAAAACAAGAGATTGGAGACATCAAGATTTTGGACGAATTTTTTAAGAATTTTTAAATTTTCAGATAGGAGGTTCCATATAAGGTCAAAAACTACATACTCAGATCTTCACCAAACTTTGCATGGATACATTATGTGTCAAGACACGTGGAAAAAACGTACAAAACAAGAGATTGGAGACATCAAGATATTGGTCGAATTTTTTAAGAATTTTCAAATTTTCAGATGGGAGGTTCCAGATAAGGTCAAAAACTACATACTCAGATCTTCACCAAACTTTGCAGGGATACATTGGATGTCAAGACACGTGGAAAAAACGTACAAAACAAGAGATAGGAGACATCAAGATTTTGGACGAATTTTTTAACAATTTTCAAATTTTCAGAATGGATGTTCCAGATAAGGTCAAAAACAACATACTCAGATCTTCACCAAACTTTCCAGGGATACATTGGATATCAAGACACGTGGAAAAAACGTACAAAACAAGAGATTAGAGACATCAAGATTTTGACGAATTTTTTAAGAATTTTCAAATTTTCAGATAGGAGGTTCCAGATAAGATCAAAAACTACATACTCAGATCTTCACCAAACTTTGCAGGGATACATTGGATGTCAAGACACGTGGAAAAATAGTACAAAACAAGAGATTGGGGTCATCAAGATTTTGGACGGATTTTTTAGGAATTTTCAAATTTTCAGATGGGAGGTTCCATATAAGGTCAAAAACTACATACTCAGATCTTCACCAAACGTTGCAGGGATACTTTGCATGTCAAGACACGTGGAAAAAACGTACAAAACAAGAGATTGGAGACATCAAGATTTTCGACGAATTTTTTAAGAATTTTCAAATTTTCAGATGGGAGGTTCCAGATAAGGTCAAAAACTACATACTCAGATCTTCACCAAACTTTGCATGGATACATTGGATGTCAAGACACGTGGAAAAAACGTACAAAACAAGAGATTGGAGACATCAAGATTTTCGACGAATTTTTTAAGAATTTTCAAATTTTCAGATAGGAGGTTCCATATAAGGTCAAAAACGACATACTCAGATCTTCACCAAACTTTGCAGGGATACATTATGTGTCAAGACACGTGGAAAAAACGTACAAAACAAGAGATTGGAGACATCAAGATTTTGGTCGAATTTTTTAAGAATTTTCAAATTTTCAGATGGGAGGTTCCAGATAAGGTCAAAAACTACATACTCAGATCTCCACCAAACTTTGCAGGGATACATTGGATGTCAAGACACGTGGAAAAAACGTACAAAACAAGAGATAGGAGACATCAAGATTTTGGACGAATTTTTTAAGAATTTTCAAATTTTCAGATAGGAGGTTCCAGATAAGGTCAAAAACGACATACTCAGATCTTCACCAAACTTTGCAGGGATACATTGGAGGTCGAGACACGTGGAAAAAACGTACAAAACAAGAGATTGGAGACATCAAGATTTTGGACGAATTTTTGAAGAATTTTCAAATTTTCTGATAGGAGGTCCCAGATAAGGTCAAAAACTACATACTCAGATCTCCACCAAACATTGCAGGGATACATTGGATGTCAAGACACGTGGAAAAAACGTACAAAACAAGAGATTGGAGACATCAAGATTTTCGACGAATTTTTGAAGAATTTTCAAATTTTCAGATAGGAGGTTCCAGATAAGGTCAAAAACTACATACTCAGATCTTCACCAAACGTTGCAGGGATACTTTGCATGTCAAGACACGTGGAAAAAACGTACAAAACAAGAGATTGGAGACATCAAGATTTTGGACGAATTTTTTAAGAATTTTCAAATTTTCAGAAAGGATGTTCCAGATAAGGTCAAAAACGACATACTCAGATCTTCACCAAACTTTGCAGGGATACATTGGATGTCAAGACACGTGGAAAAAACGTACAAAACAAGAGATTGGAGACATCAAATTTTGGACGAATTTTTTAAGAATTTTCAAATTTTCAGAAAGGATGTTCCAGATAAGGTCAAAAACGACATACTCAGATCTTCACCAAACTTTGCAGGGATACATTGGAGGTCAAGACACGTGGAAAAAACGTACAAAACAAGAGATTGGAGACATCAAGATTTTCGACGAATTTTTGAAGAATTTTCAAATTTTCAGATAGGAGGTTCCAGATAAGGTCAAAAACTACATACTCAGATCTTCACCAAACGTTGCAGGGATACTTTGCATGTCAAGACACGTGGAAAAAACGTACAAAACAAGAGATTGGAGACTTCAAGATTTTCGACGAATTTTTTAAGAATTTTCAAATTTTCAGATGGGAGGTTCCAGATAAGGTCAAAAACGACATACTCAGATCTTCACCAAACTTTGCATGGATACATTGGATGTCAAGACACGTGGAAAAAACGTACAAAACAAGAGATTGGAGACATCAAGATTTTGGACGAATTTTTTAAGAATTCTCAAATTTTCAGAAAGGAGGTTCCATATAAGGTCAAAAACTACATACTCAGATCTTCACCAAACTTTGCAGGGATACTTTGGATGTCAAGACACGTGGAAAAAACGTACAAAACAAGAGATTGGGGTCATCAAGATTTTGGACGAATTTTTTAAGAATTTTCAAATTTTCAGATGGGAGGTTCAATATAAGGTCAAAAACTACATACTCAGATCTTCACCAAACTTTGCATGGATACATTGGATGTCAAGACACGTGGAAAAAACATACAAAACATAGGATTCGGAACATCAAGATTTTGGTCGAATTTTTTAAGAATTTTCAAATTTTCAGATAGGAGGTTCCATATAAGGTCAAAAACTACATACTCAGATCTTCACCAAACATTGCAGGAATACATTGGATGTCAAGACACGTGGAAAAAACGTACAAAACAAGAGATTGGGGTCATCAAGATTTTGCACGGATTTTTTAGGAATTTTCAAATTTTCAGATGGGAGGTTCCAGATAAGGTCAAAAACTACATACTCAGATCTTCACCAAACTTTGCAGGGATACATTGGATGTCAAGACACGTGGAAAAAACGTACAAAACAAGAGATTGGAGACATCAAGATTTTGGATGAATTTTTTAAGAATTTTCAAATTTTCAGATAGGAGGTTCCATATAAGGTCAAAAACTACATACTCAGATCTTCACCAAACTTTGCATGGATACATTATGTGTCAAGACACGTGGAAAAAACGTACAAAACAAAAGATTGGAGACATCAAGATTTTGGTCGAATTTTTTAAGAATTTTCAAATTTTCAGATGGGAGGTTCCAGATAAGGTCAAAAACTACATACTCAGATCTTCACCAAACTTTGCAGGGATACATTGGATGTCAAGACACGTGGAAAAAACGTACAAAACAAGAGATTGGAGACATCAAGATTTTGGACGAATTTTTTAAGAATTTTTAAATTTTCAGATAGGAGGTTCCATATAAGGTCAAAAACTACATACTCAGATCTTCACCAAACTTTGCATGGATACATTATGTGTCAAGACACGTGGAAAAAACGTACAAAACAAGAGATTGGAGACATCAAGATATTGGTCGAATTTTTTAAGAATTTTCAAATTTTCAGATGGGAGGTTCCAGATAAGGTCAAAAACTACATACTCAGATCTTCACCAAACTTTGCAGGGATACATTGGATGTCAAGACACGTGGAAAAAACGTACAAAACAAGAGATAGGAGACATCAAGATTTTGGACGAATTTTTTAACAATTTTCAAATTTTCAGAATGGATGTTCCAGATAAGGTCAAAAACAACATACTCAGATCTTCACCAAACTTTGCAGGGATACATTGGATATCAAGACACGTGGAAAAAACGTACAAAACAAGAGATTGGAGACATCAAGATTTTGGACGAATTTTTTAAGAATTTTCAAATTTTCAGATAGGAGGTTCCAGATAAGATCAAAAACTACATACTCAGATCTTCACCAAACTTTGCAGGGATACATTGGATGTCAAGACACGTGGAAAAATAGTACAAAACAAGAGATTGGGGTCATCAAGATTTTGGACGGATTTTTTAGGAATTTTCAAATTTTCAGATGGGAGGTTCCATATAAGGTCAAAAACTACATACTCAGATCTTCACCAAACTTTGCAGGGATACATTGGATGTCAAGACACGTGGAAAAAACGTACAAAACAAGAGATTGGAGACATCAAGATTTTCGACGAATTTTTTAAGAATTTTCAAATTTTCAGAAAGGATGTTCCAGATAAGGTCAAAAACGACATACTCAGATCTTCACCAAACTTTGCAGGGATACATTGGAGGTCGAGACACGTGGAAAAAACGTACAAAACAAGAGATTGGAGACATCAAGATTTTGGACGAATTTTTGAAGAATTTTCAAATTTTCTGATAGGAGGTCCCAGATAAGGTCAAAAACTACATACTCAGATCTCCACCAAACATTGCAGGGATACATTGGATGTCAAGACACGTGGAAAAAACGTACAAAACAAGAGATTGGAGACATCAAGATTTTCGACGAATTTTTGAAGAATTTTCAAATTTTCAGATAGGAGGTTCCAGATAAGGTCAAAAACTACATACTCAGATCTTCACCAAACGTTGCAGGGATACTTTGCATGTCAAGACACGTGGAAAAAACGTACAAAACAAGAGATTGGAGACATCAAGATTTTCGACGAATTTTTTAAGAATTTTCAAATTTTCAGATGGGAGGTTCCAGATAAGGTCAAAAACGACATACTCAGATCTTCACCAAACTTTGCATGGATACATTGGATGTCAAGACACGTGGAAAAAACGTACAAAAGAAGAGATTGGGGTCATCAAGATTTTGCACGGATTTTTTAGGAATTTTCAAATTTTCAGATGGGAGGTTCCAGATAAGGTCAAAAACTACATACTCAGATCTTCACCAAACTTTGCAGGGATACATTGGATGTCAAGACACGTGGAAAAAACGTACAAAACAAGAGATTGGAGACATCAAGATTTTGGACGTATTTTTTAAGAATTTTCAAATTTTCAGATAGGAGGTTCCATATAAGGTCAAAAACTACATACTCAGATCTTCACCAAACTTTGCATGGATACATTATGTGTCAAGACACGTGGAAAAAACGTACAAAACAAAAGATTGGAGACATCAAGATTTTGGTCGAATTTTTTAAGAATTTTCAAATTTTCAGATGGGAGGTTCCAGATAAGGTCAAAAACTACATACTCAGATCTTCACCAAACTTTGCAGGGATACATTGGATGTCAAGACACGTGGAAAAAACGTACAAAAAAGAGATTGGAGACATCAAGATTTTGGACGAATTTTTTAACAATTTTCAAATTTTCAGAAAGGATGTTCCAGATAAGGTCAAAAACGACATACTCAGATCTTCACCAAACTTTGCAGGGATACATTGGATATCAAGACACGTGGAAAAAACGTACAAAACAAGAGATTGGAGACATCAAGATTTTGGACGAATTTTTTAAGAATTTTCAAATTTTCAGATAGGAGGTTCCAGATAAGATCAAAAACGACATACTCAGATCTTCACCAAACTTTGCAGGGATACATTGGATGTCAAGACACGTGGAAAAAAAGTACAAAACAAGAGATTGGGGTCATCAAGATTTTGGACGGATTTTTTAGGAATTTTCAAATTTTCAGATGGGAGGTTCCATATAAGGTCAAAAACTACATACTCAGATCTTCACCAAACTTTGCAGGGATACATTGGATGTCAAGACACGTGGAAAAAACGTACAAAACAAGAGATTGGAGACATCAAGATTTTCGACGAATTTTTTAAGAATTTTCAAATTTTCAGAAAGGATGTTCCAGATAAGGTCAAAAACGACATACTCAGATCTTCACCAAACTTTGCAGGGATACATTGGAGGTCGAGACACGTGGAAAAAACGTACAAAACAAGAGATTGGAGACATCAAGATTTTGGACGAATTTTTGAAGAATTTTCAAATTTTCTGATAGGAGGTCCCAGATAAGGTCAAAAACTACATACTCAGATCTCCACCAAACATTGCAGGGATACATTGGATGTCAAGACACGTGGAAAAAACGTACAAAACAAGAGATTGGAGACATCAAGATTTTCGACGAATTTTTTAAGAATTTTCAAATTTTCAGATAGGAGGATCCAGATAAGGTCAAAAACTACATACTCAGATCTTCACCAAACATTGCAGGGATACTTTGCATGTCAAGACACGTGGAAAAAACGTACAAAACAAGAGATTGGAGACATCAAGATTTTGGACGAATTTTTTAAGAATTTTCAAATTTTCAGAAAGGATGTTCCAGATAAGGTCAAAAACGACATACTCAGATCTTCACCAAACTTTGCAGGGATACATTGGATGTCAAGACACGTGGAAAAAACGTACAAAACAAGAGATTGGAGACATCAAATTTTGGACGAATTTTTTAAGAATTTTCAAATTTTCAGAAAGGATGTTCCAGATAAGGTCAAAAACGACATACTCAGATCTTCACCAAACTTTGCAGGGATACATTGGAGGTCAAGACACGTGGAAAAAACGTACAAAACAAGAGATTGGAGACATCAAGATTATCGACGAATTTTTTAAGAATTTTCAAATTTTCAGATGGGAGGTTCCAGATAAGGTCAAAAACTACATACTCAGATCTTCACCAAACTTTGCATGGATACATTGGATGTCAAGACACGTGGAAAAAACGTACAAAACAAGAGATTGGAGATATCAAGATTTTCGACGAATTTTTTAAGAATTTTCAAATTTTCAGATAGGAGGTTCCATATAAGGTCAAAAACGACATACTCAGATCTTCACCAAACTTTGCAGGGATACATTATGTGTCAAGACACGTGGAAAAAACGTACAAAACAAGAGATTGGAGACATCAAGATTTTGGTCGAATTTTTTAAGAATTTTCAAATTTTCAGATGGGAGGTTCCAGATAAGGTCAAAAACTACATACTCAGATCTCCACCAAACTTTGCAGGGATACATTGGATGTCAAGACACGTGGAAAAAACGTACAAAACAAGAGATAGGAGACATCAAGATTTTGGACGAATTTTTTAAGAATTTTCAAATTTTCAGATAGGAGGTTCCAGATAAGGTCAAAAACGACATACTCAGATCTTCACCAAACTTTGCAGGGATACATTGGAGGTCGAGACACGTGGAAAAAACGTACAAAACAAGAGATTGGAGACATCAAGATTTTGGACGAATTTTTGAAGAATTTTCAAATTTTCTGATAGGAGGTCCCAGATAAGGTCAAAAACTACATACTCAGATCTCCACCAAACATTGCAGGGATACATTGGATGTCAAGACACGTGGAAAAAACGTACAAAACAAGAGATTGGAGACATCAAGATTTTCGACGAATTTTTGAAGAATTTTCAAATTTTCAGATAGGAGGTTCCAGATAAGGTCAAAAACTACATACTCAGATCTTCACCAAACGTTGCAGGGATACTTTGCATGTCAAGACACGTGGAAAAAACGTACAAAACAAGAGATTGGAGACATCAAGATTTTGGACGAATTTTTTAAGAATTTTCAAATTTTCAGAAAGGATGTTCCAGATAAGGTCAAAAACGACATACTCAGATCTTCACCAAACTTTGCAGGGATACATTGGATGTCAAGACACGTGGAAAAAACGTACAAAACAAGAGATTGGAGACATCAAATTTTGGACGAATTTTTTAAGAATTTTCAAATTTTCAGAAAGGATGTTCCAGATAAGGTCAAAAACGACATACTCAGATCTTCACCAAACTTTGCAGGGATACATTGGAGGTCAAGACACGTGGAAAAAACGTACAAAACAAGAGATTGGAGACATCAAGATTTTCGACGAATTTTTGAAGAATTTTCAAATTTTCAGATAGGAGGTTCCAGATAAGGTCAAAAACTACATACTCAGATCTTCACCAAACGTTGCAGGGATACTTTGCATGTCAAGACACGTGGAAAAAACGTACAAAACAAGAGATTGGAGACATCAAGATTTTCGACGAATTTTTTAAGAATTTTCAAATTTTCAGATGGGAGGTTCCAGATAAGGTCAAAAACGACATACTCAGATCTTCACCAAACTTTGCATGGATACATTGGATGTCAAGACACGTGGAAAAAACGTACAAAACAAGAGATTGGAGACATCAAGATTTTGGACGAATTTTTTAAGAATTCTCAAATTTTCAGAAAGGAGGTTCCATATAAGGTCAAAAACTACATACTCAGATCTTCACCAAACTTTGCAGGGATACTTTGGATGTCAAGACACGTGGAAAAAACGTACAAAACAAGAGATTGGGGTCATCAAGATTTTGGACGAATTTTTTAAGAATTTTCAAATTTTCAGATGGGAGGTTCAATATAAGGTCAAAAACTACATACTCAGATCTTCACCAAACTTTGCATGGATACATTGGATGTCAAGACACGTGGAAAAAACATACAAAACATAGGATTCGGAACATCAAGATTTTGGTCGAATTTTTTAAGAATTTTCAAATTTTCAGATAGGAGGTTCCATATAAGGTCAAAAACTACATACTCAGATCTTCACCAAACATTGCAGGAATACATTGGATGTCAAGACACGTGGAAAAAACGTACAAAACAAGAGATTGGGGTCATCAAGATTTTGCACGGATTTTTTAGGAATTTTCAAATTTTCAGATGGGAGGTTCCAGATAAGGTCAAAAACTACATACTCAGATCTTCACCAAACTTTGCAGGGATACATTGGATGTCAAGACACGTGGAAAAAACGTACAAAACAAGAGATTGGAGACATCAAGATTTTGGATGAATTTTTTAAGAATTTTCAAATTTTCAGATAGGAGGTTCCATATAAGGTCAAAAACTACATACTCAGATCTTCACCAAACTTTGCATGGATACATTATGTGTCAAGACACGTGGAAAAAACGTACAAAACAAAAGATTGGAGACATCAAGATTTTGGTCGAATTTTTTAAGAATTTTCAAATTTTCAGATGGGAGGTTCCAGATAAGGTCAAAAACTACATACTCAGATCTTCACCAAACTTTGCAGGGATACATTGGATGTCAAGACACGTGGAAAAAACGTACAAAACAAGAGATTGGAGACATCAAGATTTTGGACGAATTTTTTAAGAATTTTTAAATTTTCAGATAGGAGGTTCCATATAAGGTCAAAAACTACATACTCAGATCTTCACCAAACTTTGCATGGATACATTATGTGTCAAGACACGTGGAAAAAACGTACAAAACAAGAGATTGGAGACATCAAGATATTGGTCGAATTTTTTAAGAATTTTCAAATTTTCAGATGGGAGGTTCCAGATAAGGTCAAAAACTACATACTCAGATCTTCACCAAACTTTGCAGGGATACATTGGATGTCAAGACACGTGGAAAAAACGTACAAAACAAGAGATAGGAGACATCAAGATTTTGGACGAATTTTTTAACAATTTTCAAATTTTCAGAATGGATGTTCCAGATAAGGTCAAAAACAACATACTCAGATCTTCACCAAACTTTGCAGGGATACATTGGATATCAAGACACGTGGAAAAAACGTACAAAACAAGAGATTGGAGACATCAAGATTTTGGACGAATTTTTTAAGAATTTTCAAATTTTCAGATAGGAGGTTCCAGATAAGATCAAAAACTACATACTCAGATCTTCACCAAACTTTGCAGGGATACATTGGATGTCAAAACACGTGGAAAAATAGTACAAAACAAGAGATTGGGGTCATCAAGATTTTGGACGGATTTTTTAGGAATTTTCAAATTTTCAGATGGGAGGTTCCATATAAGGTCAAAAACTACATACTCAGATCTTCACCAAACTTTGCAGGGATACATTGGATGTCAAGACACGTGGAAAAAACGTACAAAACAAGAGATTGGAGACATCAAGATTTTCGACGAATTTTTTAAGAATTTTCAAATTTTCAGAAAGGATGTTCCAGATAAGGTCAAAAACGACATACTCAGATCTTCACCAAACTTTGCAGGGATACATTGGAGGTCGAGACACGTGGAAAAAACGTACAAAACAAGAGATTGGAGACATCAAGATTTTGGACGAATTTTTGAAGAATTTTCAAATTTTCTGATAGGAGGTCCCAGATAAGGTCAAAAACTACATACTCAGATCTCCACCAAACATTGCAGGGATACATTGGATGTCAAGACACGTGGAAAAAACGTACAAAACAAGAGATTGGAGACATCAAGATTTTCGACGAATTTTTGAAGAATTTTCAAATTTTCAGATAGGAGGTTCCAGATAAGGTCAAAAACTACATACTCAGATCTTCACCAAACGTTGCAGGGATACTTTGCATGTCAAGACACGTGGAAAAAACGTACAAAACAAGAGATTGGAGACATCAAGATTTTCGACGAATTTTTTAAGAATTTTCAAATTTTCAGATGGGAGGTTCCAGATAAGGTCAAAAACGACATACTCAGATCTTCACCAAACTTTGCATGGATACATTGGATGTCAAGACACGTGGAAAAAACGTACAAAAGAAGAGATTGGGGTCATCAAGATTTTGCACGGATTTTTTAGGAATTTTCAAATTTTCAGATGGGAGGTTCCAGATAAGGTCAAAAACTACATACTCAGATCTTCACCAAACTTTGCAGGGATACATTGGATGTCAAGACACGTGGAAAAAACGTACAAAACAAGAGATTGGAGACATCAAGATTTTGGACGTATTTTTTAAGAATTTTCAAATTTTCAGATAGGAGGTTCCATATAAGGTCAAAAACTACATACTCAGATCTTCACCAAACTTTGCATGGATACATTATGTGTCAAGACACGTGGAAAAAACGTACAAAACAAAAGATTGGAGACATCAAGATTTTGGTCGAATTTTTTAAGAATTTTCAAATTTTCAGATGGGAGGTTCCAGATAAGGTCAAAAACTACATACTCAGATCTTCACCAAACTTTGCAGGGATACATTGGATGTCAAGACACGTGGAAAAAACGTACAAAAAAGAGATTGGAGACATCAAGATTTTGGACGAATTTTTTAACAATTTTCAAATTTTCAGAAAGGATGTTCCAGATAAGGTCAAAAACGACATACTCAGATCTTCACCAAACTTTGCAGGGATACATTGGATATCAAGACACGTGGAAAAAACGTACAAAACAAGAGATTGGAGACATCAAGATTTTGGACGAATTTTTTAAGAATTTTCAAATTTTCAGATAGGAGGTTCCAGATAAGATCAAAAACGACATACTCAGATCTTCACCAAACTTTGCAGGGATACATTGGATGTCAAGACACGTGGAAAAAAAGTACAAAACAAGAGATTGGGGTCATCAAGATTTTGGACGGATTTTTTAGGAATTTTCAAATTTTCAGATGGGAGGTTCCATATAAGGTCAAAAACTACATACTCAGATCTTCACCAAACTTTGCAGGGATACATTGGATGTCAAGACACGTGGAAAAAACGTACAAAACAAGAGATTGGAGACATCAAGATTTTCGACGAATTTTTTAAGAATTTTCAAATTTTCAGAAAGGATGTTCCAGATAAGGTCAAAAACGACATACTCAGATCTTCACCAAACTTTGCAGGGATACATTGGAGGTCGAGACACGTGGAAAAAACGTACAAAACAAGAGATTGGAGACATCAAGATTTTGGACGAATTTTTGAAGAATTTTCAAATTTTCTGATAGGAGGTCCCAGATAAGGTCAAAAACTACATACTCAGATCTCCACCAAACATTGCAGGGATACATTGGATGTCAAGACACGTGGAAAAAACGTACAAAACAAGAGATTGGAGACATCAAGATTTTCGACGAATTTTTTAAGAATTTTCAAATTTTCAGAAAGGATGTTCCAGATAAGGTCAAAAACGACATACTCAGATCTTCACCAAACTTTGCAGGGATACATTGGAGGTCGAGACACGTGGAAAAAACGTACAAAACAAGAGATTGGAGACATCAAGATTTTGGACGAATTTTTGAAGAATTTTCAAATTTTCAGATAGGAGGTTCCAGATAAGGTCAAAAACTACATACTCAGATCTCAACCAAACATTGCAGGGATACATTGGATGTCAAGACACGTGGAAAAAACATACAAAACATAGGATTGGTGACATCAAGATTTTCGACGAATTTTTTAAGAATTTTCAAATTTTCAGATAGGAGGTTCCATATAAGGTCAAAAACTACATGCTCAGATCTTCACCAAACTTTGCAGGGATACATTGGATGTCAAGACACGTGGAAAAAACGTACAAAACAAGAGATTGGAGACATCAAGATTATGGACGAATTTTTTGAGAATTTTCAAATTTTCAGAAAGGAGGTTCCATATAAGGTCAAAAACTACATACTCAGATCTTCACCAAACTTTGCAGGGATACATTGGATGTCAAGAAACGTGGAAAAAACGTACAAAACAAGAGATTGGAGACATCAAGATTTTCGACGAATTTTTTAAGAATTTTCAAATTTTCAGAAAGGATGTTCCAGATAAGGTCAAAAACGACATACTCAGATCTTCACTAACTTTGCAGGGATACATTGGAGGTCGAGACACGTGGAAAAAACGTACAAAACAAGAGATTGGAGACATCAAGATTTTGGACGAATTTTTGAAGAATTTTCAAATTTTCAGATAGGAGGTTCCAGATAAGGTCAAAAACTACATACTCAGATCTCCACCAAACATTGCAGGGATACATTGGATGTCAAGACACGTGGAAAAAACGTACAAAGCAAGAGATTGGAGACATCAAGATTTTCGACGAATTTTTGAAGAATTTTCAAATTTTCAGATAGGAGGTTCCAGATAAGGTCAAAAACTACATACTCAGATCTTCACCAAACGTTGCAGGGATACTTTGCATGTCAAGACACGTGGAAAAAACGTACAAAACAAGAGATTGGAGACATCAAGATTTTCGACGAATTTTTTAAGAATTTTCAAATTTTCGGATGGGAGGTTCCAGATAAGGTCAAAAACGACATACTCAGATCTTCACCAAACTTTGCATGGATACATTGGATGTCAAGACACGTGGAAAAAACGTACAAAACAAGAGATTGGAGACATCAAGATTTTGGACGAATTTTTTAAGAATTCTCAAATTTTCAGAAAGGAGGTTCCATATAAGGTCAAAAACTACATACTCAGATCTTCACCAAACTTTGCAGGGATACATTGGATGTCAAGACACGTGGAAAAAACGTACAAAACAAGAGATTGGGGTCTTCAAGATTTTGGACGAATTTTTTAAGAATTTTCAAATTTTCAGAAAGGAGGTTCCATATAAGGTCCAAAACTACATACTCAGATCTTCACCAAACTTTGCAGGGATACATTGAATGTCAAGACACGTGGAAAAAACGTACAAAACAAGAGATTGTGGTCATCAAGATTTTGGACTGATTTTGTAGGAATTTTCAAATTTTCAGATGGGAGGTTCCAGATAAGGTCAAAAACTACATACTCAGATCTTCACCAAACTTTGCAGGGATACATTGGATGTCAAGACACGTGGAAAAAACGTACAAAACAAGAGATTGGAGACATCAAGATTTTGGACGAATTTTTTAAGAATTTTCAAATTTTCAGATAGGAGGTTCCATATAAGGTCAAAAACTACATACTCAGATCTTCACCAAACTTTGCATGGATACATTGGATGTCAAGACACGTGGAAAAAACGTACAAAACAAGAGATAGGAGACATCAAGATTTTGGACGAATTTTTTAACAATTTTCAAATTTTCAGAAAGGATGTTCCAGATAAGGTCAAAAACGACATACTCAGATCTTCACCAAACTTTGCAGGGATACATTGGATATCAAGACACGTGGAAAAAACGTACAAAACAAGAGATTGGAGACATCAAGATTTTGGACGAATTTTTTAAGAATTTTCAAATTTTCAGATAGGAGGTTCCAGATAAGGTCAAAAACTACATACTCAGATCTTCACCAAACTTTGCAGGGATACATTGGATGTCAAGACACGTGGAAAAAACGTACAAAACAAGAGATTGGAGACATCAAGATTTTGGACGAATTTTTTAAGAATTTTCAAATTTTCAGATAGGAGGTTCCAGATGAGGTCAAAAACTACATACTCAGATCTTCACCAAACTTTGCAGGAATACTTTGCATGTCAAGACACGTGGAAAAAACGTACAAAACAAGAGATCGGAGACATCAAGATTTTCGACGAATTTTTTAAGAATTTTCAAATTTTCAGATGGGAGGTTCCAGATAAGATCAAAAACGACATACTCAGATCTTCACCAAACTTTGCATGGATCCATTGGAGGTCGAGACACGTGGAAAAAACGTACAAAACAAGAGATTGGAGACATCAAGATTTTGGACGAATTTTTTAAGAATTTTCAAATTTTCAGATAGGAGGTTCCATATAAGGTCAAAAACTACATACTCAGATCTTCACCAAACTTTGCAGGGATACATTGGATGTCAAGACACGTGGAAAAAACGTACAAAACAAGAGATTGGAGACATCAAGATTTTGGACGATTTTTTTAAAAATTTTCAAATTTTCAGAAATGCGGTTCCAGATAAGGTCAAAAACTACATACTCAGATCTTCACCAAACTTTGCAGGGATACATTGGATGTCAAGACACGTGGAAAAAACGTACAAAACAAGAGATTCGGGTCAACAAGATTTTGGACGGATTTTTTAGGAATTTTCAAATTTTCAGAAAGGAGGTTCCAGATAAGGTCAAAAACTACATACTCAGATCTTCACCAAACTCTGCAGGGATACATTGTATGTCAAGACACGTGGAAAAAACATACAAAACATAGGATTGGGGACATCAAGATTTTGTTAAATTCTTTTAAGAATTTTCAAATTTTCAGATAGGAGGTTCCATATAAGGTCAAAAACTACATACTCAGATCTTCACCAAACATTGCAGGGATACATTGGATGTCAAGACACGTGGAAAGAACGTACAAAACAAGAGATTGGAGACATCAAGATTTTGGACGAATTTTTTAAGAATTTTCAAATTTTCAGATAGGAGGCTCCATATAAGATCAAAAACTACATACTCAGATCTTCACCAAACATTGCAGGGATACATTGGATGTCAAGACACGTGGAAAAAACGTACAAAACAAGAGATTGGAGACATCAAGATTTTGGACGAATTTTTTAAGAATTTTCAAATATTCAGATAGGAGGTTCCAGATAAGGTCAAAAACTACATACTCAGATCTTCACCAAACGTTGCAGGGATACTTTGCATGTCAAGACACGTGGAAAAAACGTACAAAACAAGAGATTGGAGACATCAAGATTTTCGACGAATTTTTTAAGAATTTTCAAATTTTCAGATGGGAGGTTCCAGATAAGGTCAAAAACTACATACTCAGATCTTCACCAAACTTTGCATGGATACATTGGATGTCAAGACACGTGGAAAAAACATACAAAACATAGGATTGGGGACATCAAGATTTTGGTCAAATTTTTTAAGAATTTTCAAATTTTCAGATAGGAGGTTCCATATAAGGTCAAAAACTACATACTCAGATCTTCACCAAACTTTGCATGGATACATTATGTGTCAAGACACGTGGAAAAAACGTACAAAACAAGAGATTGGAGACATCAAGATTTTGGTCGAATTTTTTAAGAATTTTCAGATTTTCAGATGGGAGGTTCCAGATAAGGTCAAAAACTACATACTCAGATCTTCACCAAACTTTGCAGGGATACATTGGATGTCAAGACACGTGGAAAAAACGTACAAAACAAGAGATAGGAGACATCAAGATTTTGGACGAATTTTTTAAGAATTTTCAAATTTTCAGATAGGAGGTTCCAGATAAGGTCAAAAACTACATACTCAGATCTTCACCAAACTTTGCAGGGATACATTGGATGTCAAGACACGTGGAAAAAACGTACAAAACAAGAGATTGGGGTCATCAAGATTTTGGACGGATTTTTTAGGAATTTTCAAATTTTCAAATGGGAGGTTCCAGATAAGGTCAAAAACTACATACTCAGATCTTCACCAAACATTGCAGGGATACATTGGATGTCAAGACACGTGGAAAAAACGTACAAAACAAGAGATTGGAGACATCAAAATTTTGGACGAATTTTTTAAGAATTTTCAAATTTTCAGATAGGAGGTTCCAGATGAGGTCAAAAACTACATACTCAGATCTTCACCAAACTTTGCAGGAATACTTTGCATGTCAAGACACGTGGAAAAAACGTACAAAACAAGAGATCGGAGACATCAAGATTTTCGACGAATTTTTTAAGAATTTTCAAATTTTCAGATGGGAGGTTCCAGATAAGGTCAAAAACGACATACTCAGATCTTCACCAAACTTTGCATGGATACATTGGATGTCAAGACACGTGGAAAAAACATACAAAACATAGGATTGGTGACATCAAGATTTTGGACGAATTTTTTAAGAATTTTCAAATTTTCAGATAGGAGGTTCCATATAAGGTCAAAAACTACATACTCAGATCTTCACCAAACTTTGCAGGGATACATTGGATGTCAAGACACGTGGAAAAAACGTACAAAACAAGAGATTGGAGACATCAAGATTATGGACGAATTTTTTGAGAATTTTCAAATTTTCAGAAAGGAGGTTCCATATAAGGTCAAAAACTACATACTCAGATCTTCACCAAACTTTGCAGGGATACATTGGATGTCAAGACACGTGGAAAAAACGTACAAAACAAGAGATTGGAGACATCAAGATTTTCGACGAATTTTTTAAGAATTTTCAAATTTTCAGAAAGGATGTTCCAGATAAGGTCAAAAACGACATACTCAGATCTTCACCAAACTTTGCAGGGATACATTGGAGGTCGAGACACGTGGAAAAAACGTACAAAACAAGAGATTGGAGACATCAAGATTTTGGACGAATTTTTGAAGAATTTTCAAATTTTCTGATAGGAGGTCCCAGATAAGGTCAAAAACTACACACTCAGATCTCCACCAAACATTGCAGGGATACATTGGATGTCAAGACACGTGGAAAAAACGTACAAAACAAGAGATTGGAGACATCAAGATTTTCGACGAATTTTTGAAGAATTTTCAAATTTTCAGATAGGAGGTTCCAGATAAGGTCAAAAACTACATACTCAGATCTTCACCAAACGTTGCAGGGATACTTTGCATGTCAAGACTCGTGGAAAAAACGTACAAAACAAGAGATTGGAGACATCAAGATTTTCGACGAATTTTTTAAGAATTTTCAAATTTTCAGATGGGAGGTTCCAGATAAGGTCAAAAACGACATACTCAGATCTTCACCAAACTTTGCATGGATACATTGGATGTCAAGACACGTGGAAAAACGTACAAAACAAGAGATTGGGGTCATCAAGATTTTGCACGGATTTTTTAGGAATTTTCAAATTTTCAGATGGGAGGTTCCAGATAAGGTCAAAAACTACATACTCAGATCTTCACCAAACTTTGCATTGATACATTGGATGTCAAGACACGTGGAAAAAACGTACAAAACAAGAGATTGGAGACATCAAGATTTTGGACGAATTTTTTAAGAATTTTCAAATTTTCAGATAGGAGGTTCCATATAAGGTCAAAAACTACATACTCAGATCTTCACCAAACTTTGCAGGAATACATTGAATGTCAAGACACGTGGAAAAAACGTACAAAACAAGAGATTGTGGTCATCAAGATTTTGGACGGATTTTTTAGGAATTTTCAAATTTTCAGATGGGAGGTTCCAGATAAGGTCAAAAACTACATACTCAGATCTTCACCAAACTTTGCAGGGATACATTGGATGTCAAGACACGTGGAAAAAACGTACAAAACAAGAGATTGGAGACATCAAGATTTTGGACGAATTTTTTAAGAATTTTCAAATTTTCAGATAGGAGGTTCCATATAAGGTCAAAAACTACATACTCAGATCTTCACCAAACTTTGCATGGATACATTATGTGTCAAGACACGTGGAAAAAACGTACAAAACAAGAGATTGGAGACATCAAGATTTTGGACGAATTTTTTAAGAATTTTCAAATTTTCAGATAGGAGGTTCCAGATAAGGTCAAAAACTACATACTCAGATCTTCACCAAACTTTGCAGGGATACATTGGATGTCAAGACACGTGGAAAAAACGTACAAAACAAGAGATCGGAGACATCAAGATTTTCGACGAATTTTTTAAGAATTTTCAAATTTTCAGATGGGAGGTTCCAGATAAGGTCAAAAACGACATACTCAGATCTTCACCAAACTTTGCAGGGATCCATTGGAGGTCGAGACACGTGGAAAAAACGTACAAAACAAGAGATTGGAGACATCAAGATTTTGGACGAATTTTTTAAGAATTTTCAAATTTTCAGATAGGAGGTTCCATATAAGGTCAAAAACTACATACTCAGATCTTCACCAAACTTTGCAGGGATACATTGGATGTCAAGACACGTGGAAAAAACGTACAAAACAAGAGATTGGAGACATCAAGATTTTGGACGATTTTTTTAAAAATTTTCAAATTTTCAGAAATGCGGTTCCAGATAAGGTCAAAAACTACATACTCAGATCTTCACCAAACTTTGCAGGGATACATTGGATGTCAAGACACGTGGAAAAAACGTACAAAACAAGAGATTCGGGTCAACAAGATTTTGGACGGATTTTTTAGGAATTTTCAAATTTTCAGATGGGAGGTTCCAGATAAGGTCAAAAACTACATACTCAGATCTTCACCAAACTCTGCAGGGATACATTGTATGTCAAGACACGTGGAAAAAACATACAAAACATAGGATTGGGGACATCAAGATTTTGTTAAATTCTTTTAAGAATTTTCAAATTTTCAGATAGGAGGTTCCATATAAGGTCAAAAACTACATACTCAGATCTTCACCAAACATTGCAGGGATACATTGGATGTCAAGACACGTGGAAAGAACGTACAAAACAAGAGATTGGAGACATCAAGATTTTGGACGAATTTTTTAAGAATTTTCAAATTTTCAGATAGGAGGTTCCAGATGAGGTCAAAAACTACATACTCAGATCTTCACCAAACTTTGCAGGAATACTTTGCATGTCAAGACACGTGGAAAAAACGTACAAAACAAGAGATCGGAGACATCAAGATTTTCGACGAATTTTTTAAGAATTTTCAAATTTTCAGATGGGAGGTTCCAGATAAGGTCAAAAACGACATACTCAGATCTTCACCAAACTTTGCATGGATACATTGGATGTCAAGACACGTGGAAAAAACATACAAAACATAGGATTGGTGACATCAAGATTTTGGACGAATTTTTTAAGAATTTTCAAATTTTCAGATAGGAGGTTCCATATAAGGTCAAAAACTACATACTCAGATCTTCACCAAACTTTGCAGGGATACATTGGAGGTCGAGACACGTGGAAAAAAAGTACAAAACAAGAGATTGGGGTCATCAAGATTTTGGACGGATTTTTTAGGAATTTTCAAATTTTCAGATGGGAGGTTCCAGATAAGGTCAAAAACTACATACTCAGATCTTCACCAAACATTGCAGGGATACATTGGATGTCAAGACACGTGGAAAAAACGTACAAAACAAGAGATTGGAGACATCAAGATTTTGGACGAATTTTTTAAGAATTTTCAAATTTTCAGATAGGAGGTTCCAGATGAGGTCAAAAACTACATACTCAGATCTTCACCAAACTTTGCAGGAATACTTTGCATGTCAAGACACGTGGAAAAAACGTACAAAACAAGAGATTGGAGACATCAAGATTTTGGACGATTTTTTTAAAAATTTTCAAATTTTCAGAAATGCGGTTCCAGATAAGGTCAAAAACTACATACTCAGATCTTCACCAAACTTTGCAGGGATACATTGGATGTCAAGACACGTGGAAAAAACGTACAAAACAAGAGATTGGAGACATCAAGATTTTGGACGATTTTTTTAAAAATTTTCAAATTTTCAGAAATGCGGTTCCAGATAAGGTCAAAAACTACATACTCAGATCTTCACCAAACTTTGCAGGGATACATTGGATGTCAAGACACGTGGAAAAAACGTACAAAACAAGAGATTCGGGTCAACAAGATTTTGGACGGATTTTTTAGGAATTTTCAAATTTTCAGATGGGAGGTTCCAGATAAGGTCAAAAACTACATACTCAGATCTTCACCAAACTCTGCAGGGATACATTGTATGTCAAGACACGTGGAAAAAACATACAAAACATAAGATTGGGGACATCAAGATTTTGTTAAATTCTTTTAAGAATTTTCAAATTTTCAGATAGGAGGTTCCATATAAGGTCAAAAACTACATACTCAGATCTTCACCAAACATTGCAGGGATACATTGGATGTCAAGACACGTGGAAAGAACGTACAAAACAAGAGATTGGAGACATCAAGATTTTGGACGAATTTTTTAAGAATTTTCAAATTTTCAGATAGGAGGCTCCATATAAGGTCAAAAACTACATACTCAGATCTTCACCAAACATTGCAGGGATACATTGGATGTCAAGACACGTGGAAAAAACGTACAAAACAAGAGATTGGAGACATCAAGATTTTGGACGAATTTTTTAAGAATTTTCAAATTTTCAGATAGGAGGTTCCAGATAAGGTCAAAAACTACATACTCAGATCTTCACCAAACGTTGCAGGGATACTTTGCATGTCAAGACACGTGGAAAAAACGTACAAAACAAGAGATTGGAGACATCAAGATTTTCGACGAATTTTTTAAGAATTTTCAAATTTTCAGATGGGAGGTTCCAGATAAGGTCAAAAACTACATACTCAGATCTTCACCAAACTTTGCATGGATACATTGGATGTCAAGACACGTGGAAAAAACATACAAAACATAGGATTGGGGACATCAAGATTTTGGTCAAATTTTTTAAGAATTTTCAAATTTTCAGATAGGAGGTTCCATATAAGGTCAAAAACTACATACTCAGATCTTCACCAAACTTTGCATGGATACATTATGTGTCAAGACACGTGGAAAAAACGTACAAAACAGGAGATTGGAGACATCAAGATTTTGGTCGAATTTTTTAAGAATTTTCAAATTTTCAGATGGGAGGTTCCAGATAAGGTCAAAAACTACATACTCAGATCTTCACCAAACTTTGCAGGGATACATTGGATGTCAAGACACGTGGAAAAAACGTACAAAACAAGAGATAGGAGACATCAAGATTTTGGACGAATTTTTTAAGAATTTTCAAATTTTCAGACAGGAGGTTCCAGATAAGGTCAAAAACTACATACTCAGATCTTCACCAAACTTTGCAGGGATACATTGGATGTCAAGACACGTGGAAAAAACGTACAAAACAAGAGATTGGGGTCATCAAGATTTTGGACGGATTTTTTAGGAATTTTCAAATTTTCAGATGGGAGGTTCCAGATGAGGTCAAAAACTACATACTCAGATCTTCACCAAACTTTGCAGGAATACTTTGCATGTCAAGACACGTGGAAAAAACGTACAAAACAAGAGATCGGAGACATCAAGATTTTCGACGAATTTTTTAAGAATTTTCAAATTTTCAGATGGGAGGTTCCAGATAAGGTCAAAAACGACATACTCAGATCTTCACCAAACTTTGCATGGATACATTGGATGTCAAGACACGTGGAAAAAACATACAAAACATAGGATTGGAGACATCAAGATTTTGGACGAATTTTTTAAGAATTTTCAAATTTTCAGATAGGAGGTTCCATATAAGGTCAAAAACTACATACTCAGATCTTCACCAAACTTTGCAGGGATACATTGGATGTCAAGACGCGTGGAAAAAACGTACAAAACAAGAGATTGGAGACATCAAGATTATGGACGAATTTTTTGAGAATTTTCAAATTTTCAGAAAGGAGGTTCCATATAAGGTCAAAAACTACATACTCAGATCTTCACCAAACTTTGCAGGGATACATTGGATGTCAAGACACGTGGAAAAAACGTACAAAACAAGAGATTGGAGACATCAAGATTTTCGACGAATTTTTTAAGAATTTTCAAATTTTCAGAAAGGATGTTCCAGATAAGGTCAAAAACGACATACTCAGATCTTCACCAAACTTTGCAGGGATACATTGGAGGTCGAGACACGTGGAAAAAACGTACAAAACAAGAGATTGGAGACATCAAGATTTTGGACGAATTTTTGAAGAATTTTCAAATTTTCTGATAGGAGGTCCCAGATAAGGTCAAAAACTACATACTCAGATCTCCACCAAACATTGCAGGGATACATTGGATGTCAAGACACGTGGAAAAAACGTACAAAACAAGAGATTGGAGACATCAAGATTTTCGACGAATTTTTGAAGAATTTTCAAATTTTCAGATAGGAGGTTCCAGATAAGGTCAAAAACTACATACTCAGATCTTCACCAAACGTTGCAGGGATACTTTGCATGTCAAGACACGTGGAAAAAACGTACAAAACAAGAGATTGGAGACATCAAGATTTTCGACGAATTTTTTAAGAATTTTCAAATTTTCAGATGGGAGGTTCCAGATAAGGTCAAAAACGACATACTCAGATCTTCACCAAACTTTGCATGGATACATTGGATGTCAAGACACGTGGAAAAAACGTACAAAACAAGAGATTGGGGTCATCAAGATTTTGCACGGATTTTTTAGGAATTTTCAAATTTTCAGATGGGAGGTTCCAGATAAGGTCAAAAACTACATACTCAGATCTTCACCAAACTTTGCAGGGATACATTGGATGTCAAGACACGTGGAAAAAACGTACAAAACAAGAGATTGGAGACATCAAGATTTTGGACGAATTTTTTAAGAATTTTCAAATTTTCAGATAGGAGGTTCCATATAAGGTCAAAAACTACATACTCAGATCTTCACCAAACTTTGCAGGAATACATTGAATGTCAAGACACGTGGAAAAAACGTACAAAACAAGAGATTGTGGTCATCAAGATTTTGGACGGATTTTTTAGGAATTTTCAAATTTTCAGATGGGAGGTTCCAGATAAGGTCAAAAACTACATACTCAGATCTTCACCAAACTTTGCAGGGATACATTGGATGTCAAGACACGTGGAAAAAACGTACAAAACAAGAGATTGGAGACATCAAGATTTTGGACGAATTTTTTAAGAATTTTCAAATTTTCAGATAGGAGGTTCCATATAAGGTCAAAAACTACATACTCAGATCTTCACCAAACTTTGCATGGATACATTATGTGTCAAGACACGTGGAAAAAACGTACAAAACAAGAGATTGGAGACATCAAGATTTTGGTCGAATTTTTTAAGAATTTTCAAATTTTCAGATGGGAGGTTCCAGATAAGGTCAAAAACTACATACTCAGATCTTCACCAAACTTTGCAGGGATACATTGGATGTCAAGACACGTGGAAAAAACGTACAAAACAAGAGATAGGAGACATCAAGATTTTGGACGAATTTTTTAACAATTTTCAAATTTTCAGAAAGGATGTTCCAGATAAGGTCAAAAACGACATACTCAGATCTTCACCAAACTTTGCAGGGATACATTGGATATCAAGACACGTGGAAAAAACGTACAAAACAAGAGATTGGAGACATCAAGATTTTGGACGAATTTTTTAAGAATTTTCAAATTTTCAGATAGGAGGTTCCAGATAAGGTCAAAAACTACATACTCAGATCTTCACCAAACTTTGCAGGGATACATTGGATGTCAAGACACGTGGAAAAAACGTACAAAACAAGAGATTGGAGACATCAAGATTTTGGACGAATTTTTTAAGAATTTTCAAATTTTCAGATAGGAGGTTCCAGATGAGGTCAAAAACTACATACTCAGATCTTCACCAAACTTTGCAGGAATACTTTGCATGTCAAGACACGTGGAAAAAACGTACAAAACAAGAGATCGGAGACATCAAGATTTTCGACGAATTTTTTAAGAATTTTCAAATTTTCAGATGGGAGGTTCCAGATAAGGTCAAAAACGACATACTCAGATCTTCACCAAACTTTGCAGGGATCCATTGGAGGTCGAGACACGTGGAAAAAACGTACAAAACAAGAGATTGGAGACATCAAGATTTTGGACGAATTTTTTAAGAATTTTCAAATTTTCAGATAGGAGGTTCCATATAAGGTCAAAAACTACATACTCAGATCTTCACCAAACTTTGCAGGGATACATTGGATGTCAAGACACGTGGAAAAAACGTACAAAACAAGAGATTGGAGACATCAAGATTTTGGACGATTTTTTTAAAAATTTTCAAATTTTCAGAAATGCGGTTCCAGATAAGGTCAAAAACTACATACTCAGATCTTCACCAAACTTTGCAGGGATACATTGGATGTCAAGACACGTGGAAAAAACGTACAAAACAAGAGATTCGGGTCAACAAGATTTTGGACGGATTTTTTAGGAATTTTCAAATTTTCAGATGGGAGGTTCCAGATAAGGTCAAAAACTACATACTCAGATCTTCACCAAACTCTGCAGGGATACATTGTATGTCAAGACACGTGGAAAAAACATACAAAACATAGGATTGGGGACATCAAGATTTTGTTAAATTCTTTTAAGAATTTTCAAATTTTCAGATAGGAGGTTCCATATAAGGTCAAAAACTACATACTCAGATCTTCACCAAACATTGCATAGATACATTGGATGTCAAGACACGTGGAAAGAACGTACAAAACAAGAGATTGGAGACATCAAGATTTTGGACGAATTTTTTAAGAATTTTCAAATTTTCAGATAGGAGGTTCCAGATGAGGTCAAAAACTACATACTCAGATCTTCACCAAACTTTGCAGGAATACTTTGCATGTCAAGACAAGTGGAAAAAACGTACAAAACAAGAGATCGGAGACATCAAGATTTTCGACGAATTTTTTAAGAATTTTCAAATTTTCAGATGGGAGGTTCCAGATAAGGTCAAAAACGACATACTCAGATCTTCACCAAACTTTGCATGGATACATTGGATGTCAAGACACGTGGAAAAAACATACAAAACATAGGATTGGTGACATCAAGATTTTGGACGAATTTTTTAAGAATTTTCAAATTTTCAGATAGGAGGTTCCATATAAGGTCAAAAACTACATACTCAGATCTTCACCAAACTTTGCAGGGATACATTGGAGGTCGAGACACGTGGAAAAAAAGTACAAAACAAGAGATTGGGGTCATCAAGATTTTGGACGGATTTTTTAGGAATTTTCAAATTTTCAGATGGGAGGTTCCAGATAAGGTCAAAAACTACAGACTCAGATCTTCACCAAACATTGCAGGGATACATTGGATGTCAAGACACGTGGAAAAAACGTACAAAACAAGAGATTGGAGACATCAAGATTTTGGACGAATTTTTTAAGAATTTTCAAATTTTCAGATAGGAGGTTCCAGATGAGGTCAAAAACTATATACTCAGATCTTCACCAAACTTTGCAGGAATACTTTGCATGTCAAGACACGTGGAAAAAACGTACAAAACAAGAGATCGGAGACATCAAGATTTTCGACGAATTTTTTAAGAATTTTCAAATTTTCAGATGGGAGGTTCCAGATAAGGTCAAAAACGACATACTCAGATCTTCACCAAACTTTGCAGGGATCCATTGGAGGTCGAGACACGTGGAAAAAACGTACAAAACAAGAGATTGGAGACATCAAGATTTTGGACGAATTTTTTAAGAATTTTCAAATTTTCAGATAGGAGGTTCCATATAAGGTCAAAAACTACATACTCAGATCTTCACCAAACTTTGCAGGGATACATTGGATGTCAAGACACGTGGAAAAAACGTACAAAACAAGAGATTGGAGACATCAAGATTTTCGACGAATTTTTTAAGAATTTTCAAATTTTCAGAAAGGATGTTCCAGATAAGGTCAAAAACGACATACTCAGATCTTCACCAAACTTTGCAGGGATCCATTGGAGGTCGAGACACGTGGAAAAAACGTACAAAACAAGAGATTGGAGACATCAAGATTTTGGACGAATTTTTGAAGAATTTTCAAATTTTCAGATAGGAGGTTCCAGATAAGGTCTAAAACTACATACTCAGATCTCCACCAAACATTGCAGGAATATATTGGATGTCAAGACACGTGGAAAAAACGTACAAAACAAGAGATTGGAGACATCAAGATTTTCGACGAATTTTTGAAGAATTTTCAAATTTTCAGATAGGAGGTTCCAGATAAGGTCAAAAACTACATACTCAGATCTTCACCAAACGTTGCAGGGATACTTTGCATGTCAAGACACGTGGAAAAAACGTACAAAACAAAAGATTGGAGACATCAAGATTTTCGACGAATTTTTTAAGAATTTTCAAATTTTCAGATGGGAGGTTCCAGATAAGGTCAAAAACGACATACTCAGATCTTCACCAAACTTTGCATGGATACATTGGATGTCAAGACACGTGGAAAAAACGTACAAAACAAGAGATTGGAGACATCAAGATTTTGGACGAATTTTTTAAGAATTCTCAAATTTTCAGAAAGGAGGTTCCATATAAGGTCAAAAACTACATACTCAGATCTTCACCAAACTTTGCAGGGATACTTTGGATGTCAAGACACGTGGAAAAAACGTACAAAACAAGAGATTGGGGTCAAGATTTTGGACGAATTTTTTAAGAATTTTCAAATTTTCAGATGGGAGGTTCAATATAAGGTCAAAAACTACATACTCAGATCTTCACCAAACTTTGCATGGATACATTGGATGTCAAGACACGTGGAAAAAACATACAAAACATAGGATTCGGAACATCAAGATTTTGGTCGAATTTTTTAAGAATTTTCAAATTTTCAGATAGGAGGTTCCATATAAGGTCAAAAACTACATACTCAGATCTTCACCAAACATTGCAGGAATACATTGGATGTCAAGACACGTGGAAAAAACGTACAAAACAAGAGATTGGGGTCATCAAGATTTTGCACGGATTTTTTAGGAATTTTCAAATTTTCAGATGGGAGGTTCCAGATAAGGTCAAAAACTACATACTCAGATCTTCACCAAACTTTGCAGGGATACATTGGATGTCAAGACACGTGGAAAAAACGTACAAAACAAGAGATTGGAGACATCAAGATTTTGGATGAATTTTTTAAGAATTTTCAAATTTTCAGATAGGAGGTTCCATATAAGGTCAAAAACTACATACTCAGATCTTCACCAAACTTTGCATGGATACATTATGTGTCAAGACACGTGGAAAAAACGTACAAAACAAAAGATTGGAGACATCAAGATTTTGGTCGAATTTTTTAAGAATTTTCAAATTTTCAGATGGGAGGTTCCAGATAAGGTCAAAAACTACATACTCAGATCTTCACCAAACTTTGCAGGGATACATTGGATGTCAAGACACGTGGAAAAAACGTACAAAACAAGAGATTGGAGACATCAAGATTTTGGACGAATTTTTTAAGAATTTTTAAATTTTCAGATAGGAGGTTCCATATAAGGTCAAAAACTACATACTCAGATCTTCACCAAACTTTGCATGGATACATTATGTGTCAAGACACGTGGAAAAAACGTACAAAACAAGAGATTGGAGACATCAAGATATTGGTCGAATTTTTTAAGAATTTTCAAATTTTCAGATGGGAGGTTCCAGATAAGGTCAAAAACTACATACTCAGATCTTCACCAAACTTTGCAGGGATACATTGGATGTCAAGACACGTGGAAAAAACGTACAAAACAAGAGATAGGAGACATCAAGATTTTGGACGAATTTTTTAACAATTTTCAAATTTTCAGAATGGATGTTCCAGATAAGGTCAAAAACAACATACTCAGATCTTCACCAAACTTTGCAGGGATACATTGGATATCAAGACACGTGGAAAAAACGTACAAAACAAGAGATTAGAGACATCAAGATTTTGACGAATTTTTTAAGAATTTTCAAATTTTCAGATAGGAGGTTCCAGATAAGATCAAAAACTACATACTCAGATCTTCACCAAACTTTGCAGGGATACATTGGATGTCAAGACACGTGGAAAAATAGTACAAAACAAGAGATTGGGGTCATCAAGATTTTGGACGGATTTTTTAGGAATTTTCAAATTTTCAGATGGGAGGTTCCATATAAGGTCAAAAACTACATACTCAGATCTTCACCAAACGTTGCAGGGATACTTTGCATGTCAAGACACGTGGAAAAAACGTACAAAACAAGAGATTGGAGACATCAAGATTTTCGACGAATTTTTTAAGAATTTTCAAATTTTCAGATGGGAGGTTCCAGATAAGGTCAAAAACTACATACTCAGATCTTCACCAAACTTTGCATGGATACATTGGATGTCAAGACACGTGGAAAAAACGTACAAAACAAGAGATTGGAGACATCAAGATTTTCGACGAATTTTTTAAGAATTTTCAAATTTTCAGATAGGAGGTTCCATATAAGGTCAAAAACGACATACTCAGATCTTCACCAAACTTTGCAGGGATACATTATGTGTCAAGACACGTGGAAAAAACGTACAAAACAAGAGATTGGAGACATCAAGATTTTGGTCGAATTTTTTAAGAATTTTCAAATTTTCAGATAGGAGGTTCCAGATAAGGTCAAAAACGACATACTCAGATCTTCACCAAACTTTGCAGGGATACATTGGAGGTCGAGACACGTGGAAAAAACGTACAAAACAAGAGATTGGAGACATCAAGATTTTGGACGAATTTTTGAAGAATTTTCAAATTTTCTGATAGGAGGTCCCAGATAAGGTCAAAAACTACATACTCAGATCTCCACCAAACATTGCAGGGATACATTGGATGTCAAGACACGTGGAAAAAACGTACAAAACAAGAGATTGGAGACATCAAGATTTTCGACGAATTTTTGAAGAATTTTCAAATTTTCAGATAGGAGGTTCCAGATAAGGTCAAAAACTACATACTCAGATCTTCACCAAACGTTGCAGGGATACTTTGCATGTCAAGACACGTGGAAAAAACGTACAAAACAAGAGATTGGAGACATCAAGTTTTTGGACGAATTTTTTAAGAATTTTCAAATTTTCAGAAAGGATGTTCCAGATAAGGTCAAAAACGACATACTCAGATCTTCACCAAACTTTGCAGGGATACATTGGATGTCAAGACACGTGGAAAAAACGTACAAAACAAGAGATTGGAGACATCAAATTTTGGACGAATTTTTTAAGAATTTTCAAATTTTCAGAAAGGATGTTCCAGATAAGGTCAAAAACGACATACTCAGATCTTCACCAAACTTTGCAGGGATACATTGGAGGTCAAGACACGTGGAAAAAACGTACAAAACAAGAGATTGGAGACATCAAGATTTTCGACGAATTTTTGAAGAATTTTCAAATTTTCAGATAGGAGGTTCCAGATAAGGTCAAAAACTACATACTCAGATCTTCACCAAACGTTGCAGGGATACTTTGCATGTCAAGACACGTGGAAAAAACGTACAAAACAAGAGATTGGAGACATCAAGATTTTCGACGAATTTTTTAAGAATTTTCAAATTTTCAGATGGGAGGTTCCAGATAAGGTCAAAAACGACATACTCAGATCTTCACCAAACTTTGCATGGATACATTGGATGTCAAGACACGTGGAAAAAACGTACAAAACAAGAGATTGGAGACATCAAGATTTTGGACGAATTTTTTAAGAATTCTCAAATTTTCAGAAAGGAGGTTCCATATAAGGTCAAAAACTACATACTCAGATCTTCACCAAACTTTGCAGGGATACTTTGGATGTCAAGACACGTGGAAAAAACGTACAAAACAAGAGATTGGGGTCATCAAGATTTTGGACGAATTTTTTAAGAATTTTCAAATTTTCAGATGGGAGGTTCAATATAAGGTCAAAAACTACATACTCAGATCTTCACCAAACTTTGCATGGATACATTGGATGTCAAGACACGTGGAAAAAACATACAAAACATAGGATTCGGAACATCAAGATTTTGGTCGAATTTTTTAAGAATTTTCAAATTTTCAGATAGGAGGTTCCATATAAGGTCAAAAACTACATACTCAGATCTTCACCAAACATTGCAGGAATACATTGGATGTCAAGACACGTGGAAAAAACGTACAAAACAAGAGATTGGGGTCATCAAGATTTTGCACGGATTTTTTAGGAATTTTCAAATTTTCAGATGGGAGGTTCCAGATAAGGTCAAAAACTACATACTCAGATCTTCACCAAACTTTGCAGGGATACATTGGATGTCAAGACACGTGGAAAAAACGTACAAAACAAGAGATTGGAGACATCAAGATTTTGGATGAATTTTTTAAGAATTTTCAAATTTTCAGATAGGAGGTTCCATATAAGGTCAAAAACTACATACTCAGATCTTCACCAAACTTTGCATGGATACATTATGTGTCAAGACACGTGGAAAAAACGTACAAAACAAAAGATTGGAGACATCAAGATTTTGGTCGAATTTTTTAAGAATTTTCAAATTTTCAGATGGGAGGTTCCAGATAAGGTCAAAAACTACATACTCAGATCTTCACCAAACTTTGCAGGGATACATTGGATGTCAAGACACGTGGAAAAAACGTACAAAACAAGAGATTGGAGACATCAAGATTTTGGACGAATTTTTTAAGAATTTTTAAATTTTCAGATAGGAGGTTCCATATAAGGTCAAAAACTACATACTCAGATCTTCACCAAACTTTGCATGGATACATTATGTGTCAAGACACGTGGAAAAAACGTACAAAACAAGAGATTGGAGACATCAAGATATTGGTCGAATTTTTTAAGAATTTTCAAATTTTCAGATGGGAGGTTCCAGATAAGGTCAAAAACTACATACTCAGATCTTCACCAAACTTTGCAGGGATACATTGGATGTCAAGACACGTGGAAAAAACGTACAAAACAAGAGATAGGAGACATCAAGATTTTGGACGAATTTTTTAACAATTTTCAAATTTTCAGAATGGATGTTCCAGATAAGGTCAAAAACAACATACTCAGATCTTCACCAAACTTTGCAGGGATACATTGGATATCAAGACACGTGGAAAAAACGTACAAAACAAGAGATTGGAGACATCAAGATTTTGGACGAATTTTTTAAGAATTTTCAAATTTTCAGATAGGAGGTTCCAGATAAGATCAAAAACTACATACTCAGATCTTCACCAAACTTTGCAGGGATACATTGGATGTCAAGACACGTGGAAAAATAGTACAAAACAAGAGATTGGGGTCATCAAGATTTTGGACGGATTTTTTAGGAATTTTCAAATTTTCAGATGGGAGGTTCCATATAAGGTCAAAAACTACATACTCAGATCTTCACCAAACTTTGCAGGGATACATTGGATGTCAAGACACGTGGAAAAAACGTACAAAACAAGAGATTGGAGACATCAAGATTTTCGACGAATTTTTTAAGAATTTTCAAATTTTCAGAAAGGATGTTCCAGATAAGGTCAAAAACGACATACTCAGATCTTCACCAAACTTTGCAGGGATACATTGGAGGTCGAGACACGTGGAAAAAACGTACAAAACAAGAGATTGGAGACATCAAGATTTTGGACGAATTTTTGAAGAATTTTCAAATTTTCTGATAGGAGGTCCCAGATAAGGTCAAAAACTACATACTCAGATCTCCACCAAACATTGCAGGGATACATTGGATGTCAAGACACGTGGAAAAAACGTACAAAACAAGAGATTGGAGACATCAAGATTTTCGACGAATTTTTGAAGAATTTTCAAATTTTCAGATAGGAGGTTCCAGATAAGGTCAAAAACTACATACTCAGATCTTCACCAAACGTTGCAGGGATACTTTGCATGTCAAGACACGTGGAAAAAACGTACAAAACAAGAGATTGGAGACATCAAGATTTTCGACGAATTTTTTAAGAATTTTCAAATTTTCAGATGGGAGGTTCCAGATAAGGTCAAAAACGACATACTCAGATCTTCACCAAACTTTGCATGGATACATTGGATGTCAAGACACGTGGAAAAAACGTACAAAAGAAGAGATTGGGGTCATCAAGATTTTGCACGGATTTTTTAGGAATTTTCAAATTTTCAGATGGGAGGTTCCAGATAAGGTCAAAAACTACATACTCAGATCTTCACCAAACTTTGCAGGGATACATTGGATGTCAAGACACGTGGAAAAAACGTACAAAACAAGAGATTGGAGACATCAAGATTTTGGACGTATTTTTTAAGAATTTTCAAATTTTCAGATAGGAGGTTCCATATAAGGTCAAAAACTACATACTCAGATCTTCACCAAACTTTGCATGGATACATTATGTGTCAAGACACGTGGAAAAAACGTACAAAACAAAAGATTGGAGACATCAAGATTTTGGTCGAATTTTTTAAGAATTTTCAAATTTTCAGATGGGAGGTTCCAGATAAGGTCAAAAACTACATACTCAGATCTTCACCAAACTTTGCAGGGATACATTGGATGTCAAGACACGTGGAAAAAACGTACAAAAAAGAGATTGGAGACATCAAGATTTTGGACGAATTTTTTAACAATTTTCAAATTTTCAGAAAGGATGTTCCAGATAAGGTCAAAAACGACATACTCAGATCTTCACCAAACTTTGCAGGGATACATTGGATATCAAGACACGTGGAAAAAACGTACAAAACAAGAGATTGGAGACATCAAGATTTTGGACGAATTTTTTAAGAATTTTCAAATTTTCAGATAGGAGGTTCCAGATAAGATCAAAAACGACATACTCAGATCTTCACCAAACTTTGCAGGGATACATTGGATGTCAAGACACGTGGAAAAAAAGTACAAAACAAGAGATTGGGGTCATCAAGATTTTGGACGGATTTTTTAGGAATTTTCAAATTTTCAGATGGGAGGTTCCATATAAGGTCAAAAACTACATACTCAGATCTTCACCAAACTTTGCAGGGATACATTGGATGTCAAGACACGTGGAAAAAACGTACAAAACAAGAGATTGGAGACATCAAGATTTTCGACGAATTTTTTAAGAATTTTCAAATTTTCAGAAAGGATGTTCCAGATAAGGTCAAAAACGACATACTCAGATCTTCACCAAACTTTGCAGGGATACATTGGAGGTCGAGACACGTGGAAAAAACGTACAAAACAAGAGATTGGAGACATCAAGATTTTGGACGAATTTTTGAAGAATTTTCAAATTTTCTGATAGGAGGTCCCAGATAAGGTCAAAAACTACATACTCAGATCTCCACCAAACATTGCAGGGATACATTGGATGTCAAGACACGTGGAAAAAACGTACAAAACAAGAGATTGGAGACATCAAGATTTTCGACGAATTTTTTAAGAATTTTCAAATTTTCAGATAGGAGGTTCCAGATAAGGTCAAAAACTACATACTCAGATCTTCACCAAACATTGCAGGGATACTTTGCATGTCAAGACACGTGGAAAAAACGTACAAAACAAGAGATTGGAGACATCAAGATTTTGGACGAATTTTTTAAGAATTTTCAAATTTTCAGAAAGGATGTTCCAGATAAGGTCAAAAACGACATACTCAGATCTTCACCAAACTTTGCAGGGATACATTGGATGTCAAGACACGTGGAAAAAACGTACAAAACAAGAGATTGGAGACATCAAATTTTGGACGAATTTTTTAAGAATTTTCAAATTTTCAGAAAGGATGTTCCAGATAAGGTCAAAAACGACATACTCAGATCTTCACCAAACTTTGCAGGGATACATTGGAGGTCAAGACACGTGGAAAAAACGTACAAAACAAGAGATTGGAGACATCAAGATTATCGACGAATTTTTTAAGAATTTTCAAATTTTCAGATGGGAGGTTCCAGATAAGGTCAAAAACTACATACTCAGATCTTCACCAAACTTTGCATGGATACATTGGATGTCAAGACACGTGGAAAAAACGTACAAAACAAGAGATTGGAGATATCAAGATTTTCGACGAATTTTTTAAGAATTTTCAAATTTTCAGATAGGAGGTTCCATATAAGGTCAAAAACGACATACTCAGATCTTCACCAAACTTTGCAGGGATACATTATGTGTCAAGACACGTGGAAAAAACGTACAAAACAAGAGATTGGAGACATCAAGATTTTGGTCGAATTTTTTAAGAATTTTCAAATTTTCAGATGGGAGGTTCCAGATAAGGTCAAAAACTACATACTCAGATCTCCACCAAACTTTGCAGGGATACATTGGATGTCAAGACACGTGGAAAAAACGTACAAAACAAGAGATAGGAGACATCAAGATTTTGGACGAATTTTTTAAGAATTTTCAAATTTTCAGATAGGAGGTTCCAGATAAGGTCAAAAACGACATACTCAGATCTTCACCAAACTTTGCAGGGATACATTGGAGGTCGAGACACGTGGAAAAAACGTACAAAACAAGAGATTGGAGACATCAAGATTTTGGACGAATTTTTGAAGAATTTTCAAATTTTCTGATAGGAGGTCCCAGATAAGGTCAAAAACTACATACTCAGATCTCCACCAAACATTGCAGGGATACATTGGATGTCAAGACACGTGGAAAAAACGTACAAAACAAGAGATTGGAGACATCAAGATTTTCGACGAATTTTTGAAGAATTTTCAAATTTTCAGATAGGAGGTTCCAGATAAGGTCAAAAACTACATACTCAGATCTTCACCAAACGTTGCAGGGATACTTTGCATGTCAAGACACGTGGAAAAAACGTACAAAACAAGAGATTGGAGACATCAAGATTTTGGACGAATTTTTTAAGAATTTTCAAATTTTCAGAAAGGATGTTCCAGATAAGGTCAAAAACGACATACTCAGATCTTCACCAAACTTTGCAGGGATACATTGGATGTCAAGACACGTGGAAAAAACGTACAAAACAAGAGATTGGAGACATCAAATTTTGGACGAATTTTTTAAGAATTTTCAAATTTTCAGAAAGGATGTTCCAGATAAGGTCAAAAACGACATACTCAGATCTTCACCAAACTTTGCAGGGATACATTGGAGGTCAAGACACGTGGAAAAAACGTACAAAACAAGAGATTGGAGACATCAAGATTTTCGACGAATTTTTGAAGAATTTTCAAATTTTCAGATAGGAGGTTCCAGATAAGGTCAAAAACTACATACTCAGATCTTCACCAAACGTTGCAGGGATACTTTGCATGTCAAGACACGTGGAAAAAACGTACAAAACAAGAGATTGGAGACATCAAGATTTTCGACGAATTTTTTAAGAATTTTCAAATTTTCAGATGGGAGGTTCCAGATAAGGTCAAAAACGACATACTCAGATCTTCACCAAACTTTGCATGGATACATTGGATGTCAAGACACGTGGAAAAAACGTACAAAACAAGAGATTGGAGACATCAAGATTTTGGACGAATTTTTTAAGAATTCTCAAATTTTCAGAAAGGAGGTTCCATATAAGGTCAAAAACTACATACTCAGATCTTCACCAAACTTTGCAGGGATACTTTGGATGTCAAGACACGTGGAAAAAACGTACAAAACAAGAGATTGGGGTCATCAAGATTTTGGACGAATTTTTTAAGAATTTTCAAATTTTCAGATGGGAGGTTCAATATAAGGTCAAAAACTACATACTCAGATCTTCACCAAACTTTGCATGGATACATTGGATGTCAAGACACGTGGAAAAAACATACAAAACATAGGATTCGGAACATCAAGATTTTGGTCGAATTTTTTAAGAATTTTCAAATTTTCAGATAGGAGGTTCCATATAAGGTCAAAAACTACATACTCAGATCTTCACCAAACATTGCAGGAATACATTGGATGTCAAGACACGTGGAAAAAACGTACAAAACAAGAGATTGGGGTCATCAAGATTTTGCACGGATTTTTTAGGAATTTTCAAATTTTCAGATGGGAGGTTCCAGATAAGGTCAAAAACTACATACTCAGATCTTCACCAAACTTTGCAGGGATACATTGGATGTCAAGACACGTGGAAAAAACGTACAAAACAAGAGATTGGAGACATCAAGATTTTGGATGAATTTTTTAAGAATTTTCAAATTTTCAGATAGGAGGTTCCATATAAGGTCAAAAACTACATACTCAGATCTTCACCAAACTTTGCATGGATACATTATGTGTCAAGACACGTGGAAAAAACGTACAAAACAAAAGATTGGAGACATCAAGATTTTGGTCGAATTTTTTAAGAATTTTCAAATTTTCAGATGGGAGGTTCCAGATAAGGTCAAAAACTACATACTCAGATCTTCACCAAACTTTGCAGGGATACATTGGATGTCAAGACACGTGGAAAAAACGTACAAAACAAGAGATTGGAGACATCAAGATTTTGGACGAATTTTTTAAGAATTTTTAAATTTTCAGATAGGAGGTTCCATATAAGGTCAAAAACTACATACTCAGATCTTCACCAAACTTTGCATGGATACATTATGTGTCAAGACACGTGGAAAAAACGTACAAAACAAGAGATTGGAGACATCAAGATATTGGTCGAATTTTTTAAGAATTTTCAAATTTTCAGATGGGAGGTTCCAGATAAGGTCAAAAACTACATACTCAGATCTTCACCAAACTTTGCAGGGATACATTGGATGTCAAGACACGTGGAAAAAACGTACAAAACAAGAGATAGGAGACATCAAGATTTTGGACGAATTTTTTAACAATTTTCAAATTTTCAGAATGGATGTTCCAGATAAGGTCAAAAACAACATACTCAGATCTTCACCAAACTTTGCAGGGATACATTGGATATCAAGACACGTGGAAAAAACGTACAAAACAAGAGATTGGAGACATCAAGATTTTGGACGAATTTTTTAAGAATTTTCAAATTTTCAGATAGGAGGTTCCAGATAAGATCAAAAACTACATACTCAGATCTTCACCAAACTTTGCAGGGATACATTGGATGTCAAAACACGTGGAAAAATAGTACAAAACAAGAGATTGGGGTCATCAAGATTTTGGACGGATTTTTTAGGAATTTTCAAATTTTCAGATGGGAGGTTCCATATAAGGTCAAAAACTACATACTCAGATCTTCACCAAACTTTGCAGGGATACATTGGATGTCAAGACACGTGGAAAAAACGTACAAAACAAGAGATTGGAGACATCAAGATTTTCGACGAATTTTTTAAGAATTTTCAAATTTTCAGAAAGGATGTTCCAGATAAGGTCAAAAACGACATACTCAGATCTTCACCAAACTTTGCAGGGATACATTGGAGGTCGAGACACGTGGAAAAAACGTACAAAACAAGAGATTGGAGACATCAAGATTTTGGACGAATTTTTGAAGAATTTTCAAATTTTCTGATAGGAGGTCCCAGATAAGGTCAAAAACTACATACTCAGATCTCCACCAAACATTGCAGGGATACATTGGATGTCAAGACACGTGGAAAAAACGTACAAAACAAGAGATTGGAGACATCAAGATTTTCGACGAATTTTTGAAGAATTTTCAAATTTTCAGATAGGAGGTTCCAGATAAGGTCAAAAACTACATACTCAGATCTTCACCAAACGTTGCAGGGATACTTTGCATGTCAAGACACGTGGAAAAAACGTACAAAACAAGAGATTGGAGACATCAAGATTTTCGACGAATTTTTTAAGAATTTTCAAATTTTCAGATGGGAGGTTCCAGATAAGGTCAAAAACGACATACTCAGATCTTCACCAAACTTTGCATGGATACATTGGATGTCAAGACACGTGGAAAAAACGTACAAAAGAAGAGATTGGGGTCATCAAGATTTTGCACGGATTTTTTAGGAATTTTCAAATTTTCAGATGGGAGGTTCCAGATAAGGTCAAAAACTACATACTCAGATCTTCACCAAACTTTGCAGGGATACATTGGATGTCAAGACACGTGGAAAAAACGTACAAAACAAGAGATTGGAGACATCAAGATTTTGGACGTATTTTTTAAGAATTTTCAAATTTTCAGATAGGAGGTTCCATATAAGGTCAAAAACTACATACTCAGATCTTCACCAAACTTTGCATGGATACATTATGTGTCAAGACACGTGGAAAAAACGTACAAAACAAAAGATTGGAGACATCAAGATTTTGGTCGAATTTTTTAAGAATTTTCAAATTTTCAGATGGGAGGTTCCAGATAAGGTCAAAAACTACATACTCAGATCTTCACCAAACTTTGCAGGGATACATTGGATGTCAAGACACGTGGAAAAAACGTACAAAAAAGAGATTGGAGACATCAAGATTTTGGACGAATTTTTTAACAATTTTCAAATTTTCAGAAAGGATGTTCCAGATAAGGTCAAAAACGACATACTCAGATCTTCACCAAACTTTGCAGGGATACATTGGATATCAAGACACGTGGAAAAAACGTACAAAACAAGAGATTGGAGACATCAAGATTTTGGACGAATTTTTTAAGAATTTTCAAATTTTCAGATAGGAGGTTCCAGATAAGATCAAAAACGACATACTCAGATCTTCACCAAACTTTGCAGGGATACATTGGATGTCAAGACACGTGGAAAAAAAGTACAAAACAAGAGATTGGGGTCATCAAGATTTTGGACGGATTTTTTAGGAATTTTCAAATTTTCAGATGGGAGGTTCCATATAAGGTCAAAAACTACATACTCAGATCTTCACCAAACTTTGCAGGGATACATTGGATGTCAAGACACGTGGAAAAAACGTACAAAACAAGAGATTGGAGACATCAAGATTTTCGACGAATTTTTTAAGAATTTTCAAATTTTCAGAAAGGATGTTCCAGATAAGGTCAAAAACGACATACTCAGATCTTCACCAAACTTTGCAGGGATACATTGGAGGTCGAGACACGTGGAAAAAACGTACAAAACAAGAGATTGGAGACATCAAGATTTTGGACGAATTTTTGAAGAATTTTCAAATTTTCTGATAGGAGGTCCCAGATAAGGTCAAAAACTACATACTCAGATCTCCACCAAACATTGCAGGGATACATTGGATGTCAAGACACGTGGAAAAAACGTACAAAACAAGAGATTGGAGACATCAAGATTTTCGACGAATTTTTGAAGAATTTTCAAATTTTCAGATAGGAGGTTCCAGATAAGGTCAAAAACTACATACTCAGATCTTCACCAAACATTGCAGGGATACTTTGCATGTCAAGACACGTGGAAAAAACGTACAAAACAAGAGATTGGAGACATCAAGATTTTGGACGAATTTTTTAAGAATTTTCAAATTTTCAGAAAGGATGTTCCAGATAAGGTCAAAAACGACATACTCAGATCTTCACCAAACTTTGCAGGGATACATTGGATGTCAAGACACGTGGAAAAAACGTACAAAACAAGAGATTGGAGACATCAAATTTTGGACGAATTTTTTAAGAATTTTCAAATTTTCAGAAAGGATGTTCCAGATAAGGTCAAAAACGACATACTCAGATCTTCACCAAACTTTGCAGGGATACATTGGAGGTCAAGACACGTGGAAAAAACGTACAAAACAAGAGATTGGAGACATCAAGATTTTCGACGAATTTTTGAAGAATTTTCAAATTTTCAGATAGGAGGTTCCAGATAAGGTCAAAAACTACATACTCAGATCTTCACCAAACGTTGCAGGGATACTTTGCATGTCAAGACACGTGGAAAAAACGTACAAAACAAGAGATTGGAGACATCAAGATTTTCGACGAATTTTTTAAGAATTTTCAAATTTTCAGATGGGAGGTTCCAGATAAGGTCAAAAACGACATACTCAGATCTTCACCAAACTTTGCATGGATACATTGGATGTCAAGACACGTGGAAAAAACGTACAAAACAAGAGATTGGAGACATCAAGATTTTGGACGAATTTTTTAAGAATTCTCAAATTTTCAGATGGGAGGTTCCAGATAAGGTCAAAAACTACATACTCAGATCTTCACCAAACTTTGCATGGATACATTGGATGTCAAGACACGTGGAAAAAACGTACAAAACAAGAGATTGGAGACATCAAGATTTTCGACGAATTTTTTAAGAATTTTCAAATTTTCAGATGGGAGGTTCCAGATAAGGTCAAAAACTACATACTCAGATCTTCACCAAACTTTGCATGGATACATTGGATGTCAAGACACGTGGAAAAAACGTACAAAACAAGAGATTGGAGACATCAAGATTTTCGACGAATTTTTTAAGAATTTTCAAATTTTCAGATAGGAGGTTCCATATAAGGTCAAAAACGACATACTCAGATCTTCACCAAACTTTGCAGGGATACATTATGTGTCAAGACACGTGGAAAAAACGTACAAAACAAGAGATTGGAGACATCAAGATTTTGGTCGAATTTTTTAAGAATTTTCAAATTTTCAGATGGGAGGTTCCAGATAAGGTCAAAAACTACATACTCAGATCTCCACCAAACTTTGCAGGGATACATTGGATGTCAAGACACGTGGAAAAAACGTACAAAACAAGAGATAGGAGACATCAAGATTTTGGACGAATTTTTTAAGAATTTTCAAATTTTCAGATAGGAGGTTCCAGATAAGGTCAAAAACGACATACTCAGATCTTCACCAAACTTTGCAGGGATACATTGGAGGTCGAGACACGTGGAAAAAACGTACAAAACAAGAGATTGGAGACATCAAGATTTTGGACGAATTTTTGAAGAATTTTCAAATTTTCTGATAGGAGGTCCCAGATAAGGTCAAAAACTACATACTCAGATCTCCACCAAACATTGCAGGGATACATTGGATGTCAAGACACGTGGAAAAAACGTACAAAACAAGAGATTGGAGACATCAAGATTTTCGACGAATTTTTGAAGAATTTTCAAATTTTCAGATAGGAGGTTCCAGATAAGGTCAAAAACTACATACTCAGATCTTCACCAAACGTTGCAGGGATACTTTGCATGTCAAGACACGTGGAAAAAACGTACAAAACAAGAGATTGGAGACATCAAGATTTTGGACGAATTTTTTAAGAATTTTCAAATTTTCAGAAAGGATGTTCCAGATAAGGTCAAAAACGACATACTCAGATCTTCACCAAACTTTGCAGGGATACATTGGATGTCAAGACACGTGGAAAAAACGTACAAAACAAGAGATTGGAGACATCAAATTTTGGACGAATTTTTTAAGAATTTTCAAATTTTCAGAAAGGATGTTCCAGATAAGGTCAAAAACGACATACTCAGATCTTCACCAAACTTTGCAGGGATACATTGGAGGTCAAGACACGTGGAAAAAACGTACAAAACAAGAGATTGGAGACATCAAGATTTTCGACGAATTTTTGAAGAATTTTCAAATTTTCAGATAGGAGGTTCCAGATAAGGTCAAAAACTACATACTCAGATCTTCACCAAACGTTGCAGGGATACTTTGCATGTCAAGACACGTGGAAAAAACGTACAAAACAAGAGATTGGAGACATCAAGATTTTCGACGAATTTTTTAAGAATTTTCAAATTTTCAGATGGGAGGTTCCAGATAAGGTCAAAAACGACATACTCAGATCTTCACCAAACTTTGCATGGATACATTGGATGTCAAGACACGTGGAAAAAACGTACAAAACAAGAGATTGGAGACATCAAGATTTTGGACGAATTTTTTAAGAATTCTCAAATTTTCAGAAAGGAGGTTCCATATAAGGTCAAAAACTACATACTCAGATCTTCACCAAACTTTGCAGGGATACTTTGGATGTCAAGACACGTGGAAAAAACGTACAAAACAAGAGATTGGGGTCATCAAGATTTTGGACGAATTTTTTAAGAATTTTCAAATTTTCAGATGGGAGGTTCAATATAAGGTCAAAAACTACATACTCAGATCTTCACCAAACTTTGCATGGATACATTGGATGTCAAGACACGTGGAAAAAACATACAAAACATAGGATTCGGAACATCAAGATTTTGGTCGAATTTTTTAAGAATTTTCAAATTTTCAGATAGGAGGTTCCATATAAGGTCAAAAACTACATACTCAGATCTTCACCAAACATTGCAGGAATACATTGGATGTCAAGACACGTGGAAAAAACGTACAAAACAAGAGATTGGGGTCATCAAGATTTTGCACGGATTTTTTAGGAATTTTCAAATTTTCAGATGGGAGGTTCCAGATAAGGTCAAAAACTACATACTCAGATCTTCACCAAACTTTGCAGGGATACATTGGATGTCAAGACACGTGGAAAAAACGTACAAAACAAGAGATTGGAGACATCAAGATTTTGGATGAATTTTTTAAGAATTTTCAAATTTTCAGATAGGAGGTTCCATATAAGGTCAAAAACTACATACTCAGATCTTCACCAAACTTTGCATTGATACATTATGTGTCAAGACACGTGGAAAAAACGTACAAAACAAAAGATTGGAGACATCAAGATTTTGGTCGAATTTTTTAAGAATTTTCAAATTTTCAGATGGGAGGTTCCAGATAAGGTCAAAAACTACATACTCAGATCTTCACCAAACTTTGCAGGGATACATTGGATGTCAAGACACGTGGAAAAAACGTACAAAACAAGAGATTGGAGACATCAAGATTTTGGACGAATTTTTTAAGAATTTTTAAATTTTCAGATAGGAGGTTCCATATAAGGTCAAAAACTACATACTCAGATCTTCACCAAACTTTGCATGGATACATTATGTGTCAAGACACGTGGAAAAAACGTACAAAACAAGAGATTGGAGACATCAAGATATTGGTCGAATTTTTTAAGAATTTTCAAATTTTCAGATGGGAGGTTCCAGATAAGGTCAAAAACTACATACTCAGATCTTCACCAAACTTTGCAGGGATACATTGGATGTCAAGACACGTGGAAAAAACGTACAAAACAAGAGATAGGAGACATCAAGATTTTGGACGAATTTTTTAACAATTTTCAAATTTTCAGAATGGATGTTCCAGATAAGGTCAAAAACAACATACTCAGATCTTCACCAAACTTTGCAGGGATACATTGGATATCAAGACACGTGGAAAAAACGTACAAAACAAGAGATTGGAGACATCAAGATTTTGGACGAATTTTTTAAGAATTTTCAAATTTTCAGATAGGAGGTTCCAGATAAGATCAAAAACTACATACTCAGATCTTCACCAAACTTTGCAGGGATACATTGGATGTCAAGACACGTGGAAAAATAGTACAAAACAAGAGATTGGGGTCATCAAGATTTTGGACGGATTTTTTAGGAATTTTCAAATTTTCAGATGGGAGGTTCCATATAAGGTCAAAAACTACATACTCAGATCTTCACCAAACTTTGCAGGGATACATTGGATGTCAAGACACGTGGAAAAAACGTACAAAACAAGAGATTGGAGACATCAAGATTTTCGACGAATTTTTTAAGAATTTTCAAATTTTCAGAAAGGATGTTCCAGATAAGGTCAAAAACGACATACTCAGATCTTCACCAAACTTTGCAGGGATACATTGGAGGTCGAGACACGTGGAAAAAACGTACAAAACAAGAGATTGGAGACATCAAGATTTTGGACGAATTTTTGAAGAATTTTCAAATTTTCTGATAGGAGGTCCCAGATAAGGTCAAAAACTACATACTCAGATCTCCACCAAACATTGCAGGGATACATTGGATGTCAAGACACGTGGAAAAAACGTACAAAACAAGAGATTGGAGACATCAAGATTTTCGACGAATTTTTGAAGAATTTTCAAATTTTCAGATAGGAGGTTCCAGATAAGGTCAAAAACTACATACTCAGATCTTCACCAAACGTTGCAGGGATACTTTGCATGTCAAGACACGTGGAAAAAACGTACAAAACAAGAGATTGGAGACATCAAGATTTTCGACGAATTTTTTAAGAATTTTCAAATTTTCAGATGGGAGGTTCCAGATAAGGTCAAAAACGACATACTCAGATCTTCACCAAACTTTGCATGGATACATTGGATGTCAAGACACGTGGAAAAAACGTACAAAAGAAGAGATTGGGGTCATCAAGATTTTGCACGGATTTTTTAGGAATTTTCAAATTTTCAGATGGGAGGTTCCAGATAAGGTCAAAAACTACATACTCAGATCTTCACGAAACTTTGCAGGGATACATTGGATGTCAAGACACGTGGAAAAAACGTACAAAACAAGAGATTGGAGACATCAAGATTTTGGACGTATTTTTTAAGAATTTTCAAATTTTCAGATAGGAGGTTCCATATAAGGTCAAAAACTACATACTCAGATCTTCACCAAACTTTGCATGGATACATTATGTGTCAAGACACGTGGAAAAAACGTACAAAACAAAAGATTGGAGACATCAAGATTTTGGTCGAATTTTTTAAGAATTTTCAAATTTTCAGATGGGAGGTTCCAGATAAGGTCAAAAACTACATACTCAGATCTTCACCAAACTTTGCAGGGATACATTGGATGTCAAGACACGTGGAAAAAACGTACAAAAAAGAGATTGGAGACATCAAGATTTTGGACGAATTTTTTAACAATTTTCAAATTTTCAGAAAGGATGTTCCAGATAAGGTCAAAAACGACATACTCAGATCTTCACCAAACTTTGCAGGGATACATTGGATATCAAGACACGTGGAAAAAACGTACAAAACAAGAGATTGGAGACATCAAGATTTTGGACGAATTTTTTAAGAATTTTCAAATTTTCAGATAGGAGGTTCCAGATAAGATCAAAAACGACATACTCAGATCTTCACCAAACTTTGCAGGGATACATTGGATGTCAAGACACGTGGAAAAAAAGTACAAAACAAGAGATTGGGGTCATCAAGATTTTGGACGGATTTTTTAGGAATTTTCAAATTTTCAGATGGGAGGTTCCATATAAGGTCAAAAACTACATACTCAGATCTTCACCAAACTTTGCAGGGATACATTGGATGTCAAGACACGTGGAAAAAACGTACAAAACAAGAGATTGGAGACATCAAGATTTTCGACGAATTTTTTAAGAATTTTCAAATTTTCAGAAAGGATGTTCCAGATAAGGTCAAAAACGACATACTCAGATCTTCACCAAACTTTGCAGGGATACATTGGAGGTCGAGACACGTGGAAAAAACGTACAAAACAAGAGATTGGAGACATCAAGATTTTGGACGAATTTTTGAAGAATTTTCAAATTTTCTGATAGGAGGTCCCAGATAAGGTCAAAAACTACATACTCAGATCTCCACCAAACATTGCAGGGATACATTGGATGTCAAGACACGTGGAAAAAACGTACAAAACAAGAGATTGGAGACATCAAGATTTTCGACGAATTTTTTAAGAATTTTCAAATTTTCAGATAGGAGGTTCCAGATAAGGTCAAAAACTACATACTCAGATCTTCACCAAACATTGCAGGGATACTTTGCATGTCAAGACACGTGGAAAAAACGTACAAAACAAGAGATTGGAGACATCAAGATTTTGGACGAATTTTTTAAGAATTTTCAAATTTTCAGAAAGGATGTTCCAGATAAGGTCAAAAACGACATACTCAGATCTTCACCAAACTTTGCAGGGATACATTGGATGTCAAGACACGTGGAAAAAACGTACAAAACAAGAGATTGGAGACATCAAATTTTGGACGAATTTTTTAAGAATTTTCAAATTTTCAGAAAGGATGTTCCAGATAAGGTCAAAAACGACATACTCAGATCTTCACCAAACTTTGCAGGGATACATTGGAGGTCAAGACACGTGGAAAAAACGTACAAAACAAGAGATTGGAGACATCAAGATTTTCGACGAATTTTTTAAGAATTTTCAAATTTTCAGATGGGAGGTTCCAGATAAGGTCAAAAACTACATACTCAGATCTTCACCAAACTTTGCATGGATACATTGGATGTCAAGACACGTGGAAAAAACGTACAAAACAAGAGATTGGAGATATCAAGATTTTCGACGAATTTTTTAAGAATTTTCAAATTTTCAGATAGGAGGTTCCATATAAGGTCAAAAACGACATACTCAGATCTTCACCAAACTTTGCAGGGATACATTATGTGTCAAGACACGTGGAAAAAACGTACAAAACAAGAGATTGGAGACATCAAGATTTTGGTCGAATTTTTTAAGAATTTTCAAATTTTCAGATGGGAGGTTCCAGATAAGGTCAAAAACTACATACTCAGATCTCCACCAAACTTTGCAGGGATACATTGGATGTCAAGACACGTGGAAAAAACGTACAAAACAAGAGATAGGAGACATCAAGATTTTGGACGAATTTTTTAAGAATTTTCAAATTTTCAGATAGGAGGTTCCAGATAAGGTCAAAAACGACATACTCAGATCTTCACCAAACTTTGCAGGGATACATTGGAGGTCGAGACACGTGGAAAAAACGTACAAAACAAGATATTGGAGACATCAAGATTTTGGACGAATTTTTGAAGAATTTTCAAATTTTCTGATAGGAGGTCCCAGATAAGGTCAAAAACTACATACTCAGATCTCCACCAAACATTGCAGGGATACATTGGATGTCAAGACACGTGGAAAAAACGTACAAAACAAGAGATTGGAGACATCAAGATTTTCGACGAATTTTTGAAGAATTTTCAAATTTTCAGATAGGAGGTTCCAGATAAGGTCAAAAACTACATACTCAGATCTTCACCAAACGTTGCAGGGATACTTTGCATGTCAAGACACGTGGAAAAAACGTACAAAACAAGAGATTGGAGACATCAAGATTTTGGACGAATTTTTTAAGAATTTTCAAATTTTCAGAAAGGATGTTCCAGATAAGGTCAAAAACGACATACTCAGATCTTCACCAAACTTTGCAGGGATACATTGGATGTCAAGACACGTGGAAAAAACGTACAAAACAAGAGATTGGAGACATCAAATTTTGGACGAATTTTTTAAGAATTTTCAAATTTTCAGAAAGGATGTTCCAGATAAGGTCAAAAACGACATACTCAGATCTTCACCAAACTTTGCAGGGATACATTGGAGGTCAAGACACGTGGAAAAAACGTACAAAACAAGAGATTGGAGACATCAAGATTTTCGACGAATTTTTGAAGAATTTTCAAATTTTCAGATAGGAGGTTCCAGATAAGGTCAAAAACTACATACTCAGATCTTCACCAAACGTTGCAGGGATACTTTGCATGTCAAGACACGTGGAAAAAACGTACAAAACAAGAGATTGGAGACATCAAGATTTTCGACGAATTTTTTAAGAATTTTCAAATTTTCAGATGGGAGGTTCCAGATAAGGTCAAAAACGACATACTCAGATCTTCACCAAACTTTGCATGGATACATTGGATGTCAAGACACGTGGAAAAAACGTACAAAACAAGAGATTGGAGACATCAAGATTTTGGACGAATTTTTTAAGAATTCTCAAATTTTCAGAAAGGAGGTTCCATATAAGGTCAAAAACTACATACTCAGATCTTCACCAAACTTTGCAGGGATACTTTGGATGTCAAGACACGTGGAAAAAACGTACAAAACAAGAGATTGGGGTCATCAAGATTTTGGACGAATTTTTTAAGAATTTTCAAATTTTCAGATGGGAGGTTCAATATAAGGTCAAAAACTACATACTCAGATCTTCACCAAACTTTGCATGGATACATTGGATGTCAAGACACGTGGAAAAAACATACAAAACATAGGATTCGGAACATCAAGATTTTGGTCGAATTTTTTAAGAATTTTCAAATTTTCAGATAGGAGGTTCCATATAAGGTCAAAAACTACATACTCAGATCTTCACCAAACATTGCAGGAATACATTGGATGTCAAGACACGTGGAAAAAACGTACAAAACAAGAGATTGGGGTCATCAAGATTTTGCACGGATTTTTTAGGAATTTTCAAATTTTCAGATGGGAGGTTCCAGATAAGGTCAAAAACTACATACTCAGATCTTCACCAAACTTTGCAGGGATACATTGGATGTCAAGACACGTGGAAAAAACGTACAAAACAAGAGATTGGAGACATCAAGATTTTGGATGAATTTTTTAAGAATTTTCAAATTTTCAGATAGGAGGTTCCATATAAGTAGTGCATATTGGGCGTTTCAAAGTCATACTTGGTACGAGTGTTTTTGTAGCCTCTTTTTTATCAATTGAAAATCAGTTTTTGACATATTTTGACATATTTTGACAAATTTTTGTTGATGTTTTAGCGTTTAGCGATGTGTTTGTAAAATTTCCTATTTTTCTCTTTTTTTTGCACTCATACTTGGTACGAGCACACACAAGCATAGGTTCTATTCATACTTTTTCTCACGTATAGATGTACATGATGAATCTCCAAAACAGATTTTTCCTAAGTTTTACCGCTTCCAAGATAACCCCACTTCTGGTTGCCATTTTGGATTTCCGAGAATAGGTTCTATTCATATTTTTTCTCACGTATAAGCGTACATGACGAATCTGCAAACAGATTTTTTCTAAGTTTTACCGTTTCCAAGACAACCCCACTTCCGGTTGCCATTTTGGATTTCCGAGAATAGGTTCTATTCATATTTTACTTACATATAGGCGTACATGACGAATCCGCAAACAGATTTTTTCTAAGTCTTGCTGTTTCCAAGATAACCCCACTTTCGGTCGCCATTTTGGATTTCCGAGAATAGGTTCTATTCATATTTTACTTACATATAGGCGTACATGACGAATCTGCAAACAGATTTTTCCTAAGTCTCACCGTTTCCAAGATAACTAGTAGTCCAGGTGCACGGGTTCAACGCCTTCTTTTGGGGCTCGGTGGCGCTCGCAGTGTTGCCAACCGCTTATTCGAAAAAATCACCAAGGTTTTTGGTCTAACCTAACCTAAAACAGCAAGGAGCTGGCAATTTTGCTTGAGAGTTCACAAACCGGAAGTGGGGCTCGGTGGGGCTCGGTGGAGCTCGCCACACACACACACTCACTTTCTCTCCACGTTCCGCGCCTTATTTATTGCGCTGACGATGTTTCACAGCGTAGAAAACAACACCAAAACATCAAAAACTCATTTTGATTATTTGGAACTCGCCAAAACCTCAAAAAAACTTATTTTTATTAATTGAGGTTCACCAAAACCTCAAAAACTCCCACTTTCTCTCCATGTTCAGCGCTTTTATTTATTGCGCTGACACAGCGTGATGAGTAAATAATGCACTCTCTCATCCTTGAAGGATGAACGCACCTTATCGTAATTTTCCAAGTCCCGGTCAAATGTTTATATATCGTGACCTTTGTAAACCTCTCGGAACGATGTGATTTTTCTGCCACACACACACACACGCCTCTTATTATTTCTGTATTGTGACGTGTTTATTTTGGTATGGGAGGACAGAGGACACCGAGACTCGATCGACACACTAAACCCAACCTCTCTACGCGTACTCTACGTCACCAAAAAAAAGGTTAAAGGTTCCAAATAACAATAGTTAAGAGTTTCGCCAATCTAGTAAAGTGGATTGGTTGAAATCTCCAAGGCGTATTTTTGCATTTTTTTCAAATATGAACACGTTAAAACTGAACTGTCTTGGATTTTTGAGTTTTGTATTCCCCCTGAGAAAATTCTATATAAAATAACATACCTGAAAATTATATTTGCAGTAGATTGATTTTTTTTTTTAGTTTTGTAATTACCTCAAGAAATTCTATATAAAATAACATACCTGAAAATTGTATTCACAGTAGATTGAATTCTTGAGTTTTTTGTATTCGCACACAAGAAATTATATATAAATAACATACCCGAAATTCTATTTACAGTAGATTGAATTTTTGAGTTTTGTAATCACTCTAAGAAATTCTATATAAAATAACATACCTGAAAATTGTATCGCTAGACACTTTTTGATTTCTGTGATTTTTTGGAGAAAGCATAATGGCATCCACCACCAGTTTCAATCGAAAAAATGATAAAACTGAATGTGTTACTTGCGAAAAATTAATATCTAAAACTAATATTAGCAAGCACAGGGCAAGATGTAGCGAAACAGATTCGAGAATTAATTGTTTGTTACCTTCTAAGTTTTGTGCTCGATGTGGAAAGATGATCAGCATTGCAAATTTAAGTAAACACCTCAAAATTTGCAAACCATCGATCGAACAAGGAACATTGAAAAGGAAAATCGATAATGCAGATACGGAAGCTTCCACTTCCAAGCAAATTAAATTATCGGATGAACGCAAACCAATTAGATCTGCATTCAACGACCAACTCCAGGATTTTTCAATTAGGTCAGAACCAGGCCGTGACATCCTTAGTTTCTTGGACGAAACGAAAACATCTGTACTAAATATTCTAAAAAATAAACTTGAAAACAACTCTATAAAAGTATATGTTGTTCTGTTTTCCGAATACGAGAAAGTTGATGGCACAACGAGTATTTTTTATCATTGTACAAAAAACCAGACTCTTCATTTGGCGGACGTCGAAAATTTGGACAACTTCTATTATAAAGTTACCAACGAGCTGGTTAAGAAACATGACGGTTTCGAGGCTAAAGGGTCGGGATGGTCTCTGTGTGGAAGTCCTCACACGTTAACCGTTTACGTGAACCGATTCTTGCCTCTTCGCGCTTCCAGCTACGTTCCTCTTCCACCGAACATTCAACACAAGAGGGCTGTGTTAAATATACAGAACAGCGATAACAAGTGTTTCCTCTGGTGTGTGTTGGCTGCACTGCACCCGATTCATTGGTCAAATAATCCAGAACGGATTTATCATTACAAGCAATACGAGTCCGAGTTTGAAAGTGTAATGTCTGGCATCGAATACCCGGTGACATTGTCGGATATAACAAAGTTCGAAAATCGTACAGGAAAACGCATCGCTATTAATGTGTATTCCTTCACGTCAGATAAATATCTCGTGCACCCTGTCAGGATAAGCGATATCGACGATGACGATGCTTGTGTAATAAATCTCCTTCTTATTTCCAACGAGGATGATCATCACTACACGCTAATTCGTTCTCTATCACGTTTGGTCAGAAGTCAAACTACCAAGTATGCAAACAACATCGAAGTTTGCCCGAGATGCCTAACCACGTTCGACGATCGTGACCGACGTGATCATCAAAATCTTCATAGTCGTCAAATTGCTCTGGAGAAACTTGCAGAACATAAAATTTATTGCGGCGACAACAGACCGGCTAGAATGTTGATGCCCGAAACGAACGAAGTCGAAGAATTCAAAATGCACAAAGCATTGTTGGAACATCCGGCCATCATCGTTGCTGATTTCGAGGCGTTCCTGAAACCACTCTCCTACTGCGAACCGGATCCTGAAATTTCCTCCACAACGCCGTACCAGCTTCATCAACCAAACAGTTTCGGCTATGTTGTTGTGCGACGTGATAAAATAAATGAAGCATATATATACCGCGGGCCAAATGTAATCGAACACTTCCTGGAAAAAATGGTGGAGGAGGTTGAGGTAATTGGTAGCGTATTGTTTACATCAAAACCGATGGCACCTTTAACTGAAAATGAACTTCAAGATTACAATTCCACTGAGGTGTGTCCGGTATGTGATCAAAGTTTCACTGATGAGAACAAAAAAGTATTCCACCACGATCATTTCAGCGGAAACTACATAGGTGGAATTTGCAATACGTGCAATCTTAAAATCCAGAAACCTAAATTCATCCCCATATTCTTTCACAACGGAAGCGGATATGATTTTCACCACCTGGTGAGACATCTTGGCTACGATCCGAAACGTATAGGTGTCTTGGCCGAGAATGAGGAACGCTACATTAGTCTCAGCAAGCAAGTGTCGATTCCGGGAACGAAAAATACAATCGAGATGCGCTTCCTGGATTCGTATAGATTTCTCTCTGCAAGTCTGGATGCTTTAGCGAACAAACTCACCGACGATCAATTCAAAATAACTAGAGCTAGTTTTCCCAACGTGGACATAGAACTCGTTAGACGTAAAGGGATTTATCCTTACGAATACGTCAGTGATGATTCTAAATTTAACGACGACGTTCTCCCACCTCCAAGGGAATTTTACAGCAGACTCAGAGAGAAAGGAATCACGGACAAAGAATACCAACATGCGCAACTCATGTGGGAGAAATTAGGATGTAGGACACTCGGAGACTACCACGACGCATACTTAAAACTGGACGTGACGATACTCGCGGATGTTTTTCAAGCGTTCAGGAAAACGGCAACGAATATTTATAAATTAGATCCAGCGTATTTCTACAGCCTACCGGGATTAGCGTGGTCGGCAATGTTATTCCAGACAAAGGTCAAGCTGGAACTGATATCGGACGTTGACATGTTGCTATTTATCGAAAGAGGGATACGAGGTGGAATGGTGCAATGCGTACAGAGACATGCAAAAGCTAATAACGTACACATGAAAGAAGATTACGATTCAAATC